>NW_027187332.1:10390325-10523771 GCF_028583685.1 Petaurus breviceps papuanus | reverse complement strand
CACACACACACACACACACACACACACACACACACACACACACACAGAAACACCAATGCAGACACAGAGATGGTTAGCCTAAACTCATAGTGGAAATCAATAGCGGCATTGTAACTCTCGGGAAAGGAAAGGCCTTAATAGAAGGCAGCTTTTGTCAGTCAACAAACATTTTAGTAAGCACTTACATTTTTCCAGAAACTGTGCTGAGTTTGGTTATATAAGGAGGCAAAAAATAGTCCTAAGAGGTTTCTGCTCTTCTCTTCAAAGAAAAATCTCTAGTTAAGATCCATAAGTGTAACACTTCCTCACACATGTCTTTCCATCTCTTTTAATGTCTTCCCCACAGTTATTAAGGAAATATCTGGAATTCTTAATATTAATTCTTGGATGCCTGAAAGTTTCTAGGCCATTTATGTGGATTTAAAGAGAAGCCAATGGTCCCAATTCAACTTCCAGGGATTTCACCAAGTACCAACTGCAAACTCTTCTTAATGAGCTGTCAATGAGATGTCACAGATCACTCAGTGTTCTGGTTCAAACATACTCCTCTTATTCCACATCCTTTAATGTTTTCCAGGAGTCAGTACTTGTTGGGCATGGTACAAGCCTGGCACTTCCTCAGAGTTCAAGTTTAAAATGGTTGTTTCCATTGGTTCCTATTGCCCTTCCAACTGGGGCTTGAATATGCATTATAAAACTCTTCCAGGTGATGTCTTGCAAATTTTTTGGAAGGTGAGGAGGAAAGGGGTAGTAGGGATCTGGTTTAAAATTTAAGTTATCTTTAAGGATTTTTTAAAAGTAGAATAAAAATTCCTGCAATCCAAGTTTGGCTAGCTTGTATTAAATAGCTCAAACTACTGTGCCTTTTCTTGATTAATTCATGAGACAGATTTGGATCTTACATACAGTTCTAATATATGAATAGAAAAGCATCATGATAAAGTAATAAATAAATTTAACTTCAAGCCAAGACAATATATTAAAATTTTCAGCATGTAGCTAACTAAACCCATCAAGGAAAATCTTTATCTCAAAAGTATTTACAACAACAACAACAAAATTGAACAGATAAATGAAATGACCATATGACTAAACAAAATAGTTATAAAGGAGTTATTATCACCACTATAAGTTGATATTATATTAATAAATGCTACAGCAATAAGATAAAAAAGATATTGAGTAACTAATCATAAAGGAAAAATAACACTTTTTTTTCAACACAATGTTCTTTTTAGAGAATCCCACAGAATCATCTAAAATTAATGGAAAACATTTTCACCTAAATTGCAGGATGTAAAAAAAAATACATATAAATCATTAATATTTATGTACATTGCCAACAAAACTCAGGGGAAAAAGAAAGAATGAGAAATTGTACTCAAAATGACTACAGAATGTATAATTGGAATCTATTTAATAAGCTGCACTCAGGAACAAGATAAATATAATATAAAACATTCTTTGCAGAACTAAGGTCTAAAATAGACTAAAATAAACATAATAATACTAACAGCTCATGGATAGTCTGTGCCAATATGATTAAAATGAAATTACCTAAAATGTATTTACCTATTCAGTGGCATACTGATTAGACAACCAAAAAATTACTTTGCAGACATAGGAAAAAATAACAATCCATATGGAATTGTAAAAGGTCAAGAATCTTAAGGGAATTAAAGGGCAAAAAACCATAAGGAAAGAAACCTAGCAGTACTTGATCTCAGGATACATTACAAAGTACTAATCTTTAAAATGATTTCCTACTGGTTCAACAGTAAAAAAGTAAATCAGTGAAAAAGATTAAGTAGGCTATATATAAATGAACAATTATGGTGTAGTGTTGGATAGAGGCAAAGAATCCAATTACCAGAGTAAAGAACATTATTGGACAAAAAAAAGAAAGACCACTGAAAAAATGGAAAGCAGTATTCTAAAAATTAGATGTAGACCACACACACACACACACACACACACACACACACACACACACACACATATATATATCAAGGTAGTCTCCAAACATGTATGTGAAAGATATAAAAAAGTTACATCTTGACTTAGAAGACAAAAGAAAGAAATATTTTTGTGGCTATGAATAAGGAAATATTTAATGACCACTAAATGAATAAAGAGTATCAAAGGAAAAAAATGGACAATTTTGGTTATTGAAAATTGCAAAGGATTTTACATATAAAGCAAATGTACCTAAAAGTAAAAGGGAGAATAGCTAATTTTCAAAGATCTGATGTAAGAACAAGAGACTATCCAAGGATATGGACAATCAAACATCTAAGGAAGATAGCTAAGCTTTAAACATCCATATGAAAGAAAAAAGTTTCAAATCACTAATGATTCAAACATCCATATTTAAACAACTACAATTTTACATCAAACCCATTATATTGGCAAAAAGGATTTAAAAGTACAATAATTTTTTGAACAATTGTACCAAAAAGTAGGTTGACAAATACAGTATGGTTAAAGTTGTGAAGTTGTCCAGAGAGTTTGGACAGTGTTTTGAAACTATTTCCCCCAAATCACTAAATTTTGCACACCCACTGACCCCAAAATATTACAATTAAAGCTATACTCCAAAGGGATCAAAGATAAAATACCTCTCATAAAAGAAATTATAACATCTCATTTTTAAAATGGCAAAGAATTGTAAATTAAGGAGGTTTCCATCCATTTGCTAAGGGTTGAAAAAATTAAAGTAACAAATTTAATGGCCATTATATGAATTTAATAAAATATTACTTCACTGTAAGAAATTACAAAAGGAACAATTACATAGAAACTTGAGTAAACTTGTATAAGTTAATGCATACAGAAGTGAGCTAAATAAAAAGGATAATGCATATATTATAAATGAATACATTGTAAAGAAAAACAACTTTGAAGATGGGAGATAATTGACACTTAAAGACAGACAGAGAAGGCTGTGGCTGGAGATGAGGAAGGAAAGTATTTTAGTCAGCAGCAATAGCCAGAGGAAATTCCTGGAACTGAGAGATGGATTATTGTTTTCAGGGAAGAGCAAGGAATTCACTATCACTGGATCAAACATGGTATAGCTGGGAGTAAAGTATAGGAAGACCAGAAAGATGGAAGGTATTAGGTTATAAAGGATTTTGAAGGCCAAACAGAAAATTTTGTATTTGGCCCTAGAGGCAATTGGAAGCCCCTGGAGTTTGCTCAGTGGTGCAGTGACATGGATGATTGCATGCTTTAGGAAAATTACCCTGGTGGCTGACCCATCAACAAGCTATTGCAGTAGTCCAGACATGAGGTGATGACCTCTGCTAGAGTGGTGGCAGTGTGGAAAGAAGCAGGGATATTGAGTATTCGGGAGATGTTGCAAAGGTGAAATGGATAGGCCTTGGCAAAAGATTGGGCATAGGACTGAGAGAGTGAGGAGTCCAGGATGACCCTTAGGATGCAAGATTTTGTGACTAGAAGGATGGTATTGTCCCCTACAGTAATTGGTAAGAAGGGAAGAGAGGGCTTAGGGGGAAAGATACTGAGTTCCGTTGTCGACATGAGTTTAAGATGTCTAATGAACATAGAGTTCAATACATGTGAAAAGAAATTGGAAATGTGAGATTGAAGGTGAGCAGAGAGGTTGGGGCAAGATAGCTATATTTGTGAATCTTCAGTATAGAGATGACAATTAACTTAATTAGAATTTATGAGATCACTGAGTGAAGTAGTATAAAGGGAAAAAAGAAGGACAAGCAGAGAACCTAGTGGGACACTCATGGTTAGAGTGTGTGTTCTGGATGAGGATGCAACAAAGAAAACTGAGCAGGAACAGCCAGAGAAGTTGGAAGACAACGAGGAGAGTGGGGTCCCGAAAATCTAGAGAGAAGAGAGTCTCAAGGAGAATAAAGTTATCAACAGTGTCCAAGGCTACAGAAAGGCCGAGGAGAATGAGAACTGAGAAAGGGCCACTGGTTTAGCAACTAAGAGATGCTTAAGTCCCTTATTCCATTCTAACTTGAAGGAAAGACTCCAATACTGGAACTGCAGGGAGCCCCATCCACTGGGGAATGGCTGAACAAGTTTTGCTGCATGATTGTGATGGAATACTACTATCTTATAAGAAGTAATGAGCTCAATGATATTAGAAAAAAACATGAATAGACTCACATGAAAAAAGAAGAGTGAAATGAGCAAAACCAAGAGAATGCCTAATGTAGTAACAATAATATTGTTTTAAGAACAGCTCTGAGAAAGTAAGTCATTTTGACTATTAAAAATACCCAAATCAATTACAGAGGACATATGAAGAAAGACACTATCTGCATCAAGATAAAGAAACAAAACTTCAACAGAAGTATGAATGGAATGATTCTATTCTAAGAACAGAATGTGTGTGTATGTGCCTATGTGTGTTTAACAGTAGTCATCTCTAGGGTGGGGGGAAGGATGGAAATAAAAGGGGAAAATTACATAATAACTTTATAATATATTTAGAAGGACTAGCAACCTGTAAATAATAGATTTGCAGTCTGATGTGCAATTATCTTTTTTTATTATGTTATGTTATAGGAATGCTTGTTTTATTCTGTAAGTTAACAATAAAATAAAAAAATAAAATAAGAATATCACTGGTAAATTTGGAAACAACAATTTTGCTGAAATGAAAAATGGAAAACAGTAGTTTATGGGGTTAAGAAGAAAGCAGAGGAACCTACTGTAGACAGTCTTTTCAAGGACTTTAGCCACAAATGGCAAAATAGACATATAACAATACTTAACCAGGATGTAAAGATTAAGTGAGGATTTCTTATTTTTTCCACAACAGGGGAGATATGGTCATGTTTGTTGGGAAAAATTGAATGAAAGGAAAGAGTGGGGATGACAGAGTGGGCAATCTACTGGAAGAGCTACGATGGGAAGACACTACATGAGCAAATAGTAAGGATTTAAGTCATAGTATTAGGTGAGACGGCGTGAAGGAGGAAATAGTGGCAGAAGGCAAATGAGTGTTATGAGATGGAGATGAGGGAACTCATGTATAGTAGAGTTGACTAGAAGCAGTTAGGTCCCAGTTGAGTCTGTCTAACATAAATTTATCATGGACTAAGAATGGTTTTGTGTTTTTTCTCCAACTTTTTTTCACTCCCACCTGTATAGGAATGAAGGGGGCATATCATGGAAGTGGTTGAAGGATTGTGATTAGCAAGATGTAATTAACAAAATGATAAGGGAGCTAGGAATTCAAGAAAGGAAGACAGTAAAAACTTTAATTGGTTCATCTAGGGGTCAATTTCGGGGGAAAGAGGTGAAATTTCCTAATGCAGAGGAGATTGCCTGGAGCACATGGTATAGATGGAGAGAAAACTAGAGGATGAGATAAAAACCAATAGATTTTGGTCAGGTAGAGGAATTTCAAAATTCTTAAACATGGAAGTGCTGTATTTTGTAGATGGTGGCAAGATCAACAGAATGGCCATCTTTTTGTGTGACTAAAGGAAGAGAGAAGAGTTTATCATGGGGATATATGTAGATTGAACAACTGAGTAGTTAGGGAATTGTAGGAAAGTTAATATGTATTTTGAAGTTTCCTAGTGTGAGGGTAAGATTTGGGAGGAGGGAAAATTGTGAACCATGGACCAAACTAATTGAGGAATGAAGGGGAGAGACCTGGGGGTCCGAAGGAAATAACTACGAGGATTTTGATTAGGTGGTAGATATAAGTAACATGAATTCCCAAAAAAGAAGAGGTTACTGAATGAAGGAGGTATGGAGAGAAAAAGGAAGAGGCAAAGAGTAATCCAACTCTCCTGCCTCAACCAGTAAGCTGAGGGGAAAGAGAAAAGGTGTCATCAGTACTGGGAAGGGTGGGCAGGAAGCCTGAGTTATCAAGGAGAAGTCAGGTTTCACTAAGATTGCCAATTGAAAGAGGGGGACTAGAAATGACTAGACATGAAGGGAAGTCCATGGCCTATGCAACAGGCATTACAGAGGGCAAAGTGGAAGGGGTCACTAGAGTTTCCTGGAATGTTGTGATGGGGGTGTGGAGGAGGATGGGTACAATCAGTGGTCGGGTGCAGGGAATGGGTTGTGGATGATGATCTATGGGATTTGAATCACTTTGATGCATAGAGTGTGAGCAGGTATGAGAATGTTTATCCAAGTTGGAAACAAGGACACTATGAGATGTGAGGTACATGGTCAAATGGGAGGTTCTGCCGCAATATTCCTTTTCTCCCCAAAGGTGACAGATGAGACAGAAAAGGTACAGCTGGGAAAGGAGGTCCAGATTCCCACCAAGTTTCTTCTTCCTTTTCCCTGTAGGGAGAGGAATAGCAGGAGATGGAAGGCCTAAAATTAAAGGAAAGGTTGTTCCTCTACATACTGGAAGTTCTTAATTTCTCAGTTAGGAGTTCAAAGTTGACTTGTGCTGGCAAAAATAAAAATTGTGACTTTGGGGAAGATGGCAAGTGCTCATTCTATTCCACTGCTTATAAAAAGGGCTACTTGTCTTGGCTCTCCCATGGTTAACAATGATAGCAAATGCAGAGGCAAAGACTTTATGGCTGCTAAATAGTTCTACCAAGATTATTCTGGCAGCAAGTTCCAGGATTCTTAACACTCAGATGACTAATCCTGACCACCTAAGGCACAGCCCCAGAATCCTCCAAAATGTTCCAACATTTGTCCACCTGACTTTATCTTTGCTCTTTAATAGATAAGGCAATACTTATCCTTCATGGAACATTTGTAGAGATTTTCCCTTAAATCCCAGTGCTTCAGTGGCTATACAAATTTTCTTAGCTATGTGTTTTATCCTTCTCTCTCTCTCTCTCTCTCTCTCTCTCTCTCTCTCTCTCTCTCTCTCCCCATCTCAGATCACTGGATTATAGATTTATAATTTAATAGGCAAATATCATCCAGTCCAAAAGTATAACTCAATGGATGAGAAAACTGAGGCCTAGAGAAGGGAAGAGATTTAAGTTGACCCAGGCAATCAGGATTCAAAACTAAGTCCTATTTCTAAATCTAGGTATTTACACACACACACCCCAATACAAATGAATTCTGTTTTTTTTTTAATGTTTCTGTAATCTTTATTTGAATATATTATTTGAATCTGATCAGAGTCCTGTTATAAAACAATGACATTCTCAAGTTTAAGGACAATGTTTTCTATGAATACGCCCCTTTTTCATAAGATGTAGCACAGTACATGGAGCTCAATTTATACTGCTGATGGGGTTTATTTAAATACAATTAATCTCCAGAATTATTTTAACTCTAATTTTATAAAATAAAGCACAATGTATTATTGCTAGATTAATGGGGATATTTAAAGATACCAATAAAGAAATGGATAATATATTTGGTAAAAATTAAATTAGAAGCATCAAAATACCAAATGAATTACACAGTCATCATATGGATTTAATGATCTTAACTTCTGACTGTTATTGAAGATGAAAATCTGTTACTCTGACATTTTTTAGCTGTTGTGGGATTTGTTCATTGCAGAAAGAGTCCAATACAGCTGGCTGAGGCTACACTCTGGTTCGGAGTAGTGAAAATTTCATTAGGATAGACTTTGTAATATATGGAATTCCACCCTTCTAACTTTCATGTTGGGATTTAAAAGAATCATTTTTATGAAAGATGTTCAACCATGGGATAACATCAGGAATATAAAAGCCTATGAGGTATAAAGACAAGAAATTCATAATCACAGTACATGATTAATAAAGCATACACCAAAAAGAGATGATCAAGTTCAAACTTCCTAGGAGTTGGGGATTCATAGATGTAACAGTTTGCCCTCTGGCTTCCCATATGAGCCTTTCTGAATCTTTTGGAGGTCAGCTTATATTATATTATACACATACACATATACATATATACACACACACACACACACATATATATATATATATATATATATACATATGTATATGTATATAAAGGTATTGGATTCAGGGTTCAGCATCTGGTATTATTTTCCACTGAAGGATGAGATATATAGTTGGCACAAAACATAAATTTCAATTTCATGATAGGCAAATGAGACAGGATATAAAATACAGTGCCCATTTGGTTAAAGACAGTAGCAAAGTGGGACCATGTTTTTTTTTTTTCTATTTTTTACTCTTTAAAGAAGCGATGCATATTTATCTACTTAAAATGTTTGTAAAAAGGTTAAAAAAGTATCTACAATCAAAAGGTTGCCTTCAGTTCATTGGGTGTATCTGCAGTGACACCACACATGAGGTATAGGACTGATTGGGCAATATCATGGCTGGACTCAAATTTTGTAAATGAAAATCAAGTCACTTTGTAACTGGGTTCAAATTCTGTGGCACTGTTGTGTTATCTTGAGAAAGTTATTTAATTTCCCTGGTCCTTCATGATCTCTCTGTTTCTGTGTTTTATACACACAACACACACATGATACTTAAAGTTAAGTGGCATAATCAATAGAGTGTTGAACTGGAAGTCAGGAACATCTGAGCTTGAACCCTGCCTCAAATATTTAAGGAGCGGAATGATCTTACGTAAACAATATAATCTATGTATCAACTTTCTTTTCTGTAAATCAGAGTTAAAGTAGCACCTAGCTCACAATGTTGCTATAAGGATCCAAATGTGTGTGTGTGTGTGTGTGTGTGTGTGTGTGTGTGTAGTGCTTTGCAAAATAAAGCATTTTGTAAATGCTAGCTACTATTATTATCAATCAGATTTCCTTTTGCAAGCTTGGAAAGTCACATTTTCTATCCTGAACAGTAAAATGGGGAACACAGATTTCTTCTTCTTCCCTCCCTCATGAAGTCCTCCAAGTCACACACATCCCCTCACAAACACACACAGCATTTTAACATAGAGCTAAAGCACACACACACACACACACACACACACACACACACAAAATTCCACTAGGGAGATATTTTGTTTGTGGTCAATAAATAAAGGACTTGGTGTGGGAACAACCTTTACCTGAGGCAGATCCCAACTCATCTCTCACTTATAATCCTAGAGAGTTAGTTGCCTGAGACTCATAGGATAACCCATTGCATCCTGTGTCATCTCCAGTCATCCTGATGAATGTCTGGTCACTGGAACCAGATGACTGTGGAGGAGAAAGTGAGGCTGGTGACCTTGCACAGCCCTCCGTCACTCAAATCAAAGTCAACTGCAAGTCATGTCATCATTTCCTTGATGCCATAGTCCTCTTCCAAAACGAAGGACAAAAACAAACAGCTAATAAATTTTCAAGGTAGGATTTACATCTGTGTCTTCCTAAATCCTAATTCAGCACTCTAGAAGCAGTTTCCCTGTGATTTGTGGCAATACTAATTTAATTAATTGATCCTTGTTATGTTTTCAAAACGAATATTTTTTAGTCATTAATTGATCTGATTGATATTAAAAGGTCCCCAAGAAAGCAACAGAGATATACAATAGGGAAAATAAATTAGGTTAACAACTGATTGAGAAAATTCTTCCTAATCAGTATGAAGCATTTAGGGATTAACTTTATTTTTAAAAAGAACATTGAATATGGATTCAAATGATTGAATCTTGCCAGTCAATTGCTACTAGTATGACCTTGGAGAAGTTGATTCCTTTCTCTGGGCCTTAGTTTCCTTATTTATAAAATCATGGACTCTAAGGTCGATAACACCTGACTTTTATTCCAGATTTTCACTTTTGTTATTGTGAAATAATTAATAACATCTAGCAGAAATTTTTTAGTCAAAATTTTTAGGCTAAGACTTAAAAATTAAAGATGTGCAGATTTTGCAATAAATAAAAGATCAATTTGTAACTGTGGGGAAGAGGATATAACTTGTTCTGATAAAATTATTAAAGTTAGAAAACAAATGGTAAATATGAATCTGATTTCATGAAATGTTTTTGACTAGAAAAAATGAAGACTTTAATTAAACAGTTAGTTATGAAAAACAATAGATGATATAAGGAGAGTTTTGAATTTTCTCACTGACTATTCTAGAAATTAATCATATAAATGACCAATGATTAACAAATGATTACTTCTTAGAGAGAGAAAAGAAAAATTACATACAGTAGATATTGTCCTGGTGTAATGTGGAATAAGTTAGTTTTGTGTCAGACATGATGGGTTTATATACCAACTCTATTGTTTACTACCTGTATGACCTTGGAAAAATTATCCTTTTGGGGTCACAGTTTCCTTATCCATAAAATAAGCAAACTGGACTCAGTGATCACTGATAACTCTAAAACCTTTGAATATTTTTAGAACTCAATTTGTAAGTAATTTTCTGAATTAATCTAATATACCAAAGCTTAATTATTTTTTTTAAATGAGTAGGAATTTGGTTAGTATAACTAAATAAATCCAGATCATGGGCATATGGAAGACTACCACCTCTGACAAGAGGGCTTCCTGATCCTTTTCATGACTGTTCATCCACCTTTTGTGTCCATCTTCAACCAACTTTCACCTGTGGTTCCAAGAAGCTTTATAGTGTGAGGGCCTATGGCCTGTCAAAACAGTCTTGGCAGATAAACTAGACCAGGTCAAGATTAACTAAGACCTGAAACCTTGTTGGTGAGTTGGGGGAATGTCTACCCCAAGCATGTGCAGACTTCCCCCAGAAGAATGAACATATTGTGAAAAAATTGTTCCAGTGGCCATGAAGGTAGCTTAAAGGATGCATGTAGGTCTTGATCAGACACCAAGGTCACCCACTGTATCCCAAATCATCACCAATCATCTTGACTTTCATTTTGCTACTAAACTTAGATGACTATGAGAGAGAGAGAGACTGACAACTTCATGCAACTCTGCCTCACTTAAAACGTACTCATGCAAATCAAGAAATTTGGTCTTATTCAAAAAGAAAGAATAAAAAACAAGAAACTAGACCATAATTCTTACAGATAATCCTTTTCTAATAATAATCGATAAAGCAAATATTATAAGTATTATTATTCTCATTTTGCATGTGAGTAAATTGAGACTCCACGAACAGAAATATGATAAATTAATGTGTCAGGGACAACATTTACTTGTTCCCGTTACTCCAAATCTAATACTTTCAAATATAAGAAAATGTTTTTTTGTTTTAATAGATTTCATTAGCACAACTGATAATAACTCCAACTAATGATCCTATATCCAGGATACAATTTTGAAAACTACAATTCAACTAATTACTTTTTCCTTTCCTGAAGAATGAGCTAAGTAGTTAATTTTGAAGCTCTTGGGGAGAATATGATGGCATCAGAGCCCAGGATATAGAATTTTTGAGTTAGCAAAACCTCAGAGGTTATCAAGTCCAACACATTTCTACAAAAGAATCTGAATTCTTCATATTTAATACATGTAAGAATGTAATGTTTATCTAAAGCAAGAGGTTTGTATAGCACTAACCCTAGGGATCTAAAATAATTATTAGTTTGGATTTTTAAAAAATTAAAGGTTTGGAGAAATTTTATCCAGATGTTACTAATCTAAATGTTTATTTAATGCTTATAAACGATGCTCAGAAGTTCTATACAGATAATGCGAAGTTCTGTTTATCCACCCTTAACTTCCTGATCTTCAGTCTCACATAGACAAGTGCCTCTTGGACATATTGAACTAGATATTCTATAGACATCTTACACTTAATATGTCTGACCCAGAAGTCATTATCTTCCTAAAACAAAAATTCTCCACTCTTTGGAATGTCCCTGTTATTGCTGATAACAGGAACGTACTCCCGGGAAGGCAATTTCACAACCTAAATATCACTCTTGACTCCTCATTTACACTCACACCACACATGTCCAATATTTTGTCCATTCTTGCTCTTTCTACTTGTCAATATCTCCGACATGCATTGACTTCTCTCCTCTGGTTTAACTACCACCACCCAGATACATGCCCTAATCATGTTGTACCTGTTCTATGCAATAGCTTGCTGGTTGTTCTCCTTGACTAAAGTATCTCCACATTCCAGTCCATGCTCCACTGCCAAAGAGATCTTCTTTAAACTCAGGTTTGATCCTGGCATGCCTTTAATAAATATCAGTATCTCACTATTTACTCCAAGGATCAAATTATTAAAACATGTTTGTCTTTTAAAACCTTTACCATAGCTACTTCCCTTCTTGCTGTTTTCACACAATATGAAATCTCCTTAATTTTTCTTTGAGCCTCTCCTCTAAGCCTAGAAATGCTTCCTCTTTATCTATACTTCCTGTCTTCTTTAGCAAGAGGTCGTTCCAGCTTCCATTCTCCAACACCACCCCTATCCCCCGCCCCCTGCCCACTATCCTTCATATACATAGCTGTATGTACATTCTTTCTCCAATTAGAATAAGAACTCCTAGAATTCTGTTTTTTTAACTTTATTTGGATCTCCAATGCTTAGTATAGTTATACATATTCAGCAAGCATTTAATAAATATTTATTTGACTGACTTACTAGTATGAAACATGTGTGTCTTTTGGATTTTTTAAAAAATAGAATTAGCATATGAAGTATAATGAAAATAATATATTTAGCCTTTAATATTGTAGTATTACAATACTTTATAAAAGTACCATATAAAATTTATTGTAATTACCACAAAGTATAGCACACACAAATGATAAGGTAGTTAAATGTTACTGTGATTATTAATCTGGAAGGAACTGTCTAGTATTTAATTTATTAAGACTGATTCATTAAATAGCACAAGAATAACAAAATAATTTTCCTGTTTCAATAAGTTTTTATTCATATGACATCTAAGTACATATTGCCTCATGTTCTACAAGGTATGTACTTGTCTCAATTTCCCAGTTGGATAATAAGGATATTGAGGACAGCAGACATATTCTATTCAACTTTATATTCTTCATACCTTCTAGGATGATACTTTCTACAAAATATTCAAACTAATCTATGATCTCATTTTTTTTCGTTGTTTCCTCCAGGGATGCAGATAGAAACACACCCATGCCTTCCTATGTGGCCCTTGGTCATGTTTTCCTATAAAATATCCACAGGATATCCACCCAAAATGTAGGAAACTGCCTTCCTTTTCTCCTGACAATTATGAAGATACCAGTGGAACACTTCAGCTGTCTACTCCCCATCCCTAGCCTTTTCTGCAAGGTCAGTTTATTTTCTTTTCCTACAATACATAAGCCTTATAATGTCTTTTTTCTCCCGTTTTCCTTCTAAGTTCCTCATTTATTATGTTACATCCTATATGTATCATGAGTCTCTCCACCATCCTCTGTTTAATATTCATTTTCAATTTTTCAGCAACTGTTATAGACAGTTCCTTGCTGTCTTACAGGAACACTGGTGGAATACTCTTCAAAAAAGAACTGCACATTAGTGTAAGAAATTAAAGAAATTTTTGAATGAATAAATTAAAAAAAAAACCCTATACCCTAGTAAAGACTAAGATGTCAGAATGCACACTCATCAACAAATAGCAGCAAGTAGATTCATATATAAGGCTTCTTTTTTCCCTTGTGATCACTTTTCCTGTAGCTGACAGAAAGCATTCATCAGCAGAGGCAGGTATATACCCAGCCAATAATTCACTTTGGGACTGCTGACACCACTTGTTTAGCTCTTCTCTATCCAGGGCCAAAAGGAATAATTCAAGAGTGAATAATGTCACCTTGACTTGGTTTGTCTAACTGACCACATTTTTAATCATCAGAATTTTGAAGGAGAATCTAAATAATGCCAACAAATTTCCTTTCAGCTAATTTAAATTGTGAGGGTTTTAACTCATAGCCAAGTGATTTGTGTTATTTCTCCACTGTAGTCTCAAAGAGGAAAATGCAACTTATTTCCAAATATAGACTTCCAGGATTCCACTTACATTCCATTACACTTCTCTGTCTCTTAAGATTTGGGCACAGCTTTCAGCTCTGGGGTGATAATGGGAGTCCTTTACTCTGGGAGTGTGAACCCATTAAAGCTAAATCACTCTCATACTCCTCAATGATTTGTATACTCCTGAGGCAGGGAGGTCCTGGAACTACATTCCTATACACTGCCCCCGATTTCCACTGCTAGTTAAAACCTAAGATTTGGCTATTTTTTACATTCCATTTCAGGTCACAGAAACCCTTGGAGAAATTGTGTTCTTTATGAGAAGGCCTTCCCAGAAAGGGAGGTAAATAGAAAAGCACTTTTAAGCCTTCATCTCATTTCTTTATATCAAATGAGGTTTGTTTACCCTATTAACTAAAGTCATCAATCTAGTACTCTGGGTTCACTTCATGCCTGGAGTGTACCTCTGCAGCACAATTTCAAAAATAAAATAGAATTAAAATGGATTTTGTTTGCTCTAGCAGTGCAATATACTTGTGACAAAAGCCAGACTATGACTGGTATTTCAGAGAGGTAGCCAATGGCAGGAATTCAAACTGGAAAAATAACAGTACAATTTTAGTCTTTCTGTATGACAAGTAGCCAATAAGTTTCTCATGTCTTTGAATGGAAATCATGTAAGAGAAAATGTCTGAGAAAGTTGTTTATTACTGTGGGGTATTAACTGGTGCTGTGGTCAAGTTTTATGAGCTTTCAGAAAGATACGCCTTTGTTTATTACATTTGATTATATCTCCTTTAGGAAAATGTGGACATGTCCATTAATACCTCTTTTAGGGGCCTCACCATCTCCTGAGGCTGGGCAGGACCCATTGTGAACCCATTCACACCTGACTGAGAGGAGACACATTTATGTCTCAACAATTGGGTATGACTTGACAGCCTTTGGGCTGTGTGAATCATAGCAAATTCCTTTGTAAGTAGACCTACAAAAGGGCATAATTAGGATGAGGGAGATGCTAACATAACTAAATATAGACTAGAAAACTAAAGCAGATCTAAGAACAAACCTGGGTCTAATGGAATAAGCAGGAAGAAGCTGACAACAAAAGGAAAGAGTGTATATGCACTATAAAGCCTTGTCCAAAAAATCATCAAAGGCAAAAATGCCTTGCAATTGTACTTACTCTCTTCCAAGTGATACAAGGTGAGACAGAGATGGATCATTTTAATGAGATGGCTGCCAGAGATGAGGGAGCCATCTAATCTAGCCTATATAAAGAGAACAGAATTTTCCTGATAATGCTAAGTTCCTAGAGAGCTCTTGGATACAACTAGTTGGAAAAAAGAATACTGATATACTAGAAAATGCTGAGAATTTGGGGACACAGCCTAACAGGAGAGGAAGTGTTCAAATCCTGACAACATTTTAGAGATTACTATAAGTTAGTCAGGTGGTATGGGAAAGGGCTGACTCTAGAATCCCCCTGGGTTTGTCTTCTTCTAGGAAAGGTCCAAATTCTTGAGGTGGCACCATAAGACTGGAGGATTGTGTAGGTCCCTAGGGTTTAAGTTGTACTCACCAGAACACTGAGCAGTTGCCTTTCTAACAACCTCAAATTTTTTCCCTTCAAGACAAAAAGAAACCACAGAGTAGTCCTATAAACCTGGAAAGTTATATAACTCTCTGTAAGTAAGGTAGGCCCCCCTGAAGAGGGAGAAGAATTGTATTGATTGCATATGGTTACTGCCCCTTGTATTTTTTAAGCTATCCTATTAATAGGACTCTTACTCATGTTGGTGAAGACTAACATTTTGAGATTTACAGAAGACTCTGGATCAGGACAAAGTGAGCCAAATGTATATAATGTATATCGTTTTTGAGTCCTCTCTGATAAAAGCTGCTTTGTCAATGCCCAAAATGCTCACTATACTCAAATCAATGGATTAGTCATTAAAAAAAATCCAAAGACAGACACTTCACTAAAAAAAAAAGTTTAATAATCTACTGGAAGGTTAGAATAAATATGTTATATATATATATATATATATGTATGTACATACACATACATGCATATGCAAAGGTAAGGTGATTTTGAGGAAGAAGTGACTAATAATTGAGACAGGAAGGGGAAGTGTTATAGGAGTGGAAATTTAAGATCTTTCTTGCCCCTAGGCCCTTTGATAGACTAAAGTGCACCCAGAGCCTTTGACAGGCGGCTTGGTTTTCAGGAATGCCCACACCTTCCTGCTTTTTTAACTGGGCAGTGGATCAAGAGGGTTGTGACATTCTCTGAGCCAGGAAAAGGCTATATATACCCTGATGTGAGATTTTGTTTTGGAACTCACTTTGAGAAGAGTTGTAGGATTTGACCAGACTAGACTCTGGGCAGCCATTGAGCTCCGTGGATTTGAAAACCCAGATGTTGGTGCTTCCCTCTCTGGTAACTGACTAGGTATGGATGTAATAGGCAGCTGGAAGCCTGTCTGCTGATCTGTTTCTCTGTCTGTATTTTTTGTCTGCTTGTAACCTCTGTATTCTCTGAAGTTCAGGGTGCTGACCTCTTTCCCCTGAACTAGGTAAATGACATATGTTTGATTAAAGAAAGATTGTTAACCCATTTTGAGTTGCTTTCCTTTAGAAAAGCAGATCTAAGAACCTGTACTGGCAGCCATTCTGGGGATGCTGGGGTGCTTGCTGCTACAGGAAGGTGTAAAAGACTTTCCAGAGAGAGTGGCACGTGATTTGGCCAGTCAAAGAAGATAAGGAATCGAAGAGCTAAAGGTGAGGAAAGAACACATTCCATGCACAGTGAATAGCTAATACAAGGCACAAAGATGTCAAATGGAATGTCAGGTTTAGGAAATAACAGAAACTAGTTTAGTTGAAATATATCAAGTACGTATATAGCAGTACCACATTTCACCTTATAATTATCATAAATTTTATGCCAAAGTTTTGGTTGCTAGAAGAGAAGACTGAGGTCATCTGTCCTGAGCTTCTTTATTATCCCTCTTGGCATTTTAACCCATCTTCTTGCCCATTGGTTCTAGCTCAGAGGATGAAGAAGTTGATTCCCTCGCCAAAACTAATCCTTCTGTCTATGTCCTTGGTCCCATTCCTTCCAATCTTAATCCAATCTTTCATTTTACAAAATAGATGAGAATTTATATATATATATATATAACTAAACACTGCAGCAAAGCAACACAAAACAAAGTCTTTTACATTATTGCTTTTTCTTCTGAGAAACAGTATAATATAGTAGATAAAGTGGGTTTTGGAGTAAGAAAGACCTGGACTCGGATCATACTTACTAGGTGACACTGGAAAAGTCACTTAACCTCTCTGTGAGAATTCCACATAATTCTTTGAGTTTATAATTCACAGAGCAGGTGGCAATTTAAATTCCTAGAGGGAAATACTTCATAGGAAATTCTTGATATCAGTGAAATTACATGTCTAGTAAAAAAACCAGATGTAACTATAAACTACTATCTGTCATGTGCTAAAACAGGAAAGTTGATGTTTTATCTGTTAAGAAATATATTGTCCACCATATTTCTCCTGAATTGTGTTATGTTTCATGTTTTCTTAATTTACATAGTCGAGGTCAGTGTTTATAGTATTTGGGGAGCTCTACTTGTTTTCCTTTGCTTAATTTCATATGAGGTTTCCTGTATTTTCTAGGAATTTTCTTATCTATCTTACTTAGTAAGAATCTTTCTTACTATGCAATAGCATTTATTTTAATAATCTACAAGTTATACAACTGTTTCCCGATAAGTGAACCCATTGCTGGTTTTCAGCACTTTGTGACTATCAATATTGTTGCTATAGATATTTTGGGACACATAGGTCTTTGCTTATTGTCAATTAATATTTTCAGATGTAAAATTAACAGTGAGATATCTCGGTCAAAAGGTATGAACATTTCTGTAGCCTTCATAATATAATTCTACACAGAGTTTTCCAAGATGCTTGGAATGAGATTCATCAACAGTGAAATGGCCTACCTGTTTTCTTTGAGCTTTTTCATCTTTTACTATTTTCCAAATTTATGGGTGCAAAATGAAACTTCAGCACTGTTTTGATTTGCATTTCTCTGTTAGGGATTTTGAACAATTTTTCAAATGGATGACAAGTTGACAGTTCTTTTGAAAACTGTTCATAATCATTAGAAATTGATTCATTGGGGAATGGCTCTTAAATGAACATAAAGCTGTATCATTTTCCTATACCTTTTAGATGACAGGAGAGGCAACATCTCATAATGAACTAAGAACTGGCCTTGAAGTCAAAAAAGGTTCAAGTTCTATTTATAACACATATTGGCTGTTAATCTCTTTTGCTCTAGGCAATTATCAAAAAAAGTTACAAAGAAGGTACTAACCTGAAATAATAGAAGATGTTTCTCACCAGGAGCTCCCTACATCAATGAAATCACAAATTCAGACTCTAACTGTAAGATAGCTTTGAATATCATACATTTTACAAGACATGCTTAGTGCAAAAACAAACAACAACAACAAAATATCTACCTCAGTGAATCAACTGATTTACAGTTACAACTGTTTGCTTTTCCTTTCACCATAATCTTTTATATTATTTTTAGGAATCACAAAAATCAATTTAATCCTACTCTCTTCACACATAGACATATCTTTCAATTATCCCCCAGCCACACAAATCATATGTGGAATGAATAGTTTAGGGATTATGTACTTTACCCCATACATCCCACCTCAAAGTATGCCTATAGCCTTTCTTCATCTAAGGTACCCACACTCAAAAGTCAAAAATAATAATAAAAAATAGATTACCTTTCTTTTTTATATCTGGTATGCTTCCTTTTGACCCCCTTTCTAATTAGGTATGCCTATTAAATCCTAGCTGCTGATTCTTTGAAGTTCTTTTTAAAAGCTGGAACATCCTAGCCCAATATCCTCCTGGTTTTATATAAATATAAATAGATTGAGTCATCTTTTAGCCATTCACTATTTTTAAAATGCATTTTACCATGTTCTGACTAGGTTGTATGTCAAAAGTCTAAGCAAAGTCGGGTTTTGTCATAATGTCTAGACAGTCCTGGGTGAGTTTTTTAGACATCTTTTCAGATGAAAAATATATGCCTAGATTTCTGGATAGAAAATTTGAGGCTACAGGTCCATTCTCTGGCATTTTGATGAACTGCATGTAGTCTCTTTCTTTCATTCCTTGCCACAGACTAGACATTTTGTACAATTACACTAGGACTTTTTTGATATATGATTTACATAGTCCTGATGGCTTTGAAAATACCCCCTTTGTTACTTAAGTTCTGGAACTCGAGGACATTTCTGGATGAGATGAATTTAGGGCACCTCTCTGCAGGCATTCTGTGTGATCTCTTGATAATCTCTTTAATACCTTCTGTGAAATATTGCCTTCAGATTGTTTCTTTATAAATTTTTTTTTCTGGAAAAAGAGCCTAGTTGTTAGGCTCTCTGTCCTCTAGTTCTATTATGCTTTTAGTTCTCTCAAAAGTCCTTCTACTTGTGTTGATATCAGATATTATTTCATTAGATATTCTTTCAACTAGACCATTTTTTCTTTAATTAAAATCATCTAAACTTCATAGCATAAATAATTTTTGTTGATAATCAACTACGAATTCTCCATGATATTTTTTCTCATTCATTTATCATGCTTCTTCCCTCACTGACTATAATTCTCTATCTTCACAAACCTTTCTTCATTTCTCCTACCAAGACTGTTAAACAATCTGAAGATTCTTGTGATCAGTTGAATTTTCCTTCTCTGGCTTTCCCCTCCTCCATTCTAGCATCCACCACAGTGCCATTTATTACATAATGTTTGCTCATTTTGTTGTTCTTCTCCCTGTTTTTTGCTTACTTGTTTCTTTAATCATTCATACATATATAATATACATATATTCACATATACATATGTGTGTATAAACAGACACACAACATATATACACATATATGTGTATATATATATACATACACACATATATATACATACATACACTATACACTTCACTGTCAGATTTTTTTTATTTTTGGCAAGGATTTGTGTTTGTGTAACATGTTCTTTTATTTTGGTACGTTTGTTAGTGTTTTGGTGGTACAGAGCAACTGAATTCATTTTTACTTGTGATATCTTCATTAAGTCCCTTATCTCTCTTATATTTTGCCTCTTTCATCATACCTTCTCTCTCTCTCTCTCTCTCTCTCTCTCTCTCATACACACACACACACACACACACACACACGCCTATATTCAATTCCTTCTCATCTACTAGCTTCTTTCCTTCCAAGTTTAAAAAAAACACTCAGGTTTTCAGTGTCCTTACAAACAGTTTCCTCAAATTTTATCATCAAAATATAGTCCTATATTTCATCTCCTCTAAAAATAATAGTAAATACTACTAGTTCTTGTTCCCTCTCTATCCATTCATTCTTCCTTTCTGTGCTAGCTGGCTTTTAGCTAAACCACTTTCCTTAAAGATCAAATCATAGCTGCTAAATTTGATGGCCTTAGTGCTGCAGTTTTTGACATCATTGAAAATCTCCCTTTTCTGGATAAACTCTCTCTTCTGAGCTTTTAGACATAGTTTAGGCTCTTCCTCCTTACCTTCCAAATATCCAATATTCACAAAAATGCCAAGACCTGTATGTTCAGGCTCCACAATGCATTTCAAATTCTTCCATCCCTCTCTACTCACACAATCTCTACTTTAGTCCAGGAGCTTAGCTATTATTATAATAGCCTCCTAAGTGGTTTCCCTCACTTGAATCTCTATTTTCTCCAAGCCATCCTTCACATAGCTACTGAAGATAGCTTTCCTTTCTCTGCTTAAAAAAATGTAGTACTTCCCAGTTGCCTACAACATAAAATACAAACCCCCTTATTCTGGAACCAAGCATGATATACAGTCTTATTATGCCTACATTTATAGCACATTACTCTCCTGCACATGCTCAGCACTCCAGCCAACACAAAAGCTTTCCTAAATCTGACAGTCAATCACCTGATATGAAGACTCCCTTGTCAAATAATTTTCATGACCTCTTCCCAAAATCTAGAATGAAATACTTCATTTCTTTCCTAATTAGGCTCCAGTTAGGTGGACACTTGTATATAACCTGAAACCCCTTGCTACAGATGATCTCTCCCTCTACAAACTTTCCTAGATCTTTCTTTATTCCCACCATACTTTAAATCTCCTCTCTCAAACTTGTCTGTATTCATATTGTAACTTCCAAGAAGACTATAACACCCCTGGGTGCAGGGACTGAGACTGTTTTTAATTGGGGATGGGTAGCCCTAACACTTAATACTGTACTTCACACTTGGTGGCTTAGAATTTTGAGGGGATGAATATAGTTTTCCAGCATGCCTAGAGTGAATGAAAAAGTATTAAAAAGTGTTCAGTATGTGAAAAATACTGCTATATAAATAAAGATTTTAAATTAAAAGATTATATATCCAATGAATAGTCTCAAACAGACTTGGGTTCAAGCTCTGTTCTGACAAATAGTGACTGCATGACCTTGGGAAACTGCTATGTATGCTTATAATTCAGGACTTAGGAGGATTCACACCCTGTTTTAAATAGTTATTAGTCATGTGTCTTAGGTAAGTCACTGAACCTATATGACTTGATTTCTTTAGAATAAGTGAGAAGTACATGATACTTTGGGATCTATTTCAGCTTTATATGTATGATCTTCTCAGCTAACACAGTCAGAAAATAAGTAGATTTATCTAAGTCTAAGGATATCAACTGTAGTAGATTTATCTAAGTGTAAGGATATCAACTGCAGTTTAGAACCTATGAGAGATCTATGCTTGACAAAATATTTTCCAAGGTGATAGAAGAGCTCCAATACACAATTCAGATAAAAGAAGGATTGCATGTGGATGGAAAAGTTCTTTAGATTGTTCTGTTTGCTAATAATATTGGATTGATGACATCAATCTTGAAGACATTACAGACATCTACAATCATTATAGTACTTTAGTTACCTGTCCACAAAGGAAAGGCCAAATGGACAAAGAATGTCTATAGTCCAGATTTCAACATGCATTTGAATGGATAATTTATTAGGCTGGTTCAATAGCTTATATATATATATATATATATATATATATATATATATATATATATATATATATATATAATCTGAGAAAGTAAATGCAGATGGAAAATGAGATTGACTTTGAATTGAAAAAGAGAACTATGGCTTGGGTGTCTTTATGGAATTTGTAAAGCGCTTTCACTAACTCCAAGCTTCAAAAACAGCAAAGACCTATCCTCTCAACATTTTACTGTTGTTCCATGGCCTGAAACCAATTTATATTTTTCTTGGAGGCTTTGGATATAGGAGCTTTGACTTTGTTATCTTCTTCTGATTGTGTTTTGATCTTCCTTGTCAAGCTCTGCTACTAGCACTCCTCCTTGCCCTTGGATTGTCACCCAGGACTGTGACCCAGATCCAATTATGAGCAAAGCAAGAGTCCTGCCTCAGTGCTAGCAAGGAGATCCTTGTAATGTCCTTCTGACTAGTTGTTTGATTCCCTTACTTTCTGTGGGATAAGAGCTCCAGAAGTTGCCACTGTTACTGCCACTGCCAATTCAGTCATTCCAAATGGCTGTTTCTGCTTTGCTGGGGCCTGGGCTGTGCTTGTGTGGTCTGTGCTGGAGTGAGCTCCCCTCTCAACATGATGCAGCAGACCTTTCATTTTGACCTTCCAAGTTGTCCTGGGCTAGAACTTTGTTTCACTCTGTCTTTTGGTGGGTTCTGCTACCCTAGAATTTGTTTAGAGACATTTTTACAGGTATTTGGAGAGATTTGGGGAGAGCTCAGGGAGTCGTACTCCATCATATTGGTTCTGCCCCCTAGGAAGAGGTTTTAGACTGAAGGGGAAAGTTGTGGGCAATGCTTGAAACTCACTCTCATCTAAATTGATTTAAAGAGGAGAAAATAAATATGCACAAACTCAATTGATTATAGAAATCTATTTTCCAGCAGGGAGATAGGAGAAGAAGGCAATAAGAGAATGTATAGGGAGAAGGGTGACAAAAGAGAGAGCAAATAAAAAGCAGCAGTAGTCAGAGGCAAAACAGAATTTAGAGGAGGAACAAGACAAAAAAGGAACAGAGAAGGTAAACCCATAAAAATAGGATGGAGGGAATGTACTATTAGAATCATAACTGAGACTGTAAATGGGATGAACTCATTTATAAAACAGAAACAAATAGCAGAATGGATTAGAAACCAGAATCCAACATGCTCTTTACAAGAATCAGATGTGAAACAGAGAGAAACACATATAGTTATAATAAGGTGCTAGGACAGAATCAATAATTAACCTTAACCTGATGTAATAAAGGCAAGTGTAGCAATCATGATCTCAGACAAAGAAAAAGCAAAATTGGTTAATTAAAAGAGACAAACAGGGAAACGACATCTTGCTAAAAAAAAAATAAACTCTATAAACAATGAAGTAATAGCAATAATAACCATATATGCACCAAGTGGTAGAACATCTAAATTCTTAAAGTCAAAGTAAAATGAATCCACAGGAGAAATTAGACAGAAAAATTATACTAGTAGCAGACCTCAACTTGCTCTTCTTCTATCAAGATAAATCCAACCATAAATTAAGTAAGAAAGAAGTTTAGGAGAAGAATAAAATCTTAGAAAAGTTGGATATCATAGATCACTAGAGAAAATGGAATGGCAAGAGAAAATAGCATATCTTATTTTCATCTGTACGTGAAACCTTAACAAAAATTAGGCATTTGATATGGTCCAATGACATCACAAACAAATGCAGAAAATAAGAAATATTAAATGGATTCTTTTCAGAACACAATGCAATAAAATTACATTCAATAAAGGATTATGGAAGCACAGATTTAAATTAACTGGAAACTAAACAATGTAATCCTAAAGAAAGATCAAATCAAAGAAAAAATCATAGAAAGAATCAATAATTTGATTGAAGAGAGAGAGACTACAATTATAAAACATACCAAAATCTGTGGGATATAGTCAAGCAGTGCTTAGTAGTCACTTGTACATCAGTAAAAGCAGAAAGAACACATTAAAAAAAACTGGGCATGCAACTAAAGAAAACTAGGGGAAAAAAGAATAAAATACCCAATTAAACACCAAAATGGAAATCTTGAAAATAAAAGAAGAAATTAATAAAAGTTAAGGTTAAAATTACACTAATAAATAAATTAGGAGCTAATTTTCTAGAGAAAATCAAGAAAACAATCATTGGTCAATTTCATTTTTTTTTAAAAAGAAAGAAAACCAATTTAGCTGTATCAAAAACAAAAAGGGTAAGGACACTATTGAAGAAGATGAAATTAAAAGCAATTATGAAAATGTACTTTGCCTAATCAGAAACCAATAAAACAAATGATGTAAATAAAATGGATGAATACTTAGAAAAATATAAATTGTTCAGATTAACATGAGAGGAAAAAGAATAATTAAATAAACTAATTTTAGAAAAAGAAACTTAAAAATGCCCAGGCCAGAAGGATTTAAAAGTGGATTTTACTGAACATTTAATGAACAATTGATCCTAATACTATATAAAGTATTTGAAAAAAAGGTAAAGAACTAATACTACAAAATTCCTTTTATGATACAAATATGGTTTTGAAATGAAAACTGGGAGAGCAAAAAGAAAGAAAACTACCAACCCATATTCTTAAATGACATCAGTGCAAAAATATTAAATGAGTTAATTAAAACAGTAGCAAGAAGGTTATTGCAATATATCATAAATATAATACGCTATGACCATGAAGGATTTATACTGGAAATGCAGTTCTGGTTCAATATTAGGGAAACTATCAGCACAACAGACCTTATCATTAGCTAAAACATAAAATAAATCCCATGAATATATATCAATAGAAGCAGAAAAGTGTTTTGATAAAAAATGCCATCCATTGCTATTAAAAACACTAGAAAGCATAGGAATAAGTGGAATCTTTTCTGAAGTAATATAACCAAGAGTAATCATTATCAGCAATGGGGGTAAATTTGAATCCTTACTCATAAGATCAGGGGTTAATCCCCATTATCACCACTTTTCTTCAATATTGTATTAGCAATATTAGCAACAGCAATAAGACAAGAAAAGGAAATTAAAGCATTAGAACAAAGAAACAAAGCTATCACTTTTTGAAGTTGATATGATAGTATACTTTTGAGATCTCAAGTTAAAAATACTGGCTTAAAAAATTAACTTAAAGTTGCAGGATATAAAATAAGGCATCTTAATCATCAACATTTCTTTACACTACCAACAATCCAACAGGAAGAGACAGAAAGAAAAATTCCATTTAAAATAATTTCAGATAATATAAAATACTTGGGAGTCTACCTGCCAAAACAAACCCAGGGACTATATGAATACAATCACAAAACACCTTTCTATTGAAGATTTAAACAATTAGAGAAATGTTAATTTCTCATGGGAGTTCTCCCTAAATTAATTTACTTATTCTATGGCATACCTATAAACTACCAAACAATTATCTTACAGATTTAGAAAAAATAACAAAATTCATCCAAAGGAACAAAAAGATACAAATATCAAAGCAATCAATGAAGGAAAAAAGTGAAGAAAGGTACCTGGCAGTAACTGATTTGAAACTATATTAAAAAGTGGTAATCATGAAAACAATGTGTAATTCACTAAGAAATAAAGTGGTAGATCAATGGAATAGGTAAGATGTACAATACATAGTCATAAATGACCATAGTAATCTAATGTTTAATAAACCCAAAGATCCAAGCTTTGGGGGTAAGAACTCATCATTTGACAAAAACTGCTTAGAAAACTAGAAAGCAGTTTAGAAGAAACTAGTTATAGACCAACATCTCAGACTGTATACCAATATAAGTCCAAAATGGGTAAATTATTTAGGCATAAAAGGTGATATCATAAATAAATTATGGGAACAAGAAAATATGTACCTGTCAGACCCATGGATAAGGGAAGAGTTTATAACCAAACAAGAGATAGAGTATCACAGGAAGTCAAATGGTTAGTTTTGATTACATGAAATTAAACAGTTTTTGCAAAAATAAAACTAATACAGGAAACATTAGAAGGTAAAAAATAGGGATAAAAATTTGCACACATTACTCTGATATATATGTACATATGTATATATAACATAGAGTACTGAATTGAATTTATACAAAAAAAATCAGTCATTTCCCAGTTAATAGTCAAAGGATATAAACAAGTTTTCACAAGAAGAAATCAAAGCTTTCAATAATCACATAAATGTGTTCTTAATCACCACTTATTAGAGGAAAGCTAATTAAAACAACTCTGAGATACCTGAAAGAAAATTATAAACTCTGGAGTAAATATGGAAAAAAAAATTGGAACACCAATGCACTCCTGCTGACGTTATGCACTGATCCAACCATTTTGGAAAGGAATTTTGAACTATGTCCAATGGGCTAAAAAACTGTGCATAACCTTCTGACCCAACAATATCACTAAATAGGGGAAAAGCTCTATTTTTTTCATTTGTTCATTTGTTTTTGGTTTTGGAGGCAAAGAGTGTTGAATGACTTTCCGAGAAATCACACAACTTCTAAGTGAGACTGAATTTGAATTCAAATCCTAGTAGCTGCAGGTCCAGAGCTCTATCCACTGTACCACTTCCCTGCCCACCTTGAAAAGGATCTATTTTTCAAAAATATTTATAGCAGATCTTTTTTTGTGTTGGTGAAGAACTGGAATTTCAGGGGATGCCTATCAATTGGGGAATGGTTGAACAAGTCATAGTAAATTATTATGATGGAATACTATTATTCTATAAGAAATGGTGAGCAAGATGGTTTCATATATAAAATTCATATTAAATTGCTTGCCTTCCTTCAAGAATGAAGAAGAAACAGGAAGTAGGAGAGCATGGAACTCAAGATATAAAAAAAAATGAACATCCAATTTAACATGCAGTTGGGAAATATTTAATGAAATAACATATATTTAATAAAAAGAAATGCTCTAGCAATACTTTGAATCTCATGGTTAACCTTTTGGAGGACACCGATGAACATCTCAAACAAAAGGCAATTATAGACAGATTACAACACACAATATTGGAGGAAAACCTTGGATAAAACAATTAGGTATAGTTATTCTCAAAGAAAAAAGAAATGAGAAACATAGGAGAGCAGGATTTCAGATGTAAATCATCCACATTCATCTCACATGCTTTATGAACTAGCTGATATTGTCTTTCATGATGTTCCTCTCACATGACACTCTATATTCCACCTCTATACTCCCCCCCCCCCAGTAGGTCATGGCACCTTGAATGTTTCTTTTTCACTTTTACCTTCTGGTTTCCCTGCAATTTTCAAGAATCAGTTCAAATTCCTCTCCCTGCAAGAGGCCTTTGCAAAAGAGGGACTCATACCCTCATCCTTCCTTCTGCTATTACCTTCCTTTTACCCACCTACCATCTTCAGTGTATATATTTTATATGTACTTAGTCATGTGAATGTTTTCTTAATGGTCCAGATTGTGACTGTTTTTGCCTCTTTAAAAAAAAAAATTCCTGGGCCTTCTAGAAGCCAAGATGCTGGATTAAGCAGTAAATTGCTATCACTCTCCCTTACTGACCTCATGGGTGGGGGGGAAACAGGAAATAAGTCCTCAGGAAAAATCCTGTAACAGCTAAGCTAGCAGAAATATGGGGTGTAGCAGTATTTAGCCTAAGGAACTTGAAGAATCAGCTATAAAGGTCCATCTAACTTGGGTAAAAGGGGAGCACATTCCAGGAAAGGAAGCATTCCAGCCAGTCAGCAACAGGCCCCACATTAGAAAACCAGCAGGAAATCTTGTGTTTTAGGGTGGTGGCGAAGGCAAATGCCAACACCATGACCTCTTATGCTTATTAGCATAGCCAGGGGAACCAGAAGCAAAATACTAGTGAGGGGGAAAAGGGAGAAAGGAAAGAGAGGAGAACAAATAAGGGAAAATAGGATGGAAAGAAAGAGATAGTAGTCATAACTGTGAATGTGAATGGGATGAGCTCTCCCATATAATAGAAACAGATAACATAGTAGATTGAAAACCACAATCCTAAATACATTGCTAAAAAGAAATGTGTGAAGCAGAGAGATACACATAGAGTAATGGTAAAAGTCAGAAAAAGGCAGAAAAAGCAGGTGAAATTTTTTTTAAAAAAAGCAGTAGTGGAAATCCTGATCTCAGATAAAAGCAAAAAAATAGATTTAAATTAAAAGATATAAGGAAAGAAACTACATCCTGCTAAAAGGTACTATGGATGATAAAGTAATAGCAAAACTAAACAAATATGCACCAAGTGGTACTGCATCCAAATTCTTAGAGGAAAAGTTGAGTGAATTACAGGAAGAAATAGATAAACAAAACTATACTAGTGGAGGACCTCAAACCCTCCCTCTCAGAACTAGGTAACTCTAAGTTCAAAATAAACAAGAAAGAAGTTAAGGAAGTGAATTGAATTTGAGAAAAAGTAGATATGACAGAGCTCTGGAGAAAACTGAATGGGGATAGAAAGGAATATACCTTTTTCTCTGTGGTACATGGCACCTATACAAAAATTAGATATGTGTTAGGCCACAAATCTTCAGAATCCAATGCAGAAAAGCAGAAATATTAAAAACATCCTTTTCAGATCATGATGCAATAAAATTACATACAATAAAGGGCTATGGAAAGACAGACAAAAATTAATTGGTAAGTAAACAATCCAATCCTAAAGAATGAGTGGGTCAAACAACAAATGATAGAAATAATCACTAACTTCATCCAAGAGACAGTATCCATGAGACAACATACCAAAACTTATGGGATGCAACCAAAGTAGTTCTAAGGGGAAATTTCATAATTCCAAATGCTTACATGAAGAAAACAGAAAAAGATTAGATCAATGAATTGAGTATGCAACTAAAAATGTCACAGAAAGAACAAATTAAAAATTCCCAATTAGACACCAAATTAGAAATCCTGAAAATCAAATGAGAGATTAATAAAAATGAAATTAAGAAAACTATTAAACTAATAAATAAACTAAGAACTGGTTTTCCTAAAAAGGGGCAAGGAAATAGATATACCTTTGGTTAATTTGATTAAAAAATAGAAAGGAGAAAAACAAATCACCAGTAATAAAAATGAAAAGAGTAAATTCACCCATCAATGAAGAAAAAATCATAACAATATTTATGGGCTATTCTGCTCAAATATATGCTCAATAAATCTAACAATCTAAGTGAAATGGATCACTATTCACAAAAATATGAATTTCCCAGATTAATGGAAGAGGAAATAAAATACTTTAATTACCCCATTTTAGAAAAAGAAATTGAAAAAGCCATCAATGAGCTCTCTAAGAAAAAAATCTCCAGGACCAGATGGATTTACAAGTGAATTCTAACCAGCAATTAAAGAACAATTAATTCCAATACTATGTAAACTATTTGGGGGAAAATAGGCAAAGAATGAGTCCTACAAATTTGTTTTATGATACAAATACGGTAGTAATACATAAATTAGGAAAAATCAAAGTGGAGAAGGAAAGTTATTGACCAATTTCTCTAATGAAAATAAATACAAAAACTTTAAATAAAATATTAACAAAGTGATTATAGCAACTTATCATGAGGATGATACCCTATTAAAAGGTGGGAATTATAGCAGGTATTCAGGGCTGGATCAATATTAGAAAAACTCAGCATAATTTACCATATCAATAACAAAATTAACAGAAATGAAATGATTATCTCAATAGATACAGAAAAAAGCTTTTGATGAAATAGAACATGTATTCCTATTCAAAATACTAGTGAGGCAAGTAAAAAATGTCCTTAAATATCCTTAAATTAATATGTAGTATTTAAATAAAATCTATGTAGTATTTATGTAAAATTTATATAGTATTTATATAAAATCATCAATTAGCATCATATGTAATGGGGATAAACTAGAAGCATTTCCAGTAAGATCAGAGGTGAAAAAGGACATCCATTATCAACACTGTTATTCAATACTAGAATTGGTAGTGACAATAAGAAAAGAAAAATAAATTGACAGAATTATAATAGGCAATGGGGAAACAAAGCTATCACTCCTAGCACATGATATGATTGAATACTTAGAGAATCCTAGAAAAATCAACTAAAAATTAAATAATTAAAAATTTTAACAAAGGTGCAGGGTATAGAACAAACCCACATAAATCGTTAACATTTATACATATTACTAACAAAGCCTAGCAGCATGAGGAAGAAAGAGAAATCCATTTAAAGTTACTCTAGATAATATAAAATATTTGGAAGTCTACCTCCCAAGAAAAATCCAGGAACTATATGAACACAACTACAAAACACTTTTCACACAAATAAAATCAGATCTAAACAATTAGAAAAAAATCAATTGCTGATGGGTAGGCCAAACTAATAAAATAAAATGGCAATTCTCCCTAAATTAGTTTACTTATTCTGAGCCATAACAATTGAAATAACAAAACTATTTTATAGAACTAGGGGAAAATAATTAAAAAATCATTTGGAAGAACTAAAGGTGAAGAATATCAAGGGAAAAATGCAAAGATGGTCTTAGTCATACCAGATCTAAAACTATATTATAAAGCAGCAATCTTCAAAACTACTTGGTAATAGCTAAGAAATCAATTGGTGGCTCAGTAGAATAGGTTAGGTACAGAAGGCACAGTAGTCAATGACTATAGTGATTACTGTTTGATAAACCCAAAGATTCCAACTCTTGGGATAAGAACTTACACTCTTTGACAAAAAAAAATGCTGGGAAAACTAGAAAATACAAAATGGCAGAAACTAGGTATAGACCAATTTCTCACACCATATACCAACATAAGGTCAAAATGGGTACAAGATTTAAACATAAATGGTGGAACTATAAACAAATTAAGAGAGCAAGGAATAGTTTATTGGTCAGATTTGTGGAGAAGGGAAGAATTCATGACCAAACAAGAGATAGAGAACATTATAAAATGCAAAATGAATTATTTTAATTACATTAAATTAAGAAGTTTTTGCACAAATAAGGTAGGTTTAATTTCTTCCTCTGAAAACTATCCATAGTCATATGAAAAATGTTCTAAATCACTACTGATTAGAGAAATCCAAATTAAAACAACTCTGAGGCACCACATTGCACCCGTCAGATTGGCCAAGATGACAAAATAGGAAAATGATAAATGTTGGAGAAGATGTGGGAAAATTAGAACACTAGTGCATTGGTGGTGTTGTGAACTCCACCTAACTCCAATCTAACTATTCTGGAGAGCAATTTGGAACTATGCTCAAAAGGCTATAAAACTGTGCATACCCTTTGATCCAGTAATAATACTACAAGCTCTGTATCCCAAAGAGATCATGAAAAAGGGGAAAGGACCCATATGTACAAAAATATTTAGGGCAGCTCTTTTTGTGGTGGCCATGAATTGAAAATTGAGGGATGTTCATCAGTTCGTGAAAGGCTGAACAAGTTGTGGTGCATGAATGAAATGGAATACTATTGTTTTATAAGAAAGGAAGAGAAGGCAGATTTCAGAAAAATCTGGAAAGACTTACATTAACTGATGCTGAGTGAAGGGAACACAACCAGGAGAACATTGTACATAGTAACAGAAACATTGTGTGATGCCCAACTTTGACAGATTTAGCTCCTCTCAGCAACTCAATGATCCAAGACTGTAGAGATAACTTAAGCCAGCTCAAAACTGACACACTAGCCTGAGAAAGTATGATGTGTAAACATGGTGCAGACATGATTGTCTAGAAATCTGTTTATTGATACCATGAGCAAGGTTTTTATAGAGTAATGAAACAAAGAAGGTAATTATAGGTCACTTAGTTTTCTAATACTCTTTTTTCAGTTTCAAGATGCCAGACATGATGTCAATTTTTAGGCCTTGAAGATAACCATGTCCTTGATTCCAATACCTAAAGACTTCAAAGAATAGTATCTAAAAATGTATGAAAATCATGAAAGGCAGCTAAAATCTTCTGGCTAGAATCCCAGAACAGGGCACAGCCCTGAATGTCAGGATATCAGGCAGGCTCAAATTTACAATCTCATCACAGAGAAAATCAGGACTGGACACTTTGGACTGGCCTCTGGAAAGTCCAGAGCTAACTTATCTAGGACCAGCCTGCTTCCTGGATCAGGTGTTTTGGCTCACTTCACTAAAAGACTCATGACAGAAAATGCTATCCACATCCAGAGAAAGAACTATGGAGTCTGAATACAAATCAAAGTCTACCATTTTTCCATTTTTTTCTTTTTTCTTTCTCTTATTTTCCCCCTTTTGTTCTGATTCTTATTTAACAACATGGCTAATGTGTAAATATGTTTAATATGACTGAACATTTATAGCCTATAGTAGACTGCATACCATCTTAGGGAAAGGGAATTAAGAAAAGGGGGAGATGAAGAACTCAAAATCTTGTAGAAGTGAGTATTGAAAAATCTAAAATAATTAGTTTAAAACAAATTTTTAGAAAATGAAAAAAAAATATGCTTAGCACATTTCCTGGTATATAGAAATTGTTTAATTAACACTTGCTGAGGAATAAGGAAACTATAGAATTAAGAGACTTTTCCAAAGTCAAATGGCCTGTAAATTCCAGAGGTAGGATTGAAATGAGATTTCTGATTCTAGTCTATTCTTTCCACTAACTAAATGGTCTACTATGATAGTACACAACATGAGAAAGGAATTAGAATGAGTATGTATGGCTCTATAAAGACAGAACTAGGACAAACAAGGAAAGACAGCTTCCTAAATAATCAGAGCCATCTGAAAATTGAATTCGCCGTCTCCTGAAGTAGTGATATCTGATATAAGAAGTGGTCAAACAGTCCCACTTGCTGGGAATACTGCAGATAGTATTCTGTCAGAAAGTTGGAATAAATGACCTCAAAGGCCCCTGCTATGTCAAAGATTTTTAATTCTATAAATTTATACTTCAAAAGTTTAGGAGATGATAAAAGTCTAGACAATAATAATGTTGAAAATAAATATTCTTCTCTCCTCCGCCTACCATGTGTCTGTCTCCAACTCCTCTATTTTTTTCAAATTAGGAAAGAACAGCAGTCCTTGCTCTGATATGTGATTTTTTTCTTAAAGAGCTGATGCCAATATCTCTTTTTTATACTATCAGATTTTCAATCAGGGAAATGAAATTTTGTTGATGTTTAACTGACATTTTATCTCAGGTGTGGTGCAATAAGTAAGTACTACTGTAGGTATATGAAAGACGTAATCCTCAGTCTGACAAATATTTAATAGAACAGCAGTAGCTGTAAATGCTGGTGGCTTTAACTTTGAATTGAAATGTCAAAAGTACCACTGTAATGCAGAGGCATCTGTACAGACACTTTACCAAGGAGTCTGAATGTTACTTTTATTAAAGAGAGAGAGAGAAAGAGGGGAGGGGGAGAGATTTTAAGATCATTACCATACATAATGTGTGAAAGTAAGGACAATTGAAAAAATGGTGATACAAGGATGCTTGAATTATTGCCATATATTATTAGTGGTGTTTTCTTTCATGTTTTTTCACATTTCAAAGGAATTTACAAAGACTTTATTGGAATCCCTGCCTACAAAACTTTGAGTCACTAATCAAATTAAGAACATGTTGAAAAACATTTCCCTTTTTAAAGAGAAAATCCTCCCTAACCACTTATGGGAAAGGCTAGGGAGAAGAATGAGGACAAGGAACCAGAAAATGCCTTCCTCTGTGAGCAGTGAGCTGTTGCTATGCACTCTATCTTTAATTAGTCTTTTTAAAGGCTTGTCTCCGGCCTTCAGCTCTTCTGTCTTACATAATATTCCCCTTGGGGGAAAAATTGACTGTGAAACTGACTGAAGGGGAAGTAAAAATCTGTCTACTGGAAGTCTTTAAATTGTGAAGTGGAAGATACAAAGATGGCAGCCCTTCTATTGCTTCCTCCTTTGTCCTTATAGTTAACAAAGTAGGGGAGACAATAGACAACTGCTCAGGGCAAAGGTAGGAATCAATAAAAGCATATCCTCTGAAAGCGATCCAAGGTTGGAATATATAGTAGAACTGATATTAGCTCTCAAAAGTCCCAACATTGCATCTCCAAATCTCTAGATCTGAACCTAATGCCCTGTTATACATACATATTTTTCTTTAATGAGACATGCTGGATACTGGATCCCAAATTCACAATTTTGAGATGAATTAGGAACGTCTCAGGGTCACTTTCTTTCCTTTGCCAGATGCCTTTGAAGTTTACTAAATAAATGCTCAGCAGGAAACCACCACCTTCACAACTTCTAAACTTTACTGGCCTAGACTTTTCAATTTGAAAACAGGTGAGGAAATGGGAGGAGGGCAGGGAATGGAATCTTAATGATGGAATTCATATCTCAAGCAAACAGGTCATCAAAAAGAAAACCATTCTGGATTGTGGACCTGAATGTTGTAAACTAAAAAGAAATAAAGAAAATTTTTAATAAAGAAAACCATTTTGTATTCTGCAGAAAAAAGCACATTTGTTAAAACTGAAGAGAAATTTAAACCTGTATTTTTTTTTTCATTTAAACCCTCAATGCTTTCTCAGAGACATTCAAGAAAAATTACACTTGAAAATGGTAGCTTTTTTTCTTTCCTTTTTTTTTCTTTTTCCTTTTTAACCAAGCTTGCATCATGACTTCTAGACCCCCAGGAATGAAAGGAACCAAAGGAATTCATTTTGATCCTTCCCTCTGCCTCCACAAGGGAAGGATATATTTGAACTGCCAAAGACAGAGGAGCCATCTGTTTATGACAATATTTAGACAAAGAGTTCCTATAGTCTGCATTATTTAATATGTTAGTAAGACTAAAAAAAAAAGTAAAACCCAATAAAGTCTAGTGACAGAATCACAGAATCACCAAGTTGAAATGGATCATCAAATACCACCCAGAGATTCTCAAAGTAGGCAGCACTTCCCCCTAGGGGGCGCTGGGATGATGCAGGGGGACAGTAGTAACCTCAGGTGCAATTGAGTGGTGTTAAATAAAAATAAGGGGGCAGTAGAAGCATAAAGAAAGAAGAAAAGATAAAAAAATTGAAAAATTGCTCATACATGTTTCATCTGCTGTATAACAGAGTTAAAGTCATAATGATTACATTATCTTCCAAACAAACTCATAAAATACAAGTTATAACCATCAGTGGTCAAGTCTGCCTACAGGACTTAAAAAACAAGTGGTGACAGATGAGTATGTTGTGCATTGTCAGGAAGTCTAGCATGCATTGATGGGAATATGTGCCTGTAATGACTTGTTTATAACATGATACTATACAACTACTAAATGTAATTTTGCATCATCAAAATTTCAGGGCAGGAAAAAAACCCACAAATTTACAATAAATTATAAAAATTATGATGCATATTTTTTAAATATGTATTTTTTTGAAATGACACAAATAAAAATATCTGTTAAAGAGTTAAATAAAGTAGATTTCAGGGGGGAGGGTACAGAATAATTTTTAAAGGGGTGATAGGTCAAATAATTTTGGGAATCTCTGTTAGACTCTCATATCTGAAATGGAGCCCATCTAAAATTTCCCCTGACAAATGGTCATTAGCCTCCACGATAGAGAAATCATTAATTTGCCAAGGCAGTTCAATGCACTTCTGAATATGACTAATCATGAGGAAGGTTTTTCATTGTTGTTGATGTTGGTTTGTTTTGTTTTTGCTTAGATTAGGCCTAAATCTACCTCTGTCAAGTTTTCGATCCTAGTTTTGCTCCCTTCGGCCAATTGGGACAAAATCAGTCTGTTTTCTACATAACTTGTTTTTAAACTTGAGGAAGCTTCAGCTTCACTCTTTCAGTTTCAATCCACTATCATCATCTTCCCAGTTACCAGGAAAACTCATCATCACAGAGGCTTCTTCAGCTTCAGTCCTCACACTTCATCAAAACCTGAAGTAGATGGTACTCCTTTAACGGTAGGGCTAGTTAAGTTGAACAAAAAATTCCTCTCAAAGCCTCCATATAAAGAAGGGCCCAGAAGCCTTCAAATTCTTAATTTTCCATCTGTTGCTGGTTTTTGGATTCTACTCCACCATCAACATGCCCACATTATGTATATTTCTTTCTTCATCTCTTTTTTGATTATCATATGTTATGTTCTCCCATTAGATTGTAAGCTTCTCAAGGGGAGAGATTGACCTTCCTTTTATGTGTATTCTTAATACAAATTATAGATTTAATTACTGTCACAAGTAGATATTTAATAAATGTTTTCTGTGTTATGTTGAAGACAATTATCATGTCATCCCTAAATCTTCTTTCCTAGGTCCATCCTACAAAAAAAACCAAAAACCCAGTTCCTTCAAAAATTCCAAGGTGGTTATAGTCTTCTGGATAGGCTATAGCTTATTAATATGTTTCTTAAAGGGTAGTACCAAGGTGGAGCCAAGATGGTAGAATAAAGGCAGGGACTCACCTGACCTCTCAACTAAAACCTTCCAAATACCTTTTAAAAATTACTTTAAAGGAATTATAGAGCAGCAGAACTTACAAAAAAGGAGTGAAACAAATTTCAAGCATAAGAAAACTTAGAAGTTTGGCAGGAAAGGTCTGTCCTATCAGAAAGACGAGTGTAGTTCAGTGTAGGCTGTACCATCACAGGCCTGTCTCCAGAAAACTTGGAGCAGGACAGCAGTCAACGGAATCACTGTCAGCAATGGAAGTTTCCAAATCTCTTAGCCACAAATGTCATAGATGACTATCAAAGTCATAAGGAAGGGTCTGTCACAAATGGGTAAGAGTGGAGCAAGATCTAGACCGGGCCATGCCAGCACAGCCCCAGGAAACCAGGAGTACACCTTGGGAGTGATTGAATTAGCAATAGGCAGTGGGTGCTTCGAGAGCTCTCAGCCCAGAGATGGAAAGGGGGTCAAAAAATTAAGTAGAGGGAGATTAGAAAGGTGTTTTTGTTAGCACTGAGGCAAGGCTCTGTTGCTTTGTCCATACTCAGATCTGGTCACAGTCCAGGGGGTCAGACCAGGATGAGGAGGAGCAGTAGCAGAGTAGAACTTGGACCACAGTGGAGGGGAGACGTTCTCACAGTTCCAGAGCAGAAAAGAGTGCTTGTGGTCTCTCACAGACCAGAGCACATGTCCAGAGAGAAATAAGAAATAAGGAGAGGAGAAACTTCTCCTTAGATCATAGCACCTTGAAAGAACTGAAAACTTATAGGTCCCTAGAAGTATCTCTGTAAAAAATTGTGCAAAATCTCTGAAGTTTGGGACAGTTTGTTCTTCGCTCTAGAACCAGAGCCCTAAATTAACAAACAGTAAAATGACAAAAAAGAGACTGGGAAAATGAGCAAAATAGTGGAAAAAACTCTGACCATAGAAAGTTATGATGATGACAAGGAAGGCCCAAACACACTCAGAAGAAGATAACAAAGTCGAAAGTCCTATATCTAAAGTCTCCAAGAAAAACACGAATTTGTCTTAGTTCATGGAAGAGCTCAAAAAGGATTTTGGAAATCAAGTTAAGAGAAGTTGAGAAAAAAATTTGTAAGAGAAAAGAGAGTGATTCAAAAAAAATCATGATAAATGAATCAACAGTTTGGTAAAGGAGACAAAAAAAAAACCCTGAAGAAAAAAAAATACCTTAAAAACAGACTAGGATTTGACCTAGTAAAAAACGTAGAAAGGTAAAAAAAGGTAGAAAAAGTAAATGAGGAAAAAGATGCCTTGAAAAGCATAATTGGCCAAATGGAAAAGGAAATCAAAAGGTGATTGAAGAAAACAATTCTTTCAAAATTAGAATTGAGCAATTGCAAGCTAATGACTATGAGAAATCAAGAAACAAAAAAACAGAAGGAAAAGAATGAAAAAAAGTATAAGACAAAGTGAAATATCTCATTGCAAAAATGACTAACCAGGAAAATAGACCCAGGAGATAATTTAAGAATTATCGATCTACTTGGAAGTCATGATGAAAAAAATTTTTTAAAAAGCCTTGACAGCACCTTTCAAGAAATTATCAAGGGGTGGCCAGGTAGCACAGCGAGTAAGAGCTCCGGCTCCAGTGTTGAGAACACCTGGAGATCGAATCCCGGGCTCAAACACTTAGCACCCACCCAGAAACACCTGGCCGTGTAACCTTGAGCAAGTTACTTAACCCCAATTGCTTTAAAAAAAAAAGAAATTATCAAGGAAAACTGCACTGATAGTCTAGAACCAGGGGGTAAAATAATGTAAAGCCAAGCACAAGCAGCTTTCCAGAAGACTGCTGCTATGAGAAGCTTTAAGGTTCTGATTGCATAATATAGTGCACGCTCTATTTCTTCAGCAGTAAATTAAAGCAAAACATTCATAGAAACCAAAGTATAGCATTCCCAATTTTATAACATAACAACTTATCACTAAAGGAGTCACATAGTTTTCACTAAAGTGGCCACATAGTTTTAAACAAAAGATATCATTTAGTAAGTTCTTGACTCAATCATCCTTAAGGAGCAAGCCTCCTTAAGGGACACAAAGCATAAAGGTTAAAGTTCCCCACCCCTAGATCACATTGTCTTAATTTCTCAGTCAAAACATCTTCTTTCTTCTTGATTGGAGATTAGTTTCCAGGCATCCTTTACTCAATCATTCTTAATAGGTACAAGGTACAGAGTGCAAAGTTCTCCCACTCCTAGGCCACAGTAAATCATGATGTTCTCAGTCCACACTAAGTACCCAAGAGAGGTCTTTTCTTCTTGACTCAAGGCTGGTTCCCAAATTCCATGGTTCTTCTTCCATGGATCCATCTACTACCTGAATCTACCCAATGATAACCTGGATTCACAGGTAGGCAGCTCTCAGCTCCTCATCCAGCTCATTGTCCAGTTCCATATTGAAGCTCACAATATTCAGTCCACCTCAAGTCCTTCACAGTTTCTGTTTCTGGGAAGACAAAGCTTAACAGCCAAAACAACATTTGTGCACACTGCCAGCACCATCATCAATTCACTATCTACCTGTGAAATCCACACAGACCCACATACAAGGTCTGAGAACACAACACAAATTGTCTGTACAGTCCCAGGACCTCTGAATCCCTCCTCCCTGACTTCTGTAAACAGACAACAAGAAAATTCTCTTTCAGGGCTTCCAGTAAGCTCCCAGGGCTTCTGTACAAAGCATCACAAACAAAAGCAACACAAACAGAACAGACAAAAAGAGTGCCAGGATACCACAAAGTTCCCCTTCTCAATTCTGTGTCCCCAAGTGCTCTCTTCTCAGTTCTGCCCTCTCCCAGCTTGGGCTTCTCCTCATATATAGTCATTAGCTCCTCCCTGTTCCGTACCTTCCTGTTGCATCAACAACAAGGGTTCACAATTTCTAAGGTTCACAAGTTGTGGGGTTCACAAGTTCTGTTTCTTAACAAAGACTTGATATAATCATGGGCAAGACTTTAAAGAAAATTGAACTGAAACAAAGTGCTAAACCATTAAATAGCTGAAACAAGGTGTTAAGTACTTCTTTGCTTGCCATTACAAATAGAAACTGAATGAATCCATTGGTCATGCCTTGAAAGAGATCCCAAAATGAAAACTGCAAGCAATATTATAGTCAAATTTCAGATTTTTCAGGTCAAGGAGAAAATAAGGCAAGCAGTCAGAAAGTAACAGTTCAAATGCGGTGGAGCCATAGTCAGGATAACATAAGATTTAGTAGATTCTACATGAAATGATCAAAGGACTTGGAATATGATATTTCAGAAGGCAAAGGAGCTAGGATTACAACCAAGAATCACCTACCTAGCAAAACTGAATGCAATTCTTCAAGGTGAAAATAGACATTTAATGAGATAAGGGAATTTAATGCATTCTTTAAAAAAAAGGACCAGAGATGAATAGAACACTTGACTTTCAAATACAAGACTCAAGAGAAGCATAAGAAAGTAAAAAGGGAAGGAAAATCATAAAGGATTTCATAAAGTTAAATTGCTTACATGACTATATGGGAAAATTATATTTGTAACTATAAGACCTTTTTCATTATTAGGGTACTTAGAAGTGGTATATATAGACAGAGGACACAGGTGTGTATAAATATAAGAAGACATGATATAAAAATAAAATTAAGAGGTGAGAAAAGAATGTACTAGGAGAAAGAGAAAGGGAGTGATGGAAGGGTATAAATTATATCCCATAAAAGAGGCAAGAAATTGCTTTGGGTGGAAGAAGGGTGGGTTTGAGGGGGAGTGAGCAAACCTTACTCTCATTAGAATGAATCAAAGAGGGAATAACATACATACTCAATTAGGTATAGAAATTTATCTTACCCTACAGGAAAGCAGGATGGGAAGGGGATCAGAGAAGGGGGGTAGGGGTGGTAGAAGGGAAGTCATATTGGGGGAGGGGGTAGTTGGAAGTAAAACTTTTGAGGAGGGGAAGGCAGGGCAATTGGGATTAAGTGACTTGCCCAAGGTCACGTGGCTATTAAATGTTAAGTGTTCAAGGCCAGATTTGAACTCAATTCCTCCTGACTCCAGGCCCCCAGGGCCAGTGCTCTATTCATTGTGCCGCCTAGCCACCCCCCAAAAAAAATTGAAGCAAATTTCTCTGATAAAACCTCATTTATCAAATATATAGAGGGATGAGTCAAATTTATGAAAATAAGAGTTAATTCCCAAATGATAAATGGTCAAAAGATATGATCAGTTTTCAGGTGATATATCTATAGCAATATGAGAAAATTCACTATTGGTTGGGGGAAAGCAAATTAAAATAATTCTGAGATACTACCTCATACCTATTATATTGGCTAATAAGACAGAAATGGTAAATGGCAAACATTGGAGGGGATATAGGGAAAATGAGACATTAATGCACTGTTGGTGGAGTTGTGAACTGATTCAACCATTTTGTAGAGCAATTTGTACTATACCCAAAGGACTATAAAACTATATATACCCTTTGACTTAGCAATACCACTAATAGGTATGCATCTCAAAAGAGGTTGAAAAAAAAGGAAAAGGACCTATATGTACAAAAATACTTACAGCATCCCATCAGTTGGTGAATGACTGAAGAATTTTATGATGAAATACTATTTTACTATAAGAAATTATAAGCATGGTGCTATCAGAAAAAAAAATGGAAAGACTTACATGGGCTGTTGCAAAATTAAATGTATTGTGTATAAAGTAACAGCAATATTGTAACCAAAGCCACAGTTGTGAATGACTTCGCTATTCTCAGCAATATAATGATCCAAAACAACTCTAAAGGACTTACTGTGAAAACTGCAATCCACCCCCAGAGAAAGAACTAATGGTTTCTGAATACAGACTAAAGCATGCTTTTTTGTTTTATTTTTTAAAAATTTTTCTTGAGTTTTTTTGTTTGTATTTTCTCCCACAACATAAGTATAATGAATATGTTTTGCATGACTACACATTTATAACCTATGATGAATTGCTTGCCTCCTCAATGAGATGAGGTGGGGAGGGATCAAGGGAGAGAATTTAGAACTCAAATTTTCTAAACAAATGGTAAAAACTATTTTCACATGTAACTGGAGAAAAATAAATACATATATATTTTTTTTAAAATATGTACCCATAAGTGAATGTAAATTCATCAGATGTGATCTGATCAGAGCAGTGAGATTTTTATTCTTGTTCTGTGTACTATGGTTCTCTTGGCACAGCCTAATAGAAGATTATTTTATTTTTTTGCCTACCAAGTCACGATGTTGACTCACTCTGAGGTTAGGGTCTACTAAATATCCTTGATCTTTATCACATGAACTCTTATCGAGCAGCATCTTTTCAATCCTACACTTAATTCAGTTGATTTTTCTTTAACACAAGTGAAGGATTTGTCTCCATTAAATTTCATCTTATTAGATGTGATACATTGCTCTAATCTGTCAAGAGCATTTTAGTTATGTCATCCAATTTGTTAGCTGTCTGTCCCTGTTTTATATCATTTATAAATTCATCCGTATATTACCTCTTCTTGCCAAGTCAGGAAGTTCCTTTTCAAGTCTTTGTAAAATGAAAGTTAAAATGTTCCCTTCCCTACTCTTCCCCCACTCCTTTTCCAAAGGAACTTGGTTAGGCAGAAAGGATGTGATGTATAAATAAAACAATCCTTGTTCTCTGGGAACCCACAGTCTACTGGCTGTTAACAGTAGCAATAAGCTTTTATCATAGCTCTCATTTCAAACCCTTTCAAGATTTGTTTTGTCCTCTTCTGAATCCTCTCAGGATGTCCAAAGCACTCTACTAATGCATATGGGAAGTTAAAAAGGAAGCCAGAGACATGATCCCTGCCCTCTAATCTAATGAGGCCATCAGGACTAATACAAATAGGTGGGTCTATTTATAAATGCCCATTTAACTATAAATAGAAGTGACAGAAACAAAGTAATTGTTTATATCTCTGGAATGACCAGGGATAGAGGAAGGAAGATTTCTTCTACTCTCTAAGCACTTATCTCTTTGGATTCCTAAATACTTGTTGAATTTTGTTAAAGCCATTTGTGATTCAAATGACATTAGGCTTAAGTATCAGCCATAAACTTAATAGGCCATCAGTTGAGCCATTAATGAAAATAGTAAGTAAACTCCTCTAAGAGCTCATTGATATGAATACCCTGGATATAATTTTATAATGTAACTTAGAGTTGTATGAGGTAAAACATTTTTCCAGTATATAGATCAGCATATTTAAAGACTAATCTCTTTTCTACTGTCCACCAATCTTATCAAATCTCAGGAAAAAGAATTAGTCTGAATGGCTAGCTCAGCTCTGGGAATGAAGATATATTTATTTTTTTCTTCATCAATTTATACTGTATATATGTATATGTTTATATGGTATAGCATTCAAAAATGTAATCTCTATGACAACAGAATACTTCATTTTCTGTCTTTGTATGCTCAATGCTTTGCATGGTGTATGGTATAGATAATCATAATAACACTGATGGTGATATAATAGCAGTTAGCATTTTTATTATAGTGCTTTAAGGGCTGCAAGGTACTTTACAATACTTTCTATCTTATGTGATTATCACAACTGCCCTATGAGGTAGGTGTTATTATTATCTTCATTTTTCAAATGAGGAAACCAAGGCACTGAGTTTAAGTGATTTGACCAAGGTTATACACCTATAGCTGTGAGTATCAGAGGCAGAATTTGAATTTAGGTATTTCTGACTCATGTTCAGCACTGTAGCCAACATAGGTACTTCAAAAAAATGTTTGTTGACTAATTCAATGATAGTGAGTTATAAAGTCAATAAAGCTAATCTTCAGTCACTCTTTTTGAGCACTTTCACATTTTTTTAGCCTCTTCATCCCTAAAGGTCAACACCCTCATTCTCCCACCCCTCTTGCTGCCCACTGAGGTACTCCACTAGAATCAGCAATCCCAGTAAGCACTTTGTTTTGGACTTTTCTGATACTTATTTAAGTTTGTTTAAATTTTCTTCTTTTCCCTTCTGTTTTTCACAAAGTCCTGTAATACATATAGTCTTGTCACAACAACCCTGACATAGTAGCTATTGATATGATAGTATTATAGAGGGAAGCTAGTTAAATATGACTTTTTTCCCAGGTCAGTGGAAATAAACAAACTAAGAGAGCTAGACTAACTAATGAATATATGTGATTTAGCTCTTGCCTAGGAAAAAGATCTCTTATTTTAAGAATTAGGAAGTCACTGCAATGGTTCAAATGAGAGAAGTGTTTCCATGCTGAAATAGGGTGATGACTAGATAAATAGAGGAAAAAGGGAAAATTTCAAGGAAAGCTTTAGAGCTAGAAACATACAAAATTGACAGCTGATTAGATATGGGTATAGACAACAGAGTAAGAGCTAAGTATAAACTCAAGCTGTAAACCTGGGTGATGAGAAAGATGGTAGTATTACTTTAACAAAAATGGGGGAGGTCTGAAGAATAGGTGTTAAAGAAACAATAATGACTTCTGTTTTGACACACTGAGGTTAACAAAGGAGGTTTAAAATTTCTAGATCCACCAAACATAATTCCTTGAATTTTAATCCTTAGATGGTTAAATCCTGAAGCCCTTCACTATTCTGGTTGACTTTCTTTGGAAACTCTTCAAATCATAAATGTTCCCAAAGACTCCTTCCTGCCTTCCTAATCCTTGACACAATGTCTCTCAACAGAGTCAAGATCCTATCAGCTTTTAGAGCTACCATATCATACTGCTGACTTAAGGAAAGTTTACCACAACTGAAACTCTCTGAACTTTTTCAGATGAGCTGTTATCAAGTCATGTCTTGATCCATGTGTATTAAGTTATGCTTTTTTTCTGAATTAAAGTGAAAAAAAAGACTGACTATACACATGCTTTAATTAAATGTCTGATTTCATTTCACTCCACACTGTAAGATGTTAAGATCTTTTAATATTTTAACTGCCAAATAACTTATAAACTGTCCCTGTTATCAATGTGACACATACAAATATAATAATAATGCCATTTACCTATGTCTAATGCAAATCATTAATAGGAATGTGAAACCACACAAAATCACAAATTACAGAGTATACATGTGTAGAAGTCTTTCAAGTCTGACCATTTTTGAAAATGATAACTCAACAAAGTTACCTCCCATTTTCTTCTTTTGTTTCTCTTCTGGCAAGGGATACAGAATAAGTGAGTAAATGCAGGGATGAATAAGTGAATGAATGAATGAAAAATGACTCTTGGAACTAGCTGCATATTTCTGAACTTTATTTAATTTCCCACACTAGTTGCTATAAATCTGGCAATAGTAATGTATGTTACCTTAGTGAGTGTGTGCTAAAAGAATATAGTACCTTTTTTTTTATCAAAGAAGGTCTTTACAAATATTAGCTTATTCTCTTCATATCTGTTTACATGTCAAATAAGAAAAAATAAATGTTATGGTCCATATATTCATGAAGAGACTGAAACAATAAGAGATCAAAGTTCAAAGTAAAACTGAAATATACAGAAAACATGCAACTGCTGGCTATTTGTGGTATTTTATATTATGTTATACACCGAGGGAAAAAAAATCTCCAACTAAATTAGTTTATTTACACTATATTTTAATATTCCTTTTATATGCTTCCTTATTTTATTTTTTTGCTCTCATCATCTTCTCCTAAAACTATTATACACATCTTAGAGAATACTGCTACATAACATTTTTAGTTCAGAAAGATTTCTTTGCAAATAATATAGGTTAAAACAAGTGTTATTAACCTGGGGTCCAGGAACTTCTTTTATATTTTTAAAAATGTTTGTCCACAACATTTTGAGTTACAAATTTTTTCCCCATCTCTCCCCTACCATCACACCAATATAGCAAGCCTACTGAATAACTCTTCCTCCAATCTGCTCTTATATCCTCCCCCATTCCTCCTTTAACTTTTCTAGTAGGGCAAGATGGATTTCCATACCCCGGTGTCCATATATCTTATTACCTGGTTTCATGTAAAAAACAATTTTTTGTAACATTTGTTTTTAGAACTTTGCTTTCCAGATTCTTTCCCTTCTTCCCTCCACATCCACTCCCACAGGGACAATAAGCAATTCAATATTGGTTGTACATGTGTAGTTATGAAAAACGTTCCCATAGTAGTTAGATTGTGAAAGACTAACTATATTTCCCTCCATCTTATCCTGTCCCCCACTTATTCTATTTTCTACTTTGACCCTGTCCCTTTTCAAAAGTGCATGCTTCTAACTACCCTCTCCCCAATCTGTCCTCCCTACTATCAATACCTCTCGTATCCCCTTCCCCCATGCTTTCCTGTAGGGTAAGATAACCAAATGAATGTGTATGTTATTCTCTCCTTAAGCCAAATTCAAAGAGAGTAAGGTTGACCCATTCCCTTTCACCTTCCTCTTCTTCACCCCCACCATTGTAACAGTTTTCTCTTGCCTCTTTTATATGAGATAATTTACAGTATTCTATCTCTCCCTTACTCCTCTCATTATATTCCTTTCTCACTATATATATATATATGAAATATATATATATATATATATATATATATATATATTAAGCAATTGGGGTTAAGTAACTTGCCCAAGGTTACACAGCCAGTTTTTTTTTTTTTTTGTGGGTGTTAAGTATATGAGGCTGGAAGTGATCATGGGTCCTCCCAACTCTGGGGCCGGCACTCTTACTCACTGCGCCACCTAGCCACCCCCCCCTTATCTCTTCGTTTTATTTTTTAGATATCCTCACTTCCTATTCAACTGATCCTGTGTATTCTATGTACATGTACACACATTTACAGACACTCACATAGGTATTTATACACGATACCCTCCTATAAATACATATATGTATGTATACATGTATATACATACATGTGTGTATACATACTTGTGTGTATATGTATATATACACATATATTTCCTTCAACTATCCTTATATCGAGAAAAGTCTCATGAGTTACAATTATCATTTTCCATGTAGTAATATAAATAGCTCAACTTTAATAAGTTCCTTATGATTTCTTTTCCTTGTTTACCTTCTCATTCTTCTCTTGTTTCTTGTACTTCAATTTCAAATTTTCTCTTCAGCTCTGCTTTTTTCATCAACAACACTTGAAATTCCTCTATTCCACTGAATGACCATATTTTCCCCTGAAGCATATTGCTTAGTTTTGCTGGGTAGGTGATTCTTGGTTTTAATCCTAGCTCTTTTGACCTCTGGAATATCATATTTGAAGCCCTTCAATCCCTAAATGTAGAAGCTGCCAGATCTTGTGTTATCCTGATTGTGTTTCCACAATACTCAAATTGTTTCTTCCTAACAGCTTGTAATATTTTCTTCTTGATGTGGGAACTCTGGAAACTGGCTATGATAATTCCTAGGAATTTTCTTTTGGGGATCTTTTTCAAGAGGCAATCGGGGAATTCTTTCAATTTCTACTTTGCCCTCTGGTTCTAGAGTACTCAAGGAAATTTTCCTTGAGAATTTCTTGAAGGAAGATTTCTAGGTTCTTTTTTGATCATGGCTTTCAGGTAGTCCAATAATTTTTAAATGATCTTTCCTGGATCTATTTTCCAGGTCAGTGGTTATTCCACTGAGATATTTCACACTGCCTTCTATTTTTTCAATTGTTTGTATCTCTTCTTTAGTATCTTGATTTCTCATAAAGTCATTAGCTTCCATTTGCTCCAATCCAAGAAATTATTCTCTTCAGTGAGTTTTTACAGTTCCTTTTCCATCTGGGCATTTTGACTTTTTAAGGCATCCTTCTCCTCATTGGCTTTTTGGGCCTCTTTTGCCATTTGAGTTAGTCTATTTTTTGAGGTGCTATTTTCTTCAGGCAAGCTGTTGACTGGCTTTTCATGATTTTCTTCCATCATTCTCATTGCTCTTACCAATTTTTCCTCCATTTCTATTATTTGATTTTCAGAATCCTTCTTGAGTTCCTCCATGTCTTGTGACTGATTCATATTTTTCTGGGAAGCTTTTGATGTAGGAGTTTTGACTTCATTGTCGTCTTCTGGCTCCTTGCATTGATTCTTTTTGTCCACAAAAAAGGATTCTATGGTCTGATTTTACTTCCTCTGCTTGGTCATGTTGCCTGCCAATTACTTGACTTTTGAGCTCTTTGAAACAGTAGAACTCTGCTTCAAGAGTAGAGAGAGCTTTGTCCCTAATCACTGGGGTTTTCATAAATGTTGTCAGAGCTATGAGAAGGGGGCCTTCTCTACAGACACCCCAAGCTCTGGCACACTCTCCACACATCCCAGGACCATTACCCAAGACCACATTCCAGATCCAAGCAGGTCAAAGCAAGAGTGATTACCCTCTGAATGGTCACTTGGTCCCCCTACAATCTGTATGCCAGGAGCTCCTGAGGCAGCCAAGAGGAAGCAGCTTCTATGCCTCTGCTACCTCCCTCTCCGGGGGCAGAAGCCAGACCAAGCTCTTTAGTCACCCAGTTCCAACAGAGTTCCCCACTGACCTTTGACTTTCTCTTTGGAGTTTATGGGTTGAGAAGTCTGGAAACCACCACAGCTGCTGGTGATTCACTCTCCTGAAGTATGCTCTGGCTAGTCTTGGCTGCAGATTGGGGACACCTCTGCTCTAAGTCTAGTTGGCTCATGCTTGACTGAGCTCGGCTCCCAGCTCAGTGCCATTGACTTTTCTTGTTGGCCTGCCAGGCTGCCTTCAGTAGGAGATTTGTTTCTTTCTGTCACTTTGTGGGTTCTATAGCTCTGAAATTTGTTTAGAGTCAAATTTTACAGGTATTGGAGGTGGTTGGAGTAGGAGCTCAAAGAAGTTCCTGCTTTTTCTCTGCCATTTTGGAAAAAAAACTCTGACAAAGTATTTCTATATAGCATTGTTGTTGCTGTTGTTATGTATTGATATATACGTGTGTGTATACACACACATATAGATGTAGATAGATATACACATATACACATATACATACATATATGTGTAAATATATAGTTATGTGTATATATGTACATACATTTATGTGCACACATATATACATGCATGCATGTGTGTATGTGTACACACATCCAAAACCTTGTTCTCCTTCTTCTAAGCTTCTTACTCCAGAGGACTATCTCTAGACTATTTTCTACCTCTTTGGCCTTTCCCTACAACAGTCTCTTTTAAGAAAAATATCTAAGGTGAATTGGTGCCAGGGAGGGAGTGGAAAAAAGGAAGAATCTAATCTTAGTCATATTCACCTTGTAGTAAGGTTTTTTTTCAATGTTCTAGGTGCGTATTCACATTTCAAGCTTTATCATTAGGTATAGGATGACAGCCTCTTTTTCCTCTTTGAAGAATTTCAACTATCCATAATCAATATCCCAGAAACAAAGGGGAGCTTGGAGAAACCTGCCTAATATTTTCAGGTCATTTTGGGCAACTACATAATTTTTAAATAGAGACTTCTTACCAAAGGCAATGCAGTGGTAGGTCTAGGAGGTAATTGCCTAATGAGGGAAGTTATGTCTGCTTTTTGTTATATTTTGACTTATCCCTGATGATCTTCAGTAAATGACTGCATGAAGTCTCCAGTTTTCTATGTTAGGAGAAAAGTATACAGAGATAGTAACATTAGACTGTTCTCAGGCTTTCTGATTTTCTCTCTGAATCACTAGATCACATACTTAGAGGTAGAAGGGACCTTAGAAACCATCCATACCCAAAATGTCTAACACATGGCCACTTTTAGCGCCAGCAATAAACACTCCCAAGTGAGACAGAATCAAATTAAAATAAAACTGGAGAATGTTTAACAAATAAACATACCATAAAAACATAAATAATGCTAAAATGTGATTTTCTATGTCAATATGCACCAACACAGATCCTCACACACAGTTTAGTGTCCCTGTTTCTATTTCATTTAGATAACAGTGATCTAGGCCACACACTTCATTTTACAGATGAGAAAATTAAAGCTAGAGAGATTTAGTAACTTGTCCAATGTCACATGAGCAGTGAAGTGCAGAGCCTGGATTGAAACTCAGGGCTTCTCCCTACAAATCCAGTGTTCTTTTAGTAATCATATAGCTCCTCAACATGAATTACTGCTATTATTAGTGACAACAACAATATTAAATAACATTTATATATCTCCTTAATGTTTGCAAAGGGCTTTACATATGCCATTTCATTTTGTTCTAAAAACAACAATATGTGAAAGGTTTTATTATTATTTCCATTTTACAGAAGAGAAAATTGAGGCTAAAAGGTGTTAAATGACTTGCCCAGGCTAATACAACTAGAAAAATATGAGGCAGGATTTGAACACAGCTCTTTCTGACTCTGACACTAACATTCCCTTTGCGAGGGCTGATACAGAAAATGATGTTTTCTCCTAGTCTCACCTGTATTCCTTCTCCTATCTTTCCCTTCACTCAGTAGAGAATGTGTATTAAATATGACATTTATATCTCTTTAAAATTTGTTTACATTTGTATTTATTGAGTATTATATTCTAGTTTGTGGTAAAGGGATTGTCTTTGATCATATAACTAGGTCTGGTTAGCTCAAATAATGAATCCTAGAAGTGGTCACTTTATACTAATTGACACTGCATATTTCCATTGAGCTGGAACCAATTATCATATTTTACATGATTATAACTTCAAATAGTGTGAATTTGAATACCTGCCAGCAGTTCTTGGGATTCATTATTTGTACTAATCAGGACCTAACTGTAATTGCTTCCTCTCATCTGTGAGCTTTCTTATTGTGAATGGGGAGCTGAAAAAAGGAGAGGGATGGTAGCTGATGTGATATACATAGAGATGAGAGGAGAGAGAGGAGAAAAGCTTCCTTTAAGACTTGTCAGAAATCTTGTCCCAACAGAAATTCTCAGTGACATATGAGAGAGAATCTTTCTGATTGTTAAAAATATTCATAAAATATGAACATAGTTCTTTTGTCCTGGGTAAAGTAGGGAAAAAAAAAAACCCTTGCTATCTTGTGAGGTAGGAGACATCTGTAGCTTTGGTCATAAGGCCCTTTTTTCCCACTGCTTTCCTCCAGGAATGCTTATAGAAATTTCCTCTTGTGGGATAGAGCCAAGTGAAGCTATAAGAGAATAGTTCATACCCATTAGTGCGAGAAGGGGTGCAGTTAGGGAAGATAAGAAAACACCTTTATTCCAAGGTGGGGAGCAAATGAGAGGTCTTAAGTCTCCTAGAAATTTTGTCTTCCAGCAACGTAGGTGTGTTTTAATGATAAGATATTGATGCCATGATTGGGACCACTGGAGTTATGGCCAGAACAAAAAATCAGTTGGCAAAGAGAGGAGATGGTATTGCCTTAGGGATGAATTAGTATCTACTTCCACATTTTAGATGAAAGATCTTCACCTTACCAGGTGAAGGTATAATTTGAGTAACTGAATCGTGTTTTTTGAATTTTTTGGTTCTCCTATATGTAGAGGCTTTGGTGGGGGCCTGTGCTGGAGAGAAGTCCTTGCTAGGAGACATCACTGGTAGTTACTTAATACATTTGGTATTGTTAATTTTCCTACAGTGCATGTAAAGAACTGCTCAACCATGCTTCTGTTATTGAGGTACTTTGAAATATAACATGGGAAGGAAGGAGGAAAGAATTTTCCACTGGGCAGTAGCAAATATCAGATTGGATAACTACACACTAACCACTTAAACCAAGAAGGAAACTGTTGCCACTAAACTGAAGTGTAGAGGAAACATGATTAATGACATCTGACCCATATTACGGAATGGTGGCAAGCATTTGGTTAATAGCATGCACTACTTCATCACTGTGTGCTTAAAGAAATACATATATGTGTGTATGTATTTGTATATGTGCATGTATGTCTATAAGCATATATATGAAGGAAATAGTGTATAATCAAACCAGTTTTATAGATAGCAGGTACTTTTTGAAAATTATGACTTTAAAAAATCCTCAGTAATTGAAAGATTTAAAATGATTTCTTGTTCTGAATTATCTATATGATAGATCATTAAGTGTCCACTTAAGAGAAGAAAGTAGCAAACAACTGCAATCATTTATTTTTTTCTTTGTCCATGGGAACTGTCAAATATACTGAACAACATGACTACAGTTCGAGAAAATATCTCTTTCTCTTGAACATGACTGTCAGTTATGCTTTATGCCAAGCATAACATGAAATAATGCAGAGCTAAGATACTATCCTGGGAACACACTGTCCCCCTCTCCTCCCAACCCCCAATTTTAATGACCATCATGTCTTTATTCTATTTTCATAAATTCTTATTCTTAACCCAGGGCTCAGATGATGTAACAAACTAATCCATTCTCATGAGAAGAAAAGATTAAAGCAAAAGCCATGAGGCATGCAACCTGGATTCATCTAGTATTGCCAGAGAATTAAGTTACATTGTTCAAAAGGAAGTCCTTTTATTACATATCATGTAATGAGGATGAGAATGTTCATAGAATTAACCTATATGTGCCCAATTATAGGCATCATAATCTCATGAGTCTTTTTAGATGCTGGATCCAAGCCAAACATGACCCATTTATTCCCTACACCATACCCCCCTTTTTATAAAAGTAAAATGTCACAGTCAGAGACTTGTGAAGCAAATCTAAGAAACCCTATTTTAGATTTCAAGGTATAGGATAGTTAATAGATGGGGAAATAAAGCCATATGAAGCTGGGTTTTGTTCCAAAAATTCAAAAGGGAACAGTGATTATTAATCATTTCCTTATGGATTCAGGAATAAAGACTAGATTATGTGCTGTGATATTCCTTGAAGGAACAGCCTGGTACAAGATACAGGTATTAAACTCAAAGAGAAATAGATTTCTGTGGGTCATGTAGTGACTTAGAAAACTGCAAATTAACATTATCTCTATTGTATTTTTATTTATTTTGTTATATGTTTCTGTTTCAGGATCACTCTGGGCCCTATGGGTATGATGACTTTGACACCTGGATAAACTGACAAATCCGGAGTCAAGCTGTGCATTCATTAATGTCACTCAGAAGTTGTGTTATGGTGGACAGGATATTTATCATATGAAGGGATTGAATGACTTTGCATACATATAATTTTCTTCTCATTTTGGAGAAGAAAAATTATATCTATTTTTGACTGCTAAAGCCATAATCAGGTGCTTCACTGAGAGAAATAAGCATTATGAAGAAAGGGCACACTTTCCTCAACACAAACTGTTAACAAACTGCAAGTAATTGACATGGAAGCCCAAGAGTCTCAGGAGTGAGAACACACCAAAGACCACCAGCCCCCCTTCCATCCCAGTCAACACAGCAATTATCCCTGGAAGTACTTCCTATAGAGAAAGGGCTAGCTAATCTACCAATTCTGACTGCTACTCACATAGCCACCCACATTAGCTCAAGCCTTTCCTTCTTCTTTTCCCTAGATAATTGCTATGTCTTCCTAATTTATCTCTTAGTTTCAAGTCTCTACTTAATTAACTTCATCCAGGATATACCCAATAATTGTGGGTGAACCCACCAGACTGCTATGATTTCTCTTCTCTCTTAATGCTCTCTTATTTAGTGATCTATCAACTTCTATTTTTTTTAAATTGTATCTATAGAGTATTCAAAGACATACAAACATATATGTATATATGTGTATATTCATATACCTATACATATGTTGTATCAAATTTGTCCTCTGACCTCTAGTCTCATATCACTGAATGACCTGTGGATATCTCAAACAGGATGTTCCATAGACATCTCAAATTCAACATGTCTAAAACAGTAAATTTTATTTTTTCTCCATATCTTACGCCTTCCAAATTCTATTTTTGTTGAAAACATCTATCCACACATGTTTACAATGTTGCTTTAATCCTTGATTCCTCTTATACTTAGTCCAAATATCTAACATCTTAGTCAATTTTCTTGTCACTGCCGTCACATCTCTTATATATCCCTTTCTCTATATTTGCACAGCCACCACCCTGGTACAGACTCTTATCACCTCATGTGTGAATAACTGAAATAGTCTTCTGGTTGGTCTCTACTCATTATAATCTATTCTCCTCTCATCTAACAAAGTGATTTTCCTAAATCACAAATCTCACATGTCATGATAAACTTTTGTCTCTGTATTGTATACAGGATTAAAAATAAAATCTTCTGCTTGGCATTTAAACATGTTTTCAGCCTTAATGCTTTCTACCTTTCTAGTCTCCTTATATTATACTCCCCTCTAAGTTTTGTATAATCCTGTGAAACGGGCCTTCTTATTGTTTCTTTTACATAGAAGGACATCTTTTAACTGTACTTTTTGATTTGTTATCACCTAACCCTGCAATGCTCATCCTCCTCATCTCTACCTATCAGTTTCCTTACTAAAATCAAACCAAGCTCAGATGCTACCTTTTGCAGGATGCCTTTCCCAGTTCTTTCTTTACATTTTTAGTATTTAGTAAGCCTCAGTAAATGTTAGTTGCCTTACCACATTAATTGACTCTCCATAGAGATTCCAAGAGATTTTCCTCTTGTACAAATCAGGCTATGCCACTAGGAAACACAATAAACTTTTCTGAATGCCTTTTTAAAATGTCATCCAATTTCACCCTTTCATTTCCATTATTATTTTCCATTATTATATTACACAAACACACATATATACACACACACACTCTGTTATCTAGACCAGTATTTTTAAACACATATCTACAGCTTTGTATTAAACCCATGCCTCATCCAATGCTGCAGAAGCAGATAGAAATATTTTTACACAAATATATTTACTAAATTAACGAAAATATAGATAATGTTAATATGTAGTTTTCTAAGTCAATGTGTACCTTCAGGGATACTTATGTATCATTGAATGGCCATGTTTTTATTGGCATTTGAGATCTGGTCTAGATATGCTTGCTTTCTTGCTGTTCCTAACATCTCTCCTAATATTGCTATCTATTTATAATTAGCATCACCAATTGCCTATTGGACATGTACAAATGGAATCCTACTTAATCCTGGCAGAGAAATGATCCTAGGCTTTTGGTAGCCATGACAACTAAACACAAATTCTGAAAGTTTCTGTCCCAATGAAAAGGATTCCTCATAGAGAGACTTAAGAGCAGATCATTTCTGGCCATGGTCATGGTGACTCATGATACAAAAAAATGCAATATTTCTCAATCTCCTCTATGGAGGATCACAATTTTAAAAGCAGCAAAAGATAGAGTTCTTTCTCTACTATCCCTATTCCTTTCTCCACTTCTACTCCCTCCCCTGATATTCAGACCTGCATTATAAATTGACTATTGAACATCTCAAACCGAATGTTCCAGAGACACTGTTAACTTCACATGTCTAAAACTGAAATAATCTTATCCCCCTGTAATAGTAAGCAAAATGGGATTTTTTGCTCTTTTTCTGGAGTTTGTTTTAGCTAATCAAGTACCTTTGACCCTCACTTTTGAATGTATCAAAAATCTTTGATTGGAAACAGTATAGGCTGTATTGCCCTTAATAGGCCTAAGGGAGTTTGAAGATCTTTCCTGCTCTTAATAAGCCTAAGAGAAACAGAAGATCTCCCCTGCCCCTTCATAGGTCAAATGTAATCACAAGGGAGCTCCTAGTGGGAGGAACTTGCAAAAAGAGTGGAAGAGGAAAGAGTAGATAAGAGCATGAGCAAAGCTGGGAGCAGGGAGAACTGAGAATGTTTGCGATGCTGGTGCTCTGTCTATCTATGGGTCTGTGTTGATTTCTCTAGCAGAAGTCCTGCCTATTGCTCTGTATTGGTTTCTCAGGAGGAAAGTGAATTGAAATGATAGTGCCCTGGTAATATGAATAAATATTGTTGTTGCCCTGTTAAGTTTTGTTTTCCTAGAAACAGAAACTCTGACAAATTTAGAGCGGAACAGTCCCTGTGAGCTGAGATGTGGAACAGGAGCAGAGAGCTGCCTATGGGTGAATCCAGGCAAGGGTTGGGAGTTTATGAATCCAGGCAAGAGTTGGGAGTGGTCATCCTGTTGAGAAGGAGCAGTGGGGTTTAGAAACCAGCCTTGAGTCAAGATGAAAGAGGACTTGACTTTGGATACTCTGTATTGACTGATGAGATTTGTAACTTACTGTGATCTCGGGGTGGATGATGTTTATACTTCCTGCTACCCCTTAAGGGTGATTGGCTTAAGGATAATTGGAAGCCAGCCTCTAGTCAAGATAAAAGAGTACTTTACTTGGATATTATGTATAAACTGAATGAGATTGTAACTTACTGTGACCTAGCGTGGATGGTGTTTGTATTTTCTGCTACCTGTTAAAGATATTCTGAATGATATGTTTTGTTTAAGCCTATGTGACCACCTTAGTAATAAGTCGCTACATTATGTTGTGAATGCTATGCTTTAGTTTCTTGAATGTTACGCTTTAGTTTATTGCTGAATAAATAGTGAGTCCATTATATTATGTGATCAGACTCTTAAATACATTCACAGCAGCAGCCCTCAGGAGAGCTCCCATGATTGGCTTTACATCCTCAAATCTTCCTCTCTTCCAAACTATACTAATTGTTCCAAAGCAATCCTTCTAGCCTCCCAGGTTCTCAGCCTTAGGCATTACTCTGAAATTTTCACTACCTCAATGGAAAGCGAGAGATAGAATGGGGTAAATTAGTTCACATAAAAGAGACAAGAAAGAACTGTTACTGGGGGGGGGGAGGTCATATGGGGAAGGTACAGGTGAATGCTTGAACCTTACTTTTATTAAAACTGGCTCAAAGAGGGAATAACAGTTGGGTATAGAAATCTATCTTACACCACAGAAAGTAGGATGGGAATGGAGATAACAGAAAGAGGGGGGGTCACAGAAGGGATAGTGGATTGGGGGAGGCAATAGTCAGAAGCAAACCACTTTTGTAGAAGGACTAGGTGAAAGGAGGGAGAGTAGAATAAATGGGGAGGATATAGCATGGAGGGGAAAAAAGTGAGCAATCAAAACTGAAAAGATTAATCAAATTTCTCTGATAAAGGCCTCATCTCTCACATATATAGAGAAATATGTCAAATTTACTCAAATTTATAAAAAGTAAGAGCCATTTACCAATTGACAAATGATAGAAATACCATTTTCAGATGTTGTAACCAAAGCTTTGTATAGACATATGAAAAAATGCTCTAAATCACTGTTGATTGGAGAAATGAAAATTAAAACAATACTGAAGAAGTACCTCACACCTATTAGGTTGACTAATGTGACAGAAAAGGAGAATGATAAATACTGGAGGAGATGTGGAGAAAATTTAGTTGCCAGTGCACTGCTGATAGAGTTGTAAAATGATCCAACCATTATGGAGAGTAATTTGAAATTATGATAATATTTTAACAATATTTAATATTTAAATATTTAAACAGCTCTTTTCTGGTGACAAATAATTGGAAATTGAGGGGACGCCAATCAATTGGGGAAATGGCTGAACAATTTATGAAATACTATGCTGATATAAGAAATGATGAGCTAGATGCCCTCAGAAAAACCTGGAGTTACATCACCTGATGCAAAGTGAAATGATTAGAACCAGGAGAGCATTGTATTTAGTACCAGAAATAATGCAAAATGATCAACTGTGAATGACAGCTATTCTCAGCAATACAATGATCCAATAAAATTCTGAAGGCCTTGTCATGAAAAATATTATCCATCCCCAATGAAATAAGTAATAGAGGCTGAATAAAAATCATACTTTTATTTTACTTTCTTAATTTTTCCTGGGTTTTTATTTTGGTCTATGTTTTCTTTTACAGTATGACTAATATGGAAATGTTTTGCATGATTACACATGTGTAAACTATATCTTATTGTTCCCCTCAATGAGGGTGGAGGGGAGGCAAAGAATTTGGAATTCAATTTTAAAAATTAATATTAAAAATTGTTTTGCATATAATTGGGGAAAAATAAAATATTAAACAAAACATTCACTCTTCCTCATGCTAACTCTTCATTTGACTGCCATTTCTTGCCATTTTGACCTGTACATCTCTCATATCCATTCCTTTATGTCCATTCACAGAGCTATGTCCTGGCTCTCATATTACCTTCCTTTTTATATTATTTCTCATTTAGATTATTCTTATCAACTTCTAATCCTTGATTCAAGACTCTCAGTCCATTCCATCTTACACAATTCTGCTTAAGTAACTTAGACCTGATTAAGTGACTTCTCAATTCAACCAATTCCAGTGGTTTCCTATTACTGCTTTTACAAAAACATACATACTCTTCTCTGTAACTTATAGGGAGGCCAAAATAAGTTGCCCACATACTCTATGTTCAGCCTAAATTGGACATCACTCCACACATTGCTCTCTGTGATCCAACCCAACCAGTCACATGCAACACTATATCCTTCATATTCATACCTTTGCACTCGTTCTTCATGCCCAGAATGTTCTTTCCTTACCTCCATTTCACAGAGCCCTTATTTTCCTATAAGGTGTACCTCGGGCAGCATCTTCTGCATTTAGCTTTTTCTTACTCCTTCAAATTATAGTTCCCCACCAATTATCTTGTATTTGACTACTTCCCATATATTTAGTAAATATATATTTATGCTGTATAAATTTGTATATGTACTTGTATTCTCTGTAAGAAAATAAGGTCAGGGGGCGGCCAGGTAGCACAGCGAGTAAGAGCAAAGGCTCCAGTGTTGGGATGACCTGGGAATTGAATCCAGGCTCAGACACTTAGCACCCACCCAGAAACATCTGACCGTGTAACCTTGAACAAGGTACTTAACCCCAATTGCTTTTAAAAACAAAAAGAATATAAGGTCAGGGGCAGCTAGATGGCACAGTGAATAGAGCACCGGCCTCAGAGTCAGGAGGACCAGAGTTCAAATCTGGCTTCAGACACTTGACACTTACTAGCCATGTGACCTTGGGCAAGTCACTTAACCCTGATTGCCCTGCCTTCCCCTCTCCAAAAAAGAAAAAAAAATTATAGGAGAAATTTTAGAATCTTAACACATATTCTGGGAGACTAAGATAGTGCCTGTAATATTTGTTCGAATGGATGAATCTCTCATTTCCATACCTCTTCGTACATTACATCCCATTTCAAGAATATACTCCACCCTCACCTCTGCCTTGTAGAATCCTTTCCTTCTTTTGGGACTCATTTCACACACCACGTGAATCCTTTTCTGATGCCCCCTACTGGCTATTTCCCTCCCTTCCTGAGTTTTTGTTTCTGTTGTACTCAATCAATCCTTTCCAACTCTTTGTGACCCCATTTGGAGTTTTCTCGGCAAATATGCTATGCTGGTTTGCCATTTCCTCCTCCAGTTCATTTTATAGATAGGGAAACTGAGGCAAACAAGGTTAAATGACTCTCCCAGGTTCACACATATTAAGCATCCAAGAGCAGATTGGAATTTAGGTCCTCCTGACTCCAAAGTCAGCACTCTATCCAAGACACTACTTAGCTGCCCCTCTCCTTGTATTTATTTTAGATTTATTTTGTTTATGCATGGGCATCTATGGGGAAAATGTGTTCATATGTCTCTAGACAAGAAATTTCTCTCACAAGAAATATGCTAATGGAAAAATAAAGATGTTTTAAAGTTTTTCAGGGATATGAAACATATAAATGCAAGCTTTTATTAGAGGACATTTCAATGATACTTATTATATAGTATATGTTTTTCTAAAAGAAAAGTGATTTCTCCTGGGCAAATTAATCTGATTCTAGCTTTTCTTTTAGGTTTATATATAAAATTATGGACAAAATTTCTTATAGGCTTCAAACCTGGGGCAAACATAAGCAAATAATCAACATCTTTGAAAATTTTTTATTAAAACCAAACAGTAAAATAAAAGTTATAGAATGTGTTGTTAGAGTTATTAACTGAAGCAGAGTAAGCTAAAAATCTTAGTTTTATGACATATATACAGGCATACATAAATGTGTGTAGATACATATACATGTTTTCATACATATACATGTGTATATACGCGTGTGTTTAAATTTTCTAACTTTAGGTCATCTATGTGTGAAAGATTCTAATGAATAATATTATTAAAATTCAATTTTTGGATATAGTATTTTAGAGCTAAAGGAGACCTCAGAAACAGTCTCATTCAATTTCTGAATTTTATAAGTTAAAAAAAAAATCCTCAGGACCACAGATGATTTTTCAAGTCTACATTGATAGTTCTTTCTAGAATCTAGACCAGAACCACATAATTTTTCTTTCTCTTACAATCAAAACTATGTTTGAATTCAATGATAGATATTAGCTATGAGGTAAATTATAACTATTTTTTCACTGAATACATTGATTTCACATAGAGATGTCTTCTTTATAGTATGACTACAGCCCACTGAATATTCATACAATACATATACATTTTAAAGAAATACCTAGAATCACTTAAGTATGCTGATCAGAAGAAGTTACTAATGAGGCCAAAGTCAACACTTCCATCATTTCAGAGAAAAATTCATTTTTCCATACATAGACTATAGTCTTCATTCAAGCAAGCTGTTTTGCAAAGGCATCCCATTGATTGCAATGAGTATGAGGGGAAACAATACTTAACATAATTTGTATAGATCAATGCAAACTTAATATTACAAGGCTAGAATTATACATGGCTATATAGGTGATAATACTAATGGTTACCTGATTACATTTTTATAAAGTCAGTTTTTTTTTCTTAGAGTATGACTATAAAATTTTCTGCCTGGTTTCTTTCTTTCATTTTAAAGTATAAATTCAACCAATGAATGAGACAGACAAATGTTTGAAACTTAGCAGTTACATAAGAATTCAACAAAAAGAGGAAGATGATGGAGATAACTTAATTTTTCTCTGTTTAGTGATCTCACTTCCAGCATGGCTTTATCAGAGAAATCTATTAATCCCTGTCTCTTATAAGGAAGTTGTTTTCTTATTTTTTAAAAATGAAATTCATCTTGTTGGTGTTGTCAACTTTAACTCTCTTTTGCCCTGAGAGAATGCCTAAAATAAAGGAAACACAAAGAGTAAGGCATGTCCAATAAAATGTGTGATGTGGGAAAAGATCAAAGATATCATATTTCTTTTACAAAGAACATATTTGACAGACTATAATAAGCTCCCAAGTGTTTCATTAAGTCAGATAAATGATTAATTTTATGTCTATTTCACTGTTCAATCCCAAGTCCAAAGTAGTACACTGAGATTTCAAAAATACTTCAAGTTAGAATGCTGGTTGCTGCTATAAAAAAAGGTATTCAAATGGTAGTTTCATGAAATTTGGCTAATATTAAGAAATTTAAAAAGAAAAAAAGAATGTAGTTAGTATGTGTCTGTAAGGAATTAATGCATACAGATATCTAAAATAGTTTCCTCAAGTGAAAAGAAGAGAAGTTTATTCATTATACGGTTTGAAAGTCTCCAACTAAATTCAGAGAATCAGATCAATGTGTTGCTATAAGCCTTTCATGTGAGAATAGAATCTTAGTTGTCTCAGGAAACAAGAGACAGAGTCCAAGAAGTTGAAAAGGAAAAGCAGCACATGAATAAAATACTTGCATTCTGGGAAAATTTTGCAGTTCAAAATAAAAGAAAAAAGTATTGAGTATAAGTATAAAAAAGTATAAGAGTGACAACAGGTCAATCCGTAAATAAGTATTTATTAAGCACCCACTATTTTGGTCCAGGTACTGTGCTTATCTCTAGAAATTCAAAGGACTGCAATCACTTTGCTAAAAAACAAGACTGAACTACTTCACTTGATTTTTCAATTGTATCGCTAATTAGCAATTTCCTACCTTCCTTGGCTCCTGGGACAGAAAGGCAGACATATTGATCAAAACGTTAGTAAAGCATCACTTTGCAATAAGTGTCTGAGTGGTGTTGCAACACTCTACACTTTTTTATAGACTGAGAGGGTGGCATTTTGCCAGACCCATTTTGTTATCAAGAAATAAGACAAATGCTATTTCCCTTGATAAATGAGTCAGAAAAAAACAAATGGCTGTTACAAACTGTACATCTCACCAAGATACTGTTTTCATACATCCTTTCACTTCCTCTTACTGTAAAAAAAGCAAATTGACCAAAAAGAATAACTTATATTTTACTGAATGTACATAAAAATAATGATATAATAAATAATGGCCTGCTACATGAAACCACATGGAACAAAATATCATTGAAATTAAATTGTGTCAAAGACTGAGATACTTAATAAGATCATTTACCTGGGCAAGTCACCTAATTTTCTGGCATCTCCATAAATATAGGACTAAAGATAATTGTAATATTACATCACAGGATGGTTGTGAAAATCAAATGAATTAACGTATAAAGAATGTTTTGTGAACTTTAAAGCTTCTTATGAATGTTGACCATAGAAGCTATACAAAACTAAGCCTAAGGATTAAAATACTCTGTACTCTACTATGAAAGTAGAGATTTTAAGCAACCATCTAAAAAATTTTAATAGTGTAGATAGCAAATGAAAATGATTCAGACTCTGCAGTAGAATTTGAGATTAAATCTTTTACAATCACTTTCCAAATCCACTGACAAAAAAGAACGGTATTTTGGTTTTGATTCAAGGTGTGTAGATGCAGAATTTAGATAATTGTAATGTGTTAAGTTTGGTGCAGAAGCAGAAGACATAGAAAATTCTAAGACCTTGATAAAATTCTCCTAACTAAGTCAAGAAGCATATCCACCTTTTAATGGAAGGGTGGATATAGGAGAGGCTAAATAAGGAGGAATTAGAGATGATAAGAGACAAAGTGATAGAACTGAAGAACCCTGAATTTACTGTGAGAATACAGAGGTCTAAGGCCTAGGCTTGGACATTTACTAATAACACTACCTTGGCTAAATCATTTAACTTGTCGCCAGTTTCCTCATGTTTAAAATGGAGACAATAATGCTTAGATGATTTGCAAATCATTATAATCCTCAAAACATTATTTATAAATGTGAGATGCTATGATTAAAACAATTTTCTTACATAACTTTAGGTCAAGTAGAATCTTGAAAAAGTAATTTGAGTCTAACATTAAGCTGATCTAAGGGATCATATGCATATTAAACAGACTCAAAGATCTAGTTCAGTAAAGAGAACATTCTGTAGAGCTTCTCTCTCTCTTTGTTGGTGAATTACTATAGCCTTCTACAAGCTCTAATAAAAATGAGAAGTGTCCCATAGTCAAGGCAAGAATACTTATGATACCCTGAATATATGCCCCCCAGGTTGGGCTGGAACCACCATTTTCTCTCAGAAGATATGGTCTACAGAATACATTACCTGGAACACTTGTGAAGTGATACATGGCATTTTTTTAAATTAAGCTATTTTATCCAATGAAAGAAATTATATTCTACTAGGATTCTTTTATATTTAAAGGATATGATTTTAATTATATCTAGAATGAAATTGCTCAAGAGATGATGGCTTTTAAAAACTCACAATTCTACTCTGTTGAGTAGTAGACACAAGTGGATGTGTCTATGATCCTTCTTACATGCTGGATTAGATAATAGCTAAATCCTTCATAGGTCTTTCCTATATCCTTTCTGGGGAATGGTCAATGACATGATCTTTTCTGTGTCAATGTATTTTCTTCCATCAGTTTTCCATTTTTAAGTGTAAATAGCCTATTTGAATAGGTTAGATTAAACCTATCATACCTATAGACAGAGTTTTCTCATTTTATCTTTTGTCCTAGTCTGTTGATGATGTTGACTTTTTCTCTAGAAAGACAGTGGTATGATTAGACATTCATTACTGACTCAGAAGAGATTCCTTCGTTGGCTAACCAATTATTTATGATTTGAGGAGATATATTCACAGACATATTTCATATCAGAATAAAGAGATATGTCATTTTTACTGTGTTTATTTTGTTGTCTGCCATGTCTAATGCCTTGTGATTCCCTTCATGAAGAAAGTATTCATGATATAGCCAAGAAGTTGTGAGTAGTCTACAAAGGTATTTTTAAAAATTTCTTCATCTTGGAACATAGGTTTTTAACATTTTTGTTTATCCTCTCCTATATCCCCCTTTTCATTGAAAGAAGTAACAATATATTTGTTGATTTAGTTCAGAGAATATTTTGTTGTCTTGGAATTTTCTCTATGTCTTCATCATCCATACAAAAGTTAGTATGCAACACTTACATTTATGTTTGTCATTTTGCTTATGCTAATCATTAACATTGCACAAAATGACCAATGAACTATTTCTCATTGTCTCTGGGTTATCAATGAAACAATGTTGCCAACTCCTTAATTTTCCTCACTAAAGAGAATTTGTGTCAGCATTTCATTGAGCTTAAATCTCAATACCTCTCTTCCTGTTATCTAACTCTATTCTCTGTCCTGACCTTTAGTCTTTCACCACAAACTTTCTATTAAATGTTTTGGATCCAAAAGAGAACTCATAATATTTATTCCTAAACCCATTCTTCTTTCGGATTTCCTTATAGCTGTCAATTACATCATCAACCTCTAGACCCCCATATTATACAACCTGAGTAATCCTTTTCTGGTCACTATTTTCTACCCTACATATGTCAACAGTTATCACTTTTAAAAGATGTTCATTAAAAAAATGATCATTACTTCAATATACAAAGAGGGACAAAAAAGAAGACTGTGCAAGAAACTGTAAACTGTTATAAATAGGTTATAATAGTTAATAATAATAATTACCATTTCTATATTGTTGTAAATTTTACAAAGGACATTACATGTTTACTCAAAAACTAAATTTCTAACAGCTGTTACAGAACTGATCAATTTATGTTGTCTTCTGCACTTATTTATTTTCTGTGCATTTGTACAAAATTATTGATAACCTTTTTTTCTTCCCATTTCTATCATTACCCTTTCACAAACTCTACCATCATCCTCAATTTTGAGACCCTCCCTTGTAACAAGTATAGTGGCATTTTAGTCATGTCAAGTTTAGCTCAAGTACTTTCACTGAAATACTGCTGATGTTCCCATAGAGTAGGTTATGGCCAACAGAACAGGCCCTGTGGCACTGATGGAATTTCAAAGGAGGAAGTCCCTAGGTTTGTGGCACAGAAAGAAATTCAAACTCTGTGGTAACTAGAGGAATAACTACTAAAGAGTTCCTTGTTATGTATGCAGCTAAAGCACAAAGTGTGATTTATTAAAGCATGACAGGAGGTTCAAGCCTGGTAATATTGCACTTGGGGGCCCTGTGGGCATATAAAAGCATCTAATAAGGGAAGCATGAGGCCCCACTATCCTATAAGAATCCTTACCTCCATGTAGGCAGCAAAGATTATGAATTATATTGAACCCTTTTCAGAAAAAAAAGGAGAATGTCCTCTCATATCTCTCCTAAAATAATACAGTAGCCTCCTAATTGGTCTCTATGTCTCATGTCTTTCCCCTTTTTGGCCACCCTCCTTTGTCTAAAGTCTCCCCCTTTCTAGAACATCCTCTACTCAGATGCCAAAATAAGACTCCTAAGAGTTCTGTTATGATTCAGTCATTTCTGATCATTACAAAAAATCAAATAGAAATGCCTGTTTGGCATTTAAAATTATTTTATAACCTGATCCTACCTTTCAGGTCTTATTACACATTACTTCCTCTTATACATTCTTTAGTCCAGTCAACAAACTGAACTCTTGCTATCTTAAATGATATTTGACCTCCTATTTTCATGTCTTTGAACAAGTTTTACTCCAAGCCAACTTTCAAAGCTAATTAAAACAACACCATACATTAAGCCTTTCTGAATTCTCCCAACATCTATGGCTCTTCCCTCTCATTATCTTGAAATTATTTTGTATATATTTTCATATACTTATTTGGGATGAGAGGCATCATGATGTACTGAATAGCACTCAGAGTTAGAAATATGTGGGTTCAAATCTTGCCTCTCACATATGACTGTGTGAACTTGGGCAAATCACTTAACTTCATATGCTCCGGGCAACTTTTTAAGACTAAGTTGCAAAGAAAGCACGGAATTCTCTGAGTAGAGTGTTTCCTCATTTAAGAGTTCCCTATATCATAGATGTAGACCCTAACCCTAATCGTGTGTGTGTGTGTGTGTGTGTGTACATATCTTCTCTCTCTATAGAATGTCCTTGAGGTCAGGAGCTATTTAGCTATTTCATTGATATCATTGTTTCCCTAGCCCCAAACAAAGTCCCTGTCATATAGCAGAGACTTGACAAATGCTTATTTGATCCTCAGACAGAGGATGCAATCTCTAATGAGGCCCATCCTTGAAGGCCATTAGGCTTGTTGAACCTGTCATAGCTTGTGCTTCATTGGCTTAGTTTTTGAAAGCTCAGGGTCACCTTCTTGTAATAAGGAGATATCAAAATGACTTTTCTGGAGTTTTTCACACCAATGGATACCTACATTTAGCTGGCAATAAAGGATGACTATCTAATTTGGGATTTTCAAGTATCAGAGAGCTAGGATGTCCTTCCCGCCCTCCCTCTCCTCCACATGGTTCCCTTTGAGATGACTTTGACATCATCCTGCTTGGCATATCACTTCTTTTACCTGCTCACAAAGCTGCCTGGGCCCTATTTCCAAGCTTGTATTATTTAATACAGTTTCTTTTGAGAATCTGCTCAAATCCCACCTATGCAATGGACTCTTTCTTGGCACATACTTTCTCTCCCTCAACCAGTGTATTCCCAACTTGCCTTTGAGATTACTTTCCATTTACAGTCCCATATATACATACATACTTATATACATAATATATGCATACATATATACATATGGGTATGGGTGTGTATCTCTACACACAAATACATCTATATGCATATTTTTGTATATATGTGTATATGCATTATTTATTATTATGTATGCATATACATAGTTTTGCATATTAATTTTCTCATTAGTATTTAAGCTTTTTGAACCTAAGGGCCCATTTCCTTTTCTTTGCCTTTTCTTTTCTTTCCTTTCCTTTTCTTTTCTTTTCTTTTCTTTTCATTTCTTTTTTCTTTTCTTTTCTTTTCTTTTCTTTCTTAGCACAATTCCTCTTGTTGGTGATGAAAAACCTCATCCAAAATTTAATCAAGAACATGGAGATCTCTTAGGATAGGAACAGGAATTTATTCTCTTTCCTGGGTGATGAAGGTGGTCTTCCCCATGACTGATCATGAGGAAGAGGCACTTTACAAAAGGCAGAACAAGAATTTATACCCTAACAAGGTCCCTTGTCCCCTTGGTTGGGAGGTGGGCTCAAGTCTAGGTGTGAAAATCTTCCCCAATGGTAAGCAACAGAGGAGCCCACCAAGGAGGCTGATTGACAGCAAGGGGAAGGGGAAGGGAGGTCCCAAAGCAATGGGGAGGAGTGAGCTCAGCTGTCCTGGACCTCCACTGGCCAAGAGGAGGGGCCTCACAGAGGTGGAAAATCTGAAAGTCTCCTGAAAGGGCTTGCTGTTGAATAACAGCAGAAGAAGGAGTGGAGGAAGGGAGAGGGAAGTTCTGAGAAGTTTTCACTTCCCCTCCCAAACACTCTCATATAGTGGGCATGTAATAAATGCTTTTTTTGACTGATATAATAGTTCATATATATCTATCATATTACAATTAGCAAAGCATTTCCTTTTCCCCAGTCTTACAAAGCTTAGAGAGGTTGTAATGATAATTATTTCATATAACCCCAAACTGTCAGAGCCCAGACTTAAAACTAGGTAACAAGGTCCAAGTGCCAGTAATCTAAATGTTCCAAAAGTAGTATATAGCACCCATCTTCTGCCTTCTTTCCTACTTGGAACAAAAGACTTATCCTCCCATTCAAACTGAATTAATCTACTCAGGTGAGAGCTACACCCTGGGGTTGAGCAGGATTGGAACAATGAGTAAGTATAAAATTTCCTACTGTCTAGAAGAGGGGTGCAGAATCTATGACCCTCTAGGCCCTCAACTGTGGTCCTTTGAATTCAAACTTCAGAGAACAAATCCCCTTAACAAAAGGATTTGTTCTATAAAATTTGGACTCAGTAAAAAGGCTGCACCCAAAGACCTAGAAGGTCTTGAAGCCATAGGTTCCCCACTCCTATCTAGAACTAGCTGTTCTCAGAATATGTTTCTCATGTAGCTGCTCCACACATCTTGAGGCATCTTGACATATACCTAACATAGTGCCAGAACTCTGCTTACAGTAATTAAACAATGTCCACCGCTTCTGGAAAGGTCAAATAATCAAACTTCCCAAATAACCCACTTACTATTGCTGTGATAATACAAACAAAACACTCCCTGGCTTGGTCACTACTTCCTATTATATGTAGTCTCCCTCATCAGAATATTAAGTCTTTAAAAGTAGTAACTACTGATCTTTTGTCCCCCCACCCCCAACCTAACACAATACCTTAAGCAGGAACTTAACATTTTTTTCATTTGTTCACTCATTCATTCATTCTCTTATTCATTCCAAAGGAAAACAGAGTGTGAGATTTTAAAATGCTGTTATGAAATGATATATCAGGGCAGACATTGTTGACACTGAGTTATGGATTTCAGTGGGATTTACCTCAATTTCTATCACACAAGGATAACTAAACATACACAAAATTAAATATCCTTTATTGTTCTGAGACTATTTATTTGGTGATACAGCTTGCCCAAGCAAGAGGAATATTACCCACCAAAATGTGGTACTCTTTCACAGATTAGCTTCAAAAAATTTCACTCAATCTCATAAAAAATAGAGTATAAAGTGGCTATGGCTTCATTCTGTCCCAAATTCCATAGCACTGATTATCTTTTCCAACTTATAAAACTGCATTTATTGAATCAATACTGAGTCTTCCTTAGGCAATTTAGAAGTTTGAGTAGAAAGGTCCAGAAAAACAACAATTACTTTTCCCATAAAATTAGTCTCTTAAATATTTACTGCATTGTTTCTTCTATTCCATCTTAAAGGTATTATTTTTATCCTAAAATCTATGCCATATCATGTGAATTCCCATTTCCTGGGTTTAAAAAATGATAAGTATTTTCCAACATGATTTTTTCATAGTTTAAGAAAATGTTTTTACAAAAGCCTGAGAACTATTGATGACTGACTGCACAATATCCCAGAGTAGAAGAAACGTATTTACATGTGAAACTGGCGCTTAATAAATTTCTTCCATAAAGCTTGTTAAGGGACTGGAACTCATGGTGGAAGACCAATGCAAAGGTTATAATATCCCTTAAGAGTATTTTTTCTGTGTGATGAAGACTGTACAAATTAATAATTAGTGGAATTTGTGATTTCTTAACTAAATATTTTATCATCAAATCTCATCTCTTCTTGGTTACAAATGGCTAAGATATTTCTTTTCTAATCCTAAACTATCATGAAACTACAGTAAAAGTGAATTGTCATTTTTAATAATCTGTCAGGAAGAACTACCTCAAGTATGTTTAAATGAAAGATGTGAAGATTTTAAAGAAAAAGTAAATAAGAAGAGAAAAAGTCATTGTCATTCTAAGAAAAGACAAGCTAACGCGGGAAGGAGGGCAGAGGGGATGTTTTGTTGCCTTTAATGCTTTGTGCCAGAACTGAACTGATTCTATTTTATTTTCTTATTTTACAACCCAGTGGCCTATATGATGATACTACAAGTTGAAGAAAAGGAAATATTATGAGAAAGTAATTTTTTTTCATTATTTCCACTCAGTAAACCCAAATTGAGCCTTTGTATCCACTGGGACTCATAACCAAACATCTGAGCTTTTCTGAAAGACAGAGAAAAAAATTTTTTTTAAGTCAATATAATCATGTAATTAATTTCATATTTCATACTCTAACAGTTTCAGATCCAAACCTTTCAAAAAGCAAAGGAAGACTGATTGAAACTACCCTGCCTGTATTATCAAGGAAGAAGTCATAAACTAGAAAGTTTTCCAAAATTACATGAAAATCAGAGACTGTGCTCATATTTTTTTTTCACTTTTCCCAAAGCTCATCTAAAGTTTATATTCAGTTTCAGTTCAGAGCCTGGGAAGAGACGTTGTATACTATTTGGGATGAATTTCTGCACCAAAGCTATAGAATAGCTGGGGTCTATTTCTTTTTACCAGTGCCCAAAGTATTTTAGCATTTTACTTCATTAACTTTGATTTTAAAAGAAATAGCTCAGTTTTCATTTGTTTAGTTTTTCTTATAAAGCCATAGAATCTCAGAGTTATAAAGAACTTAGAAATGACCTAACCTAACCTAATTTCCTACACAATGTAAAATATTTTCAAAAGGGAGTCTAACATTTGCTTGAATATTTCCATTGATGAGAAACTCACTACCTTATAAAACAGTGTATTATGAGGTGTCCATCAATTGAGGAATGACTGAAATTGATGTCTTTGAAATTCATGGAGTACTACTGTGCCAGAAATTTGGCGAGACTTGTATGAATTTTTGTGGAATGAGTAAGCAGAATCAGGGTTTGCATTGTGACACTGATATAATAATACTGATGATGAGGTGGATGAATAGCTAGCATTCGCTTTACAATTTGCAAAGCACTTTGCAAATATGATCTAATTTGATTTTCACAATAACCCTGGCAGTACATGCTATTATGATCCCAATTTTACAGATGAGGAAAGTAAGGAAGATAGAATAAACTCAGTCTCTGACCCTTGGTTATGCAGCTGATAAGTATGTAAGGTCTTTTCCAAACTTAGATCTTCTGGACTCCAACTCCAGAGCTCTAAGGACCCACCATGCCACCTAACTTCCACATGACAAAAGCAAACAACTTTGAAAGACTTAAGAACCCTGATCAATGCAATGATCAGTCATGATTCTAGAGAATTTATTATAAAGAACATAGGACCAATTCCTAATAGAGATGTGATAAACTAATGATACAGACACACATTTTTGGATATGACCAATAAAAATTTGATTTTGACTTAATGATACAGATTTGTTACAACAGTTTTCTTTTTCATTGGATGGAGGGATGAGGAGTGAGGTAGAGAAAATAAATGTAATGACTACTTAAATATCTAGATGCTACACTGCTTTGTCTCTATCACCCACACCCCAAATCTTCTCTTTTCCAGGAAAAAAAATGTCTTCAATCATTCTTTATATGACATGTTTTTAATTCCTTTCACCATTTTTGTGATCTGGATCTGCCCTAGAATTTATTTTTAATCCCTTTTTGGGATATGACTAATGTATATATAATGGGATTATTATTCTATTTGCTCTAGATACCATACCCCTATTAACATAGATTGGATTGCATTACATTTTCCTCTCTTTTAGTGGTCTGTGCCTCAACTGATCACATTACATTTTATTTTCATATCTCATAACTTTGAGACCTGTATTATGGGGCTATAAGTTAATTTTAAAGAAAAAATATTATTCACTAATTTAGCCTGGCTTAGCAGCCATGGGGCAAGTCTTAGAGTTACAAAGATCTGGATTGAAGACCTGTCTCAGAAGCATGCTAACTACGAGATCATGGACATAACTTCTCAGTACCCCTGCCCCACAGACAAGTTTTAAAATCATAGATAAGCTATATATTTGTATTGGTGGAGAGGTTTTTACCACTCTGGGAGATAAATACAATGATGAACTCACTGGTCTAGAATGATTCCCCTTGGAGGGCAGAGTCAAGATGGCAGAGTAGAAGCAGGACCTCCCCCCGTAGGGTCCGGCTTCCACCTTCCCAAATCCATGTAAAAAGGGGACTCTAAGCAAACTTTGGAGCTGCAGAACCCACAAAATGACACAGAGAAGCTAACCTCCTGCTGAGGACAGTCCGATAGGCTGGCAGGAATCCAGCACAGCGCTCTGGGAGCCGAGCACAGCCCCACAGCTAGGTTTTAGCCCCAGGGAAGGCCTGACCAGCAGCCAGCAGGAGGGACTCCAGATCAGCAGCAGCTGTGGCCGTTTCCAGAATTATCAACACATAGATGAGAAGGACAAGGTGAGAGGTCGGTGCAGTCTGGACTTTGAGACCCAGTAAGTGGGATTGCATCGCCAGCACAGCCAGCCAATGCCATGTGGCAGCTTCAGCTCCTGGCCTGCAGAGTGTAGGGGGGACCAAGCACCAGTCTGAGGGGTAATTGCTCTTGCTTTAACTTGCTTGGATTTGGATTGCAGTCTAGGGTGGAGGTCCTGGGGTGTGTGTACAGCTTGCCAGAGCATGTGGAGACCTCAGAGAGGGCACTCATATAATACTTCTGGCAACTGAGAAAACCCCAGAGTTTGGGATAAAAGCTCCCCTGTCTGGTGGCAGAGTCCTACTGTGGCAAAAAGCCCAGGGGTCAAGTGACTCAGGGGCGACATGACCAGGCAAAGGAAACAAAGCAGATAGAAGATTCAAACATTAGACTCCTATTTGGGGGATAAACAGGAGCAAAGCACAGAACAGGAGGAAAACAGTGAAGTCAGAACTCCTGCACCAAAAGCTCCAAAGAAAAATACATCCTGGTTACAGGCCATAGAGGACCTTAAGAAGCAGATAAGAGAAGTGGAGGAAAAATTGAGAAGAGAAATGAGAACAATGCAAGAAAATTATGAAATGAGAGTCAACAGCCTGAGGAAAATAATACCTTAAAAAACAGAATGACTCAAATGGCAAAAGAGGCTCAAAAAGGCAATGAGGATAAGAATCCCTTAAAAAGCCAAATTTGCCAGATGGAAAAAGAATCTCAAAAACTCACTGAGGAGAATCATTGCTTCAGAATTAGATTGGAGCAAATGGAAGCTAAAGACTTTATGAGAAATCGAGATGCTGTTAAACATATCCAAACAAATGAAAGAATAGAAGGCAATGTGAAATATCTCATGGGAAAAACCACTGACCTGGAAAATAGATCCAGGAGAGATAATTTAAAAATTAATGGACTACCTGAAAACTATGATCAAAGAAAGAACCTAGAAATCATTCTCCAGGAAGTTCTCAAAGAAAACTGCCCTGATGTTTTAGTACCAGAGGGCAAAATAGAGGTTGAAAGAATCCACTGATCACCTCCTGAAAGAGATCCCAAAAAGAAAACTCCTAGGAATATTATAGCCAGCTCCCAGAATTCCCAAATTAAGGAGAGAATTTTACAAGCAGCCAGGAAGAAACAATTTGAATATTGGGAAAACACAATCAGGATAACCCAGAATATGGCAGCTTTTACACTGAGGGATTGAAGGGCTTGGAATATGATATTCTGGAGGTCCAAGGACCTGGGATTAAAACCAAGAGTCACCTACCCAGCAAAACTGAGTATCATGTTTCAGGGGAAAATATGGTTATTCAGTGGAATAGAGGACTTTCAAGCATTCTTGCTTAAAAAACCAGAGTTGAATAGAAAATTTGACATTCAGATACAAGAAGCAAGAGAAGCATGAGAAGGTAAACAGGGAAAAGAAATTATGAGGAACTTATCAAAGTTGAACTATCAACATTCCTACATGGAAAAACAATAAATGTAACTTATGAAACTTTTCTCAGTAGTTGAAAGAAACAGAAATATATATGTCTATATAAGAGGGTATATGGGCATATGAATACATATGTGAATGTGTGTATATATGTTTACAGGTATACATAGATAGAGGGCACAGGACCAATTTAACAGGAAGGGATGATACTTAAAAGATGAAATTGAGAGGTGAAAGAGGAATATAATGACAGGAGATGGGAATGAAAGTTTGGGGTAAACTATCTCATACAGAAAAGGCAAGGGAATATGGTTACAATGGAGGGGAAGAATAGGAAGGCAAAAGGGAATGGGTCAACCTTATTCCCATTGAATTTGGCTTGAGGAGGGAATGAAATACACACTAAATAGGGTATCTCACTCTCCAGGAGAATAGGGGGGGAAGGAGATGAGAAGGGAGATTATGGAAAGGAGGAAGGTCTGGGGGGGGGAGGGAATTTGGAAGCACCCATTTTTGAAAAAGGACAGGATCAAAGTAGAGAATAGAACAAGTGGGATGTGGGATAGAAGAGAAGGAAATATAGTCAGTCTTTTACAATATATCTACCATGTTATTGTTTTGCATTAGCCACACATGTACAACCTATACTGAACTGCTTATCTTCCCAGTAAGGGTGGGTGACAAGGAAGGAAGGGAATGAATCTGGAATTCAAATTTTTAAAATCAAATATATAAATATATATATATATATGTATATATGTATATATATATATGTATGTGTATATATATATATATATATATACTATTATTAATACTATTTTATATGTAATTGGGAAATAAGATATATAGGCACTGGGGCATAGAGAGCCACTGGAAAAGTCAAAAGAAGAATGGGATAAAATATGGGAGAGAGCAAATTGGAGGAGGAGATATCCTGTGGGACTGTTATTCTGGGGCAGTTGGTAGGGGGAAAATGGGGCGAAAATTTGTAACTCAAAATCTGGTGGAAACGAATGATGTAAATCAGAAGTTAATAAAGCATTTGGAAAAAAAAAAGAATGATTCCCCTTGCTAAAACCACTTGCATAGCAATCACACTGACCTACACTGACATAATAGAGTTAATCAGAATACTGGGATATTGAGTAACTAATCTGGGTGAAAGAGTGAATATGTGATACAGGTGGGACATGAACTCAGCTCTACCTGACTCTACAAATGACTCTATATGCAAAATTCCGCAATGCCTCCAGCAAAATCATGTAGATAGATTTATTTACTACTTTAAATTGTTTACTTATTGTAGCCATGGCTATAAGGAAAAATAAATTGTATAAACTTTTGGGATGCAGAAGGAACATGTAAGAAAGAGAAATTTAAATCATCTCAAATGTTTGTTATCACATAACACATGCTTTTAGCATAGGGGATACTCTAAACTCTACAAAAGCAAAATGCCCATGATAAGAATTTACATTTCTGCTGAGATTTAAAAGGGGATAAGGATAAGAGCAGCTACAATTCTCCAAGCAGGTCACACTAAGATATAAATAAACAAATAAATACAAACATAAATATTATAGTAATACTTTATGTGAAAGCAAAGAGCTAGAAAGAAGATTGATGACTATTGATTAGGTATTGCTTAAAAAAAATTGTGGTGCATGAATGTACCATAAATGTAATGTGATAGTGTTGTAAAAATGATAAATATTATAAAGAGCACTTATGGGAACTGATGTAAAATGAGACATGAAAAGCCAAAAGAACAGTATACACAATCATTAAAACTATATACATGGAAAGAATAACAATGATAAAACTATCAAAAGTAAATTTTGTGAAATTACAAAGAACAAACATGGACTCAAAGAAAAGATAAGAGAAGGTCTCACCCTCTGTACTCTTCTGCAGAGGAAAAAGGTCCATGGATGTGCAACTGTGAATTTTCATATTCAATTGTGTCTGACCCTTTGTGATTGATTCCATTTGCTATTTTTTTGGCAAAGATACTAGAGTGGTTTTCCATTTCCTTTCTTGACTCATTTTACAGATAAGGAACTGAAGAAAATAGCGTTAAGTGACTTGTTCAGGGTCACACAAAAAAACTATAATTTACAATAATGCCATAGTGATAACTCATTTTCAGTTTTTTAAATGGGTAAAATGAGGCTACAAGACTGTATTCATTGTCAGAGAATCACAGAATTTCAGAGGTAGAGAAATTATGTAATCTTACTCATACTTAGGGAAAAAAAAAAGATTAGTTATAAAACCATATTCTAAAACTGGCTATCTAGTGTCTTCTTGAACACCTCTAATGAGACTGTACTCATAACCTTCTCGAGCAAACTATTCTACTTTTGGATCACTCTAATTGTCTGGAAGGTTGGTTTCCTCACCTCTTGCTAACAACTGGCCTAAATTTGCTTTTTGATGATTTTCACTTTTTCTTCTTGGTCACTTTGTCACTTGGATCACTTATTCTTCCTGGTCCTATCATATACAAATAGAACAAGTTTAATTCCTTTTCTTTATAACAATACTTCAAAGACTTCAAGACAGTTATGAAGACAGTCATTACTATGTCTTATCACTGACCTAGGTTTGTGATCTATTTCTCAAACTGAAACCTATTTTCTCTTCCTGTCTAAGTAGTATATACAAATGAAAAAAAAGTTTCTATTTCTCCCAAACATTCTCTTAGGTTAGCCATCTTGTCTTAATTCTTCATTTCTTCAGACAAAAAAGTCTCAGTTGATTTCTCCAATCCACATATGTCATAGAATAGAGGTCATGCAGTATCCCCAGATAATTTACTCAGGACATTCTTCTTGCTATGAATGTCCTTCCTATAGCTAGAATGAAAGAGAATACTCCAGATGTGATCTAACAAGACAAGAGAATAAAGGATTTACCTTGCACATTCCTGAAAATGCTGCTTCCCTTAAAGCAGTCCAAAATTGCATTTAATTTTTGGATGCATTATCACATTCAGTCTATTAATCAACAATATTTGTGAAGTACCTACTATGTTATAATGTAAAATGAAAAGAAATGAATAAAAAAAGGAAAGTTAAAAAGTTATGCTTCAATCTGCATTTAAATTCCATCAGTTCTTTCTCTGGAAGTGGAGAGAATTTTTCATCACAGGTCCTTCAGAAGTGTCTTGGATATTTTTATTGTTGAGAATAGCTGAGTCATTCACAGATGATCACTGTATGATATCGCTGTTACTGTGTAAAATGTTCTGGTTCTGCTCACTTTACTTTGCAGTTCACACAAATCTTTCCAGGTTTTATTGAAAGTATCCTACTTATTTCTTATAGAATAATGGCATTCCATCACAATCACATATTACAACTTCTTCAGTCATTTACCAACTGATGAATATCCTCTCAATTTCTAATTCTCTCCCACCACAAAAACAACTGGTATACATAATTTTGTATATATAGAACCTTTCTCTTTCCCTTTTACTTATTTTGGTTTCATAGTGGTATTGCTATGTCAAAGGTTATCTAGTTTTATAGCCCTTTGAGACCAGTTCAAATTTGTTCTCCAGAATGTTTAACCACAAGTTCACAATTTTATCAAGAGTACATTAGTGTCCCAGTTTTCCCACAATGCCTCCAACAAGTATCATTTTCCTTTTCTGTCATATTAGCCAATCAAATAGGTATGGGGTGGTACTTCAAAGTTGTTTTAATTCACATTTCTCTAATTAAAAGTCACTTAGAGCATTTTAAAATATGACTACTGATAGTTTTGGTTTCTTCATTTGAAAATTTCCTGTTCATAACTTTTCAACATGTACCCATTGGGGAATGACTCATTCTTTTTTTTTCCTTTTTGGTGGGGGAGGGCAGGGCAATCGAGGTTAAGTGATTTGCCCAAAGTCACACAGCTAGTAAGTGTTAAGTGACTGAGGTCAGATTTGAACTCAGGTTCTCCTGACTCCAGGGCTGGTACTCTATTCATTGTGCCACCTAGCTGTCCCAGAATGACTCATTCTTATAAGTTTGACTCATCTCTTTATGTTTCTGAGATGGGGCCTCTATCAGAGAAACTTGTAAATTTCCCCTCCAGTTGTCTGCTTTCTTTATAATTTTGGCTGTACTGATTTTGTTTGTGTAAAACCCTTTTTAATTTAATGAGATCAAAGCTATCCATTTTCTATCCCATAACACTTTCTTTCTCTTGTTTCATAATAAATTCTTCCCTCATTCATAGATCTTATAGGTAAACTATTCCATGATCTCCTGATTTGCCCATGGTATCATGCTTTATGTCTAAATCATGTAGCCATTTTGATCTTATCCTGGTATATGATGTGAGTTGTAGATCTGTGCCTATTTTCTGCCAAACTATTTTCTAGTTTTGTTAACATTTTTTTTTGTCATATAGTGAGTTTTTCTCTCAAAAGCTTGGATCTTTGAGTTTATCAAAGATTAGATTACCATGGCCATTTACTTTTCTATGTTTTGTACTCAATCTATTCCACTGATCCTCCACTCACTTTCTCAACCAAAACTAGATCATTTTGATGATCACTGCTTTATAACAAAGTTTGATAAATGATATGGTTAGACCATCATCCTTCACATTTTTTTCCCATTAGTTCAACTTGATATCCTTTACCTTTTGTTCTATCAAAATAATTTTGTCAATTTTTTTTCTAGTTCCATAAAACAGTTTCAGGTTTTTTGGTATTCTGATTGATATGGCACAGAATAAGTATATTAATTTAGGTAGCATTGTCATATTTTCATATTGGCACACTCTACCCATGAGCACAAATATTTTTCCAATTGTTTACATCTGACTTTGAGTGAAAAGTGTTTTACTATTGTGTTCAAATAGTACCAGGATTTGTCATGGCAGGTAGACACACAAGTATTTTATATTGTCTACAAGAAATTTAAATAGAATTTCTCTTTCTATATTGTATTACTGGATTTTCTGCACAATATACATAAATGCTGGTAATTCATGTGTTTTTTTATATCCAGCAACTTTGCTGAAGTCATTATTTAAATTCATTTTTAACTGATACTCTGAGATGCTTTAATTATACAATTTGCAAAGAACAATAGTTTTGTTTCCTCCTTGTCTATTCTAGTTCCTTCTTTTTCTTTATTTTTTCTTTTATTGTTATAGCTAACATTTGCAGTACAATATTGAATAATAGAGGTGACAATGAGCATCCTTTCTTTAACCTGATTTTATCAGAAAGGCTTCTAGTTTGTCCCCATTACAGAGAATTCTTGGTTCTGGTTTTAGATAGATAATATTTATCACTGTATGGAACACAGTCTTTCTCCCTATGCTCTCTGGTGTTTTTAATAGGCACGGGTGCTGTATTTTGTTAAAAAGCTTTTTCTGCATATATTAAATAATTTAATTTTTTTGGTTTTTGGGGGGGAGTTTCTTATTGATAAGGTCAATTATGCTGATAATTTTCTAACATTGAACTAGCCCTGAATTGCCGGTACAAATCACACCTGGTTATAGTGTATTAAACTCATAAAAAATTTGCTATGATCTCTTTGATACTGTTTCATTTAAATTGTTTTGTATCTATACTCATTAGGGAAATTAGTCTATTGTTTTCTTTCTTTGCTTTGAGTCTTCCCAATTTATGTATCAGCATCATATTTGTGTCAGAAAATAAATGTGTAGCTTTCTTGTTTTGCCTATTTTCCCCAATACTTTATATAGTATTAGAATTAACTGTTTAAATGTTTCTATAATTCATTTTTAAATCCATCTTATCCTGAAGATTTCTCTTTATTAAGGATCTGGCTGATGACTTTTTCAATTTATTTTTCTAAAATGCTCCTGTCATATTCAGAGCTACTTCTGGAGGTCTGTAAGTTTTTAGTTCTTCTGCTGTGGTATCATCTAAGGAGAGGCGTGGTCACTGTTCTCCTGTCCTGTACTCTGGTCTCTAAGTAACCACAAGCACTCTTTTCTGCCCTGGAATTATGATGAGGTTCCCTGATCTCCTGTGGCCGGAAACTCTAGCATACTAGTGCTCTTTCTTATCCTGGAACCATGGTTGGGATCCCAGTTTGGGCAATAGAACAGCATCTTGCACCTACTGCCTACTAAGGGCTCCCTGTAGCATACTTCTCACCATTTGTTTGATATTTTTTGCTGTCTGTGGGCCAAGAGCTCTGAAATTGCTTCTGCAGATTCAGTTGTCCACAGTGCCTGTTGGTGACTTAGTCCAGGCACAGGTAGGGGTGACTGCTTTGCACCAGGACTGAGGGCCTCACTGCTAGTTTCTAATAGGGCTCAGGGTCCTGCTGCTGGCTTGTTGGGCTTGAAAGTGTTCACCTTTTACCTCAGTGAGACAGCTTTTCCATTGAACTACTAAGTTGTCTTGGATTAGAATATTTTTTCATATAGTCCTTTTGTTGGTTTTGCCTTTCCAGAATTTGCTTTGGTGCATTATTTATTTATTTGCTTTTTGGAGGGGGAAGGGCAGAGCAATTGGGTTAAGTGACTTGCCCGAGGTCACATGGCTAGCAAGTGTTAAGTGTCTGAGGCCGGTGCTCTATTTACTGCACCACCTAGCTGACCCATGGTGCCATGATTTTAAAGTTGTTTGGAGGTGAATTTGGGAGAGTTTGGATGAGTCACTGCCTTTACTTCACTATCTTCCATTGTTTAATTTTAAAAAACCAACCACAGCCTCTTTTAAGGCAAATTTCATGGGTATGATTTGATGCATGAGGTCTCCATGTGCCTGAAGACCTAGGAATGTTCAAATGCCAGAAGGACTGATAATAACACATCTCCAACCAATTACATGAACTGAGATATTTGAAGAACAGTGTGACAATTCTAGGAGAGTTATAAACAGGGGAAAGAGTTTGGACAATTCAAATGTAGCTCATAGGCTATTATCAGCACGGTGAACTGGCTCCATTTACCTATTGGCATCAATTTCAGTGGACCTTAGTTTTCTAGCATTATGTCACTAAAATGTTAGAGATATAAACAATTGCATATATCCCGTACCCAAACACCTGTGCAGAACCTTGCAATAGCTTCAGAGTTAATTACTCTTTGTACCATTCCAACCTGGATATCATTGTCCACTAAACACCTCATTCCATATTGGCCATAAGACTCAAATAAACTAGAACTAATTCCTAAATATTTTCCAAAGTCAAAGAATACTGTTAAGACTTTATGGAGAAATTCAGTATGGTAGAATGGATAGATTCTATTTAGAGTTATAAGACCTGAGTTTCCACTCCTATTTTGAATTTCATAAACAGGGTAAGACTAGCCCTTTTCTGGCCTTAGTTTCACCATTTGTTAAATGGTAGTTTGAACAAAATGATCTTGCAGTGACCTTTCTTTCCTGCCACAACCATATATGATCCCCAGTGTGAGTTCCACTTCTCCCATTTGAAAATTAGGAAGATAATTGTCCTAGGATGATAATGACACCCTAAACTCAGTCATTTAGTGGCAGATTTTGTTATGTAGTCTATACTTCTAAGTTGTACCCCCACTAGCAAAATTGCCCTAAGATATATGGATAGGTAAAAAAAAAAGGTATAACCACATAAGTATTATCAAATTCAACTCATGCTCATTAGTGAGCTGGCTCTATCTGGGAGGAGCAGATTTGAAAAGCAGATGGCTTACCATGAACCAAAAGTATCTCTTGGCTGCCTCTAAGTTCCTTAGAACCTGTGTCAACCCTGCCAAATTTCTGTGCCTGAATGGCTAATTGGTAGATGTTTCTTGTCTGGTCTGCTGCTTTTTTGGCACTTTTCAATTATGACCCCCTTCAGGGCTATTACAGAATAATTTCCTGGCAAAAGACTGTGACTTGTAACTGGTCAAAGCTTCTGTTGTATCTTTTCCTCGGCACTTTCATTGACACCCCCTTCTTTATCATTATGGACCTATTCACTGACAAAAGACTGTAACTTGCAATTTGAAATTCCCTGACCCAAGCACCAGTATTCAGTAGTGACTATATTTGTTATTTTAGTGAAATGTGATAGTTATTTTCCCGGAGGCCTGTTTTATTGGAGTATTTCTAGTCATTTTTGAAAATAAAAACATTACCTTCTTTATCTTCATTTCACTTAGTTCCTTTCTATCCCTCCCCTAGCTCTTTCCACTCAAATATCTTCCATGGCTCCCTATTGCCCCTAGAATAAAATGCAAAATTCTCCCTGGGAATTTAAAGCTCTCCATAACTTGGTTGTCACCCACCTTTTTCAGTCTTATTCTATATTATTTCCCTTCACATACTTTCTATTAAAGTCAAACTGCAAGTTCCTACTGCAAGACATTCCTAATACATACATAACTGTCTCCATGTATTTACACAGATGGTTTCCCATGTTTTCAATGCCCTTGTTCTGCCTTGCAGAATTCCCAATTTCTTTCAAAGCACAATTCAGCACACTCTTCTTTTTGAAATTGCTTTGTGTTTACTTACTTATGCCTTTGCTATATTCCACACCTTCATCCCCATGCAACAGTAGAATATAAGCTTTTAGAAAGCAAAACCTATTTTGGTTTTGTCTATATGCCAGCTTCCATCTTAATTTCTGAAACATAATGGAAACTTAATGTTTGTTGAACCGAATTAAATTCATTTTGTTCTGAAGTCTCAAAAATCTGGGCTAAATTAAGACCAAATTTTTTATTTGATTTGGTCAGTTTGACCTTTCTGGAAATAGCTATTTTGATGTAAAACATCCCATGGATTAAAAATTATGATTTGCTTCTATAGAAAAAGCTGTGATTTGCTGTCTTCAGACAAAAGCATAAATAAATTGTTCCAGTTTAAAGTGTAAGTAATTGTCCACAAGCTGCTGAAATTAATATTTAATCACATTGTCCCAAGTAGAAATGGCCATAGAAAGTTGTAATTATATCATGGCAAAATGTCTTACAAAAATTTTCAGAAGTTATTCCTAATAGGAACTCTAAAAGATAGATCATTATTATTTATGCTTCACAGGTGAAGAGACAAGAAAAATAATGATGAAAAAGACACACAGATATCATCACTAAGAATCTGAGTATTGGCAAAATGCTTAAATGCACTGATGTAGCATTTTAATTTCTTTCCAATTGAGAAACACTGTCTTTTGGACCATAGAAAGAAAGTTAAAAATACTCCCTTCTTCAAAAAATATCCATTTCATTTAAAAATAATACTTTTGATTGTTACTCTCCCATGGAAAGGAATATATCTTCTTACCAAATGAAATCACTTGTCAAAATGATGTCCTAAAACAAACCATAATAGCTCATTATTATAAGAGAACAAGATCTATTGAGGTTTTGGGCTGTTAAACAGTAAAAGCTAGTGTAAAGGTGACTTTGTGCATTGAATTTACCATTGCTCAAGGTATTTGAAGTCTCATTTCTTAATCTGTGTGGTTGAAAACTGCAATAGCTTTCCGACTTTGATCAGTAATCAGACTTTCAAATGATACAGCAATGTTTTTTACTTATTTCTATTCCTGAACTGTCTCTGCATCATAACAACAAAGAAATATTCAGTTTATTTTCTTGAGGAAATATATGAACTACTCATCTGCAATAGGCATTTTAATGGTCTAGTAAAGATCTTATGATACTGGTTAAAATAACATTGCTTTCTCTGGCAAATGTATTTTTGTTATGCTAATGCACAAAATAAAACTGAAGTGAAACAAAATATATATTTCATCTCAATGCTCAGGCCAAGCATCTAAAACCTTTTAATAATCGCTTTTGGTGAATTATATTCAATCAAACTGAATATGTATTTAAATGTGAATTTAAAAGGGGAAGGATAAGATTTTAGAAATTTCATAATTTGTCAATGCAGCCAGGTATTTATTGTGTTTCATTCTCCAATTTAATACCTTGTTCACTCCTATTTTGCTTTAAAATTATCATTATTGTGAAGACAAGAGCTTAGTAAACTTTATTTTTCAATTTAGTCTTCCCTTTGGTGAAGCTTCAAATTTCACTATTAATCAACTTCTCATTACATAACAAAGGAACTAGAGATAAAGAAAGGGATGAGATCAGAGAAACTTACTTAAACTAGCTGAGTTTATTGATGTTGAAAGAAGGCATTTTTAAAAATAATTATGCTTTAAAATACATATTTACCTTTATTTTATGCTCTACTGAACTTCTTGGTTACTTGTGTACATTAGAAAACAGAGAAAGCTCAGAATAGAAAAAGGACAGCTCATTGAAGGAATGACCCCTTCATGGCTTCAATACCATTCAATACAGATTGATTAACAATGACAAATACTCTAACAAGCAGAAAAATTTATAACTACAAAGATTTTTAATATGCACATCACCTTGGGGAACTTCAAAATGTTAGATAAAGATAAAGACTAGACCTATATCTTCACTGGTATAAGGTACTCTCAAGTGAGAAAACTCCCTCTACCAATGCAGATCTGCTTCCAATACTGCTACATCTAGTGTCATCTAGAATTTTGAGAGGGTGACTTTCTCAGGGTTATACAACAACATAGTTACCCAAAAATTAACTATAGATTTATCTATAGGAACACAGATTACCTATGCTATTATCTCTACTTTGATTTTGGGGTAATGTGGAAAAAAATATTATTCAAATCTATTTTCTAATTTGAAGAGACTATTTCTGCATCTGTCCCTGATTATGATATGAATGACTGTGGTTTGGATTCCTACTTTATTGAACGAGGCCAATAATATTCTTGGTATAAGGTACTCCTGGGTAAAGAAACTCATTCTACCAATTCAGGTCAGCACCTGCTGTGCAGTTTATAGTTTTATCTGTATGGAGCTGTGAAAGAATCTGTGAATTGTCTGGAGACATAAAATCAGTAAGTGGCAGAGATCCATGGTAACATGCTAACTCTTACTTCTTCATGCCTCATTTCCATACCATTCCCTTCTACTTTCTCCAGCAGATTATATCCTCAATCATACCTTGCAACCCCCACCCCTTAAAGCTTTAGCCTTTCTATCTGCTCACTCAAGAGAAAAAAAAATAGATCCCACAGTCTCCTGGCATATTTGTCCTAAACCTCTCTTCTCTCACTCAATCAAATCCCTTGAAAAATCCATCTGTACTATGCCTCCATTTTCTCTTCCTAAATTTAATTCCTTATCCCTTTGCAATCAGAGTCCCAATCTCAAAACCTGAATGAAACTGCTGTTTCCAAAGGTGCCAATATACTTTAAGAGACCAGATCTGATGGCCCTTTCTTTGATTCTTATCCTTCTCAACCAATGTGCTATGTTTGGCAATGATAACCTTCTGCTCCCTGATACTCTCTCCTCTCTGGCTTTTTATGACACTTCCATGTCCTAATTCTATTCACTATCTTAACACTCCTTCTCATTCTTCTCTATGGACATATTATATCATGCCTCCTCTCAGTGTTCCTCAAGATTCTGTTCATGGTGTCTTCTCCCTCTACTTTCTCCCTTTTGGTAATTATAAAAGCTCCTAAGAACTTGACTCACATTTCTATGCAAATGTTGGGGCCTGTAGCTCCTCTGTGGGTTTCAGGCAGCCTCTCTGAGTTCAGGTCTGACATAACAAGATACAGAGCAATCAGCGATATGTGCTGATCTCATCTGTAGCCAGGGCACCTTAACCCCTAGGAAGTGCTGAGGAGCCCAGATTGTGTGCTGTCACACAATTTACCCTGTTACCCCAAGACTAATCTCTGGGACTAAGGGTAAGTGGGCAGGAGTACGCAAGCTGTTCTGGACACAGCCTCCCTGTTCTCTGATTGGCTCCCCCTACCTTCCCTCACCAGCTGTCCACGAGCTCTGCAAGTGCACTTTGGGGATTTAAGGGCTGAAGCTTGAGGGGGTTAATATAGAGGGAGAGATGTAGCAACACGCCTGTCCTCCCAATACAGCTGCACCTCTTTCCATTTCCACTGACTCGACTTCCCCTTTATGAGATCACGTAGGACATCGCCAGCATGCGCACTGAGGACCTGGGAAAGGTAAGACTCAGCTAGAAACCTTGGGGTCACAACAAACAACTCACATTTTGATGTAAATGTGTTTATACTCAGGCCCAGTCTCTCACCTGAGTTTTTCTCACATCTCTATTTTTCTACCTATTACGTATTTCAAATTCCTAACTGTCCCACAGATATGTCAAACTCTGTATGTCCCAAAGTGGGCTGTCTTACCCTGCAAACCCTCCTCTCTTGAAGGAATCACTATCTTTCCAAGTTTCCCAGGTCTGCAACCCTGAATAATCTTGGGGATCACCCTCTTTCCTTACTTTCTCTCATCTTAGAAAAACAATAAGTTGTTATCTCCATGGCCGCAAGATCTCCTGCATCCTTATCACCTGTCACTTATATTACTGGAACAGATTCCTCATTAGTACCATAGCCTCAAGTCATTCACTATCAAGTCCAGTCTACAGAGTGTTGCCAAAGTACCTTTCATTAAGTACAGATCTGATCATGACACTCTCCAATTCATGATAACTCAGTGGCTTCTTATTGCCCCTGGGATAAATATAAACTCCTCTCCTTAACATTATAAACTGTTCACAAGCAGTCCCAGCATACTGTTGGATATTATTCACCTTCTCTCAATGTGTGATTCAGTCAAACTGTTTTTTTTTTCTCTTTTCTTCACTCAAAACATTTCATCTCCTATCTCCTTTGCACTATTGGTCCCATATATCTGAAACTATCTTTTTCCTCATGCTCATTTCTTAGAATCACTTACTCTCCTTTCCTTACTCAAAGACCATATCCTACATAAAGTCTTTTCTGACTACTGAAATTGTTAGGGCTCTCTTCACCAAACTACCTTATAGTTAAATATTTGGATATATTTCTGGTTGTTAACCTTATGTTTATTTTTTTCTGCATGCATATATGTATGGAATTCACATTGTATGGATATATCCAAGCAAACATATTGTATGGAACTCTTTTCCCTTAGAATGCTAGCTCATTCTTTGTACTTGTATTTCTAGGGCAGAGGACTATGATTGACATATAGGTAATTAAGAAATAAATGCTGACTACTTGACTGAAAAGAATAAATACAGATATTCACAAATATATTAAACTATAAAAAACGATGGGATTAAAAAATTTTGAGGCAAGGTAAAATAGTAAATCAAGTCCAAATATATTGTTAACATCCAGAGAACACTCCACTCAGCTATCTTTCATTTTTACATAAAGGTAGTTTAGAGTCTTATTTTACTGCTTAGACATATGGCTTCTTTAGCATAGAGAATTCTCTGTGATGAAACCATCACTATTCACATATAACAATGCCTAATCTGAATTTATAGAGTATGACCTGGAACAGTGAAGTAGTTATTGGCTTACATGAGGTCATGTAGTGCATTTCAGAAGCCTAGTTTAAATCTATATCACCTACACTCTTAGGCCAACTTTGCTAAGGCTTTAAGCCTATTTTTCTCAGAAACACACTTGGTTCATTTTAGCCTTTGGGTAGCATCAGATCCTGGTAGGGAAAGGATGCTAAGAGATGTAAGCAAGTATTAGACATAATATTGTGGGTTGGAGAAGAATCCCATTATAAAAAGAGGGATGGATGTTGAATATCAAGGAATTCTGAGGTTCTTAGACATTTGTGGATACATGAAGTTCTTATAAAGTAGTTTCTAACATCTCCACTCCACGTAGTGGTGACAGGTACATAGCAACATCATGACGTACACACTGCATACCCCAATTTTTTGTCTCAATACTAGAAGTAGAGGAAATCGAGCACCAGGTAAAAGAAAAAGAGGATAAGGAGACAAGGCTGTGGAAACTCCAAATGAACTCCACTCTTCAATTCACTCCTGACATATTGTGTACCCTTTCCCTGAATTCCTTCATCCCTTCAAATTCTACCCAGGGGTGGATATGGTGGTAAATACATACATACATACATATATATATATATATATATATATATGTATGTATAATTTTTGCTTTTTTTGGAGGGGGGTGGGTAGGGCAATTGGAGTTAAGTGACTTGCCCAAGGTCACACAGCTAGTTTTGTGTTAAGTGTCTGAGGCTGGATTTGAACTAAGTCCTCCTGACTCCAGGGCCAGCGCTCTATTCACTGAGCCACCTAGCCACTCCAACTAGTAAATATTTTACCACAGTCTTTCTGAGGAAAAATATGCACAGAACACATTTTAAGTTAAGTAAAATATTAATGTTTTCTTTAATTTTCTTTAAAGAATGAACAATCAAGAAAGCAATAAATCAAGCCCCGATTTGTAGTGTTTACAGCTTTCCACAATGTAAATGCTTGCATTCAAAATTTGACTTTGGAAAGTTGATTTGATTTGGTTCCAGCACATCCTTGGTTTCACCTCATTCTTGCCATGCAGAAGTATTAAAAACACATTTTTGTTCCTATATTCTTACATATGAATATCTAAATGTAGGATCTCTAGGTACTCCATGATGTGATGCCACTTAGTAGTATAAAAACCCATTTAGGGTTTACTTATCTAACAAATGTGGTGAGCATTTATTGTGTGTAGATGCAGAGCACTGGATTACACATAATGTTTTAAAAATGTTTCTTAGATCCAAATGTAATGTAATGACATGGGTAACAAAAGGAATGCCAAGTTTGGGAAACAACCAATATTATAGCTTTGCTAAAATGAAGAGTATGGGAACAAAAATAATGCAAATTGTCTGAAAGCCCACTATAGTCAGATTATAGAGGATCCTTAAAATCTGACTGAGGAGTTAATATTTTATCCTCTTCTATTTATCTTGGCAAAAAGAAAAGACAAATTAAATTATTTTTAAGGAGAACAGCACAGTCAGACCTTGACCCTAGGAAGAATATTTTCTTTTCTTTAATTGTTAGAAATAATTTTTGTTAATTAAATTCCAAAAGAAAACTTGTAACAAATAAAATAGGTATGTTTTCTATTTCAGGTCTATCTAGTGTATCCTTTTCCTTCTTTCTTTCTTATTTTTTTTCCTAATTTATTTATTTTTAGTTTACAACTTTTAGTTCCACAAGCTTTTGAGTTCCACATTTTCTCCCCCTCTCTCCCTTTTCCCATTCCTGAGATGACATGCAATCTGATATAGACTCTACACATACATTCACATCAAACATATTTCCACTTCAGTCATGTTACAAATGAGCTAACACTTTTGAAAAGGGACAGGGTCAAAGTAGAAAATAGAATAAGTAGGGGGCAGGATAGGACAGAAGGAAATATAGTTAGTCTTTTACAATATAACTACTATGGAAATGTTTTGCATAATTGTACATGTACAACCTATGTTGAATTGCTTGTCTTCCCAGTGGGAATGGATGAGAAAGAAAAAAGGGAAAGACTGTGAAACTTAAAGTTTCAAAAACAAATGTTAAAAAAAATTGTTTTTTTACATGCAACTGGGAAATAAGATATACAGACACTGGGGTAAAAAAATCCATCCTGCCCTACTAGAAAGTTAGGGGATTGGATGGGGTAGGATAAAAGAGATAGCAGATTGGGAGAAGGGGTATTCAGTAGGCTTAGTACTTTGGGGTGGGGATAGGGAAAAGAAAGGGAGAAAAATTTGTAACTCAAAATCTTGTGTAAATGAATGTTGAAAGCTAAAAATAAATAAATAAATTGGAAAAAAAAAGAAAAAGAAATGAGGCCTTTATTGGAGACATTGACTAAAAATCCTTTCCCATTTTTATGCTTCCCTCCTAATCTTGGTTGCATTGGCTTTGTTTGTGAAAAACTTTTAAATTTAATATGATCAAAATTATCCATTTTGCATTTCATAATGTTCTATATCTCGTTTTGTCATAAATTCTTCCATTCTCCATAAATCTGACATGTAAACTATTCCTTGCTCTCCCGGTTTGCTTATATTACCAGCCTTTATGTCTAAATCACATATCCATTTTGACCTTATTTTGATATACAGTATAAGATATTGATCTATGCCCAGTTTCTGCCACATGATTTTCCAGTTTTCTCAGCAGTTGTTTTCAAATAGTGAATTCTTATCCCAGAAGCTGGAGTCTTTGGGTTAATCAAACTGTAGATTACTATAGTCATTGACTACTATGTCTTATGTACCTAACCTAGTCCACTGATCTATCACTCTATTTCTTACACAGCACCAAGTAGTTTTGATGATCAATGCTTTATAATACAATTTAAGATCTGGTATGGCTTGGCCACCTTACCTATCATTTTTTTTTCATTAATTCTCTTGATATTCTGGACTTTTTATTCTGCATTATTTATTTTTTTCCAGCTCTATAAAATAATTTTTGGTTTTCTAATTGTTATAGCACTAAATATGTAAATTAATTTAGGTAGAATTGCCATTTTTATCATATTAGTTTGACCTACTGTTATGGAATGGAAATTTAAGATCTTCACTCCTTCTAGGCCCTTTGATAGGCTTAAGTCCACCTGGAGCCTGTGGCTGGAGGCTTAGTTTTCAGGAATGCTTTTTGACCAGGCCGTGGGTCAAGAGGGTTGTTACATTCTCTGAGCCAGGAGAAGGCTATATGCCCTGTTGTGAGGCTTTGTTTTGGATAAAATACTTTGAAAAGTATTGTGTGCAAGACTCTGGGCATCCGTTGAGCCTCCCCATCTTTGAAAACCCAGATGTTGGTGCTTCCCTCTCTGCTAACTGTGATTAGGTATGGATGTGATTGTCAGACAGTTAGAGGCTTGTCTGCTTGATCTGTTTCTTTGTCTTCTTGTAACTTCTGTTTGTAATTTGTTTGTATTTTCTGAAGTTTAGGATGCTAACCTTTTCCCCCAGAACTAGGTAAATGACATATATTTGATTAAACAAGATTGTTAACTGATGTTATTCCAATTATTTAGATCTGACTTTTATTTGTGTTAAAAGTGTTTTGTAATTGTGTTTATATATTTCCTGGGTTTTTTTTTTTTTGAGAGGTGGACTCCCAAATATTTTTTAATGTCTACAGTAACTTTAAATGGAATTTCTCTTTCTACCTCTTGCTGTTGGGCTTTGTTAATAATATATAGGATTTATGATGAGGATTTATGTGGATTTATTTTATATCCTGCAAATTTACTAAAGTTATTTTTTTTTATTTCAATTAGGTTTTTTACTTGATTCTCTAAGTATATGTAATGCGAATGTAAATTTTAAAGATCTTCCCCGCCCCTAGGCTAAAGTGCACCAGAAGCCTGGGGAGGGAGGCTTGTTTTTCAGTAGATACTTTTTGATTGGCCAGTGGGTCAATAAGGTTGTTACATTCTCTGAGCCAGGAGAAGGCTATATAAGCCCTGATGTGTAGCTTTGTTTTGGGACTCACTTTGAGAAGTGTTCTGTGATTTGATCTGAATTATGGGAAGCCGTTGTTGAGAGTCCCCCGGCTTTGAAAAACCCAGAATGTGGAAACCCAGATGTTGACTGGGTATGGATGTAATGGTTGGACAGTTTGGAAATCTGTCTACTTGATGTTTCTGTCTTGATAATTATGCCTGTATACTTTGAGGTTCAGGGTGCTGACCTTTTCTCCTGAACAAGGTAAATGATATATGTCTGACTGATTAAAGTAAGCTTGTTAACCCATTTTGAGTTGCTTTCCTTTAACAAAGCAGATCTAAGAATCTGTGGTAGCTGCAAACCCTGAGGATGCTTGGGGTGCTTGCTGCTACAGTATATCATCATATCATCTACAAAAAATGATAGCTTTGTTTCTTCTGTGCCAATTCTAATTCTTTCAATTTCTTTTTCTTCTCTTATTGCTAAAGCTAATGTTCTAGTACTAGAATAACTGAATAACAGTGGTGATAATGGATAACCTTGTTGTACCTCCAATTTCATAAGTAATACTTCCAGTTTATCCCCATTACATAAAACTCTTGCTGATGGTTTTAGGTAGATGGTGTTCATCATTTTAAGGAAGAATTCATTTATGCCTATGCTCTCATGTTTTTAACAGGAATGGGTGTTGTGTCTTGTCAAAAACTTTTTCTGCCATCTATTAAGGTAATCATATGGTCTCTGCTAGTTTTGTTGCTGATGTGATCAATTATGCTGATAGTTTTCTGAATATTGAAACTATCCTGCATTGCTGGAGTAAATCCTATCTGACAATAGTGTATATTATTCACATGACTAAAGTCAGTTGCTACAAACTCTTTGCTAATATTCTATTCAAAATTTTTGCATCTATATTCATTAGGGAAATTGCTCTATAATTTTCTTTCTCTGTTTTGACTCTTCCTGATTTAGGTATTAGTACCATATTTGTATCATAAAAATAATTTGGTAAGACTTCTTTGCATATTTTCCCATATAGTCTATATAGTACTGGAATTAATTGTTCTTTAAATGTTTGATACAATTCACTTGTAAATCCCTCTGGTGTGAAGATGTTTTTCTCTAGGGATTTCATTAATTTTTTTTCTGAGATGGGGTTAAGTATTATTCCTCCTCTTCAGTTATTCTGGACAATTTATAATTTTTCACATATTCATACATTTCACCAATATTGTCAAGTTTATGGGCATACAGTTGGGCAAAATAGTTATTAAACATTGTTTTAATTTCTTCTTCGTTTGTGGTGAATTTGCCCTTTTCATTTTGATACTGGAAATTTGGTTTTCTTCTTCCTTTTTTTTTAAATCTCATTATCCAATGGCTTATTTATGTTTTTTCTTCATGAAACCAGCTCTTAATTTTATTTGTTAGTTCTTAATTTCAATTTTATTATTCTCTCCTTTGGATTTCAGAATTTCTAAATTGGTACCTAATTTCTCTATTTTATTCATGTAAGCATTTAGAGATATAAAACTTCCCCAAAGAACTGCTTTTGCTGCATACCACAAGTCTTATCTTCATTATTGTTATTCTCTTGGATGAAGTTACTCATTGTTTCTATGATTTGTGGTTTCACTCACCCATTCTTTAGAATTAGATTATTTAGTTTCCAATTAATTTTTAGTCTATCTTTCCATGGCCCTTTATTACATATAATTTTCATTGCATCATGATCTGAAAAGGATGCATTTAATATTTCTGGCTTTCTGTACTGGATTGTGAGTTTTTTATGCACTTGTACATGGGAAATTTTTGTGGAGGTGCCATGTACCACCAAGTAAAAAGGTAAATTCCTTTCTATCCCCATTTGATTTTCCCTAAAGGTCTACCATATATATCTTTTCTAAAATTCTTTTCCTCTCTGTAAATTCTTTCTTATTTTATGGTAAGATGTATCAAGTTCAGAGAGGTGGAGGTTGAGTGCCCAATCCCAGTATAGTTTTGCTGTCAATTTCTCCCCAAACTCCCTTAACTTCTTTAAGAATTTGGATGCTTTACCACTTGGTGTATATATGTTTAGCAATGCTATTGCTTCCTTGTCTATTATTGTCTTTTAGCAGGAAACAGTTTCCTTCCTTATCTCTTTTAATTAGATCTATTTTTATAGTTTCCTTATCTCTTTTAATTAGCTCTGTTTTTGCTTTTAAGTTGTCTAGATCAGGATTACTACCCCCTGCTTTTTCTTACTTCAGTTGAAGCGTAATATATTCTACTCCTGTCTTTTACCTTTATCCTGTGTCTATCCCTCTGCTTAAACAACACATTGTTATGATTTTTCATCCATTCTGCTATACTCTTCCATTTTATGGGACAGTCCATCCCATTCACATTCACAATTAAGATGACTAATGCTGTCTTTCTCCCCACTCGCTTATGCTTTTCTTTCTTTCTCCCTTTCCTTCCTCATTAGGGTTTTGCTTTTGACCACTACCTCCCTCAAACTCTCCTCCCTTCTATCAGGCCCCTTCCCTTTCCTTTCCTTTTTCCCTCCATTTCCTTTACCCTTTCCCTCCCAAATGCCTATAGGGCAAGTTAGGTTTCTATACCTGAGTATATTATTCCCTCCTTGAACCAAATCCAATGAGAGTAAAATTTAATGTACGTTACCTTCCCTTCTTTCCCTCTACTGCAATTATGTCTTTGTGACTCTTCATGTGATATAATTTACTCTTTTCTGCCTTTCCTTCTCTCTCACCCCATTACAATCTTTTTTTAGCACTTAATTAGTTTTTTTAATCATCCCATCAAAATCAAGTTAAATCCACCCCCACTGTTCATGTATTTTCCTTCTAGGAAGAATATTTCAAGGAATCTGAGAGGTGAAACACTGGAACCAGAGGGACAATTAAGGGGTTATGGAAATAATCTTGGCATGCGTTGGACATGACTTCATCTAGAGTATTAGGATAGTGACCATTTGAAGGGAGAAATGGGAGCATGTGCTAGAGCTTTTGAAGAAATAAAATCAATGACAACATACAATTGATTTGATATGTTTTGTTAAAGAATTGAGAAGAGTCAAGGATGTCCCTGAGGTTGTGAATATGTATGACTGGATGAATGGTGGTGCCTTCAACATAAATAGGAAAGTTTTTTTGCAGGGGAAGTTAACAGGCAAAAAAAATGTTTTCTGTTTTAGACATTAGGGGTAGCATGGTATGAGAAATATAAAGCTGCCTTGAAGCCTGGAATGAAATGGAATGGAAAAGAAAAACCTTTATTAAATACTTATTCTGTGCTAACTCTCTCTCTCTCTCTTTCTCTCTCTCTCTCTCTCTCTCTCTCTCTCTCTCTCTCTCTCTCTCTCTCTCTCTCTCACACACACACACACACACACACACACACACACACACACACACAGGACACAAATAGAAAATCAAGACAGTACCTGGTCTAAAGAAGTTTATATTCTAATCAGGGGAAAAACACATAAAGGGGGGTTCATTTTTATGTTCAATTCATGGCAGACAGAAAGGTCAGATAGTACTTATTCCCGGAGAGTAGTAGGACACATGTCAAGACACAAAGGACCGTGTAAAGTAATGACAAGGCAAGATGACTAGTCCCTTACCAAGAGGAGAGTGAGCTCAAGAGTTATCTCTAGAAAACGTAGGTATTTTGGGGGTCAGCATCCATCAGGGAGTGAGCATCCTGAATCTGATAGGAACTTGACAGCTGAGGAATTGGAGGTGGTTGGGGAATATAAATATCCCTACCTTCTCTCAACTTTTGCTGGTTTGTCTTCTTGCTCCACACTGGTAGGTGAGAGTAAATAGAAAATGTCTCTGACTTTACACTATGAGATTAGCAGAAGTTACTGATTCCAAGTTATTGCTCTTACAATTGGAAGACTGGGGAGGTAGAGGTAAACTAGGGTTTACATCAGTCTCTGACAAACTGACTATGTAACCTAGGAAAGACACAGCCTCAATCATGGGGAAGAATGGGTCAAATGATCAGGGGAATTAGGTAGGAATGAAGATGATAAAATAATAATAGCAAGAAATTTTATGCTTTTAATGGCAATAATCATTATAATAATTGATATTTACATAGTGTTTAAAGGTTTAAAAACATTTTACACAAAAGATTTCATTTCACCCTTTCAATAACCTTGCAAGGTAGGTGTTATCATTATTCTCATTTTATAGATGAGGAAAACAAATCTGAGTGAAATTAAGTGCTTTGCTCAGAGCCATCCAGCTAGAAAGCATCTGAAGTGAGCTTTGAACCCATACCTTGGGTTCAGATGGGACAAAATGAATTCATTGTCGTAAGAAGATCTTTCTTCTCTTTTAAAGGCATCAGGTGATGATGGACATTCAGAAGGCTCTCAGTGCCTAGAGAATTCACTGACCTTCTGTTCGGGCGTGGCATCCAAGACCCTGTTCCTTGCTGGAGTCCTCAAAGCAGAAATTTGGCATGTAAGCCTGGGATAGTAAGAAGACCTCTAAGCATCACCCCCCCCCCACTCTACCCAGATTGTTTAATTCAACAAAAAAAAAGTAAATAGTATACCTCCACATGTGTTGGTCAGCATGGAATCTAATTATTTAGTATATTATAGGTTATGGAGAATCCCAGACCCAGTTCCTAAGAAGAATAGCATCTGAAGCATCTGCTTTCATCAGGTGAGTACAACTTTCTCCCTACTACCAGAGAGATCTGGGGTGCACCAGTGACCCAAAGCATTAAAAATTTCAGAAAGTAGGTCCCTAAGAACTCTGTCAACACTTTAAAACTCTTGCGCTACAGGGCGGCTAGGTGGTACAGTGAATAGAGCACTGGCCCTGGAGTCAGGAGCACCTGAGTTCAAATTCAGCCTGAGACACTAAACATTTAGCTAGCTGTGTGACCTTGGGCAAGTCACTTAAGCCCAATTGCCCTCCAAAAAAGCAAAAACAAAACAAAACAAAAACCTCTTGGGTTAACCACATGGCAACAAAGTTTTCCCAGATGTTTAGGACTAATGATATTAGTTGAATTTCCGTTGAAAATATGGCAAGAACTCTTAGATTTCTAAAATACATAAAAAAATATCAAGAAACCACCCAAATACATACATACATACACACACACAAACTCACAAACATACACACACACACACACTTTTTTTTGTGCTCTCCATGAAATCTCAGTAGTGGTTTCTCTGACTCTTTTCTTTGGCTAATTGTTTCATATATATGAGCCCTGTGTGTGTGTGTGTGTGTGTGTGTGTGTGTGTGTGCGTGCATATGTACACATATGGCTCCCTGTTGTCTATGTGTATACACACACACATATATACATATATATATGGGTGTAAATACACACCCATATGTATGTACACACATATAAACATACCTAATATATATTCTTTTCAGAGCATGTTTTGAAAGATTACAGAATAGCTGTGGGGTAGGGGAAGGAAGGGTGAAATGCATATATACTCCTATACAATTTATCTTACATTCCAAGTCTAATCTTTGAACAAAAAGAATATAGCCTACTCACTTACTGGAAAGAGGATAAATGACAACTAAGAGATCTGGGTTTAGCCTCTCAGCAAGCTATTTTCCAGCTGTAGTACTTACTTCATTTTTCAAATGGATCTTATCATGTCTCAAGCCTATTTTCTTTAATGGGTAAAACAGTATAAAGTATATTTAGTATTTACATGATTCAGAGAATTTTCATGACAGAGCACTTCTGAAAACAGACTAGTTTACAAGGAGGATATCTTTTGCACATTAGCCATGAGCTTTGTGTGTGAAATTAGTAGCCATTATACATGTAAACTTTCTAACAGTGGAATTCATAACTGCTAACCCTACCATAGGAATGGATATTAGAGATATTTAATATTAGACATATTTAAATTCTGACCCAATATAAACACCTCTGGAATTTTATGAAGATAATTATTTAAAATTGTGAAGATCACTTTAGACTGGGGGAGGGGAATAATAAACTTAAACTTAAGAAATCAAATACATAATTGGTTATTTTGAAAGGAGAATTTAAATTCATAATGTAAATACCTCAAAAGTACTTATGCAGGAAAATCTATTTTGAAGTACTTTTCAACCATACTTGAAATCTAGGAGAAATTCCTTTTCAATTCATATTATAGGAGATATAATGTTAATATAAAGAATGGGTAATAATGACAACAGTAATACTAATGCTAGCCAGCATTTATATAGTACTTTGAGGTTTGCAAAGTGATTTGAAAATACCCCTTCCTTTTATCCTGAAAACAACCCTAGAGCTATTTTACAGATGATAAAAGTGAGGCTGAGAGGTAAAGTGACTTCCCCAGAGTCACACAGCTAAGAAATGTCAAAGTAGCATTTGAAACCAGGTCTTCCTGACTCCAGGTCCAGTACACTATCTATTTTGCCACCTAGTCAAGTTAGTTGAAGCAAAATAGTTGATGTCACATGTAAGGTCCTCAACATTTTTTTTAATCTATATCTTAACAGAGGTAACAGAGTATAATGGGGAGAGAGCAGACCTGGAAATGAGGATGAAGTGTGTTTAAGTTGTGTGTGTGTGTACAATATATGTATGTATGTATGTGTGTGTGTATATATATATGTGTGTGTGTATGACTTAATGTTGCCCTTTGCCCCCAAATAAACCTGTTGATTGTATCTTAATTGTTGCTATTGTGCACAGAATGGAACATAGCAAAAAAAAATGATGAGCGTCCTATTTGAAGTAATAAAGATTGACCTTTGATCATATCATTTTGGCTACAATACCTCTTGAGCTTCTATAATCATATGTTCTTGACAGGTTGAAGTTCTAGGTGTTACAAATTCCCTATGATTACCATTCACTACGTAAAGAAATACTTTGTCTTAAAGTTACCTCTTAAAAGCTCTAGTGTTTCAGGAAGAAATCTATGTTGGTCACCTTGATTCTATAAAGTTTGATCTCATCTCTTTTTAAATTTTTCTTTCCCAGACAGAAGAGTCCTAATTTTTCAGTCAGGCTTCATAGAAAAACTCATCCATCAACTTGATTCTTTTAGTTATCCTGTTCTGAACCCTTTCCAGTTCTGTTATACATTTCTTGAGGTGGATTTAGAGAATAGAATTGCATGGAATAGTTAAAGCTCAGATATGCTATGATTTTGTACAATGGTAAGCTTCTATTCTCTTTTGTTTCTAATACCCCTATTTTATTTTAATCTCCTAAACCCTCCTTGACAAGTACAACTTTCCCATACCTTAATTGTACAAATATGCATCTTCCTGTAAAATATTCTATTTAAAATGGTATGATTGAAACAGACTATAAATTGTTAAAAGTGTAGGTATAATGAATTTCCTACTTTGTAAGGTTGTTGTGAAGATCAAGAGATAATAATACGTAAAGCACTTTGAACACTTTAAAACTTTAAATGTGAGTTGTTGTTTGCCCTATTCTCTGAAACATAAACCCTGTAGTGTATTTTCTGGACCTTTCATTTTTATAGATATTGCACTGATTTTAAAAAGATATGGGAAGACTGAGTTTGTAACTTGGTAAGATAGGCTTTGTTTTCTATTCTTAACATAACAAAGACTGAGAAATACTGCATATACCATGTTAATCAATGAGTATAGAAATACAATTAATGGAATGAATTTGATGCATTCAAATCCATGAAAACATTTTATAGATTTCGTAATTTAAGAGTCAGTAATGGACAAGTAGGGTGAGACCCACTGTAGGACTCAGCAACAGTTTCAAGTCACACTACTAATAAAAACCTGACTTCGTGACCATGAGCAAATCAGGCATCTTTTCAGTGCCCCCTGCAAGTCATTGACTGTAAGTTACTGGGGATGTAGAGCCAAAATGATGGAGAAAAGGCAGCCATTCACCTGAGCTCTCCCCAAAACCCTTCTGAACTTCATTAAATAATGCCATAAAACAATTCTTGTAGACCCAAAAAACTCAGGGTGAAATAATTTACCAGACAAAGACTACTTAGAAGGTCAGCAGGAAAGATCTGTCACATCTGGGTAAAAGTGGTGCACAGTTTATTGAAACTTTTTTTAAGCAATTCGGGTTAAGTAACTTGCTCAAGGTTACACAGCCAGGTGTTTCTGGGTGGGTGCTAAGTGTCTGAGCCCGTATTCGATCCCCAGTTCATCCTGACACTGGGGCCAGTGCTCTTTACTCGCTGTGCTACCTGGCCGCCCCTGTTTACTGCAACTTTTGCCAGGGAAGAACCAGCCCAAACAAACCAGGAGCAGGCCTTGGGAGTTACTGAAGCAGCAGCTACAGCTATTTATGGAGCTCTCAGTCCACAGACAGCAAGGAGGTTGAAGAACTCATCAGAAAGAGATAACAGGCATCTCTTTGCTGACACTGGGGAGAGAGAACTCTATTGCTTTGCCCATACTTGGATCCTGGTCACAGTCCTGGGTGGCAGTCCCAGGTCAAGAAGCACTAACAAAGCAGAGCTTGTGGAAGCAGTGGAGGGGGAACTCTCCTCACTTTTCCAGGGCAGATAAAAGTGCTTGTGGTCACTCATACACCAGAACACTGGCCAATAGAGTAGTAAATACCTCTCCTTAGATCACCTCACCTTAAAAGAACTAAAAACTTACAAGTCCTTAGAATTCTTTCTGAAAACAGCTGCACAAAATCCCTAAAGTGTGGGACAGTGTGCACTCCTCCCTGGAAACAGAGTCCCACTTTAACAAAGACTGGAAAGTCAAGAAACAGACTGGGAAAAAATGAACAAACAGAACTAAATTCTGGCCACAGGAAATTATTATAGGGACAAGGAATATGAAAATACCTCAAAAAAAGATAAAGTTATATCCTATATCCAAAGCCTCTAAGAAAAATATAAAATGGCCTCAGGCCATGGAATAGTTCAAAAAGGATTTTAAAAAGCAAGTAAGAAAGGCAGAGAAAAAAATTAGGAGAGAAATGAGAGTGAAAGGAAAACCATGAAAATGAATCAATAGTTGGATAAAGGAGACACACAAAAATAATAATGAATATAATATCTTAAAAAAATACTAGAATGATTTGAACTTCTGAGAGTCAAGATGGTGGAGTAAAGAGTAAGGCACTCACACCCTACATTGTTGACCTTGAAAAACGCAGAGAACACTGCCCCAGGAAAAGTCCTGAAATAGTGGGGCCAGGAGAAAAATAGGGTACAGCAGTCTTTTAGGTCCAGAGGCTAGGAGGATTAGCAGGAAAGGTCCCTCTTGCTGTGGCTGAAGGGGACCAGCACAGGATGAAAGGAATCCTAGGAAGCCAGCAGCAAGCACCACCTCAGTGGACCAACAGTGGATCCTGAGGCCCAGGATGGTAGAGGCAGCAAGATGCGTACCAACACCAGAACCCCCTCACATGCATTTGCAAAGCCAGGGGAATCAGAAAACACCAGGGTGGACAAGCATCCACCAGAGGCTGAGCCTGCCCATGCTCTAGTGTAGACTTAGAGAAGATCTCCAGTGGCCAGAACACCCCTACCCCACATCTCATGCCATTTGCTTCTGTGTAACTGCAAAGCCAAGCATGAGCAGCTTTCCAGAGGACTGCTGCTGTGAACAGTTTCAAGGTTCTGATTACATAGTATAGAGAACTCTCTATTCAGTAATAAACTAAGACAAAACATTGATAGAAACCAACGTACAGCATTCACAATCTTATGACATAACTTATCACTCAAGTGGACACATAGTTTTTACCAAAGTGCTCACATAGTTTTAAGCAAAATATATTATTCAATAAGTCCCTAATTCAATCATCCTTAAGGAGCAAGCCTCCTTAAGAGACACAAAGTAAAAAGGTCAAAGTTCTCAATCCCTAGAACACAGTGAATCATAATGTTCTCAGTCAGCATTAGGTACCCAAGAAGAGGTCTTTTCATCTTGACTCAAGGCTGGCTCTTAGATTCCATGGTTCCTTTACATGGTCCTAGCTCCTGCCTGAATTTATCCAACTGTCACCTGGATTCAAAGGGAGGCAGTTCTCAGGTGCTCATCCAGCCCTTTGTCTAGTTTCTTGTCCATTTCCCATTCCATACTGAATCTCACAGTGTCCAGTCCACCTCAAGTCCTTCACAGTTTCTGTTTCTGGAAGACAAAGCTTAAAAGAACCACAATAACATTTATACACATTGCCTGCACCATCATCAATTCACTATCTACCTGTGAAATCAACATAGATGCACCAACAAGGTCTGAGACCTCAACACACATCACAAACAAAACTCAACCCAGACAGAAGAGACGAAGAGAGTGCCACCACCACAAAGGTTCCTTTTTCAAAATCTGCCACCACAAGTGCTCTTTCAGTTCTGTTCTCTCCCAGCCTGGGGCTCTCCTTATAAATGGTCATTAAGCTCTTCCCTGTTCCACCCCTTCCTGTTGCATTGGCAATAGGGGTTCACAGGTTTTGTTTCTTAACAAAGACTTGATAGAATTATGGGCAAGGTTTAAAAGAAACTTGAACTGAAAAAGGTGATAAATAATTAAATAGCTGAAACAAGGTTAACTACTTCTTTACTTGCCATTATAGTAATGCAGAAAGACTTCACCTGCCCTTGGCACACACCAGCCAGCTCCAGTTCAGTACCAGGTAATCAAGAACATTACACAGCTTCTAAATGCCAAAACCAGGTACCACAGAACACAAAACTAGTAACTAGGCCCCTATCCCCCAGCACGAGAAGCAGGGGACAGAGGCTCCTTTGGCCCAGAAACAGAGATCTAATTAAAAAAAACAGACAGGAAAAAAGCAATCATAATGAGAAAAATGCACCTTAGAAGATTCTTACTATGGGGACAGGGAAGTCAAAATACAAATTCAGAAGAGGACAGCATTGACACTATACCCATATATGAAACCCCCAAAGTGAATATGAATTGGTCTTAAGCCCAAAAAGAATTCTTGAAAAAGCTCGAGAAGGATCTTGAAAGTTGAATAACTGATGAATTTCTTTAAAAATACAGATGCACATGCATAAAAACTGACCATGTACTAGCATCTTAAAACCTCACAATCCAGAGCTGAAAGGAAGAAACATCAAATGCACCCTTTTTCAGATCATGAAGCAATTTATAAAATTATATCCAATAAAGGAACATGAAAATACAGGAAAAAAAGCTAATTGGCAATTAAATAATCTAATTGTAAAGAACAAGTGTCAAACAACAAATCATCAAAACAATCAATAACTTAATTCAAGAAAATGATAATAATGAGATAATATTCCAAAACTTATGGGATGTGGTGAAAGTGGTTCTTAGGGGAAGTTTTAGATCTCTCAATGCTTACATGTATAAAATAGAGGAAGAGGAGATCAATGAATTGGGCATGCAGGCGAAAAGGTTAGAAAAAGAACAAATTAAAAATTCTCAATTAAGTACCAAATTAGAAATACTGAAAACCAAGAGAGATTAATAACACTGAAATTAAGAAAACCAACTAGTAAATAAAACTAAAATCTGGTTTCATGAAAAAAAATAAAATTGATGAACCTTTAGTTAATTAAACACATTTTATTTAAATTCTGTAGAATGGAACAATCCAAGATTCTCCAGAGAACTGTGCCCAAGAGATGGGCATGATGACAACGTGATAAAGAAGGAAGTGGCAGTTCCAGACTGGGAACTCGGATGGTTGGAGAAATAGAAAGGAATTAGATTTCTAACTGCTGGGTTTAAGAGTCCATTGGTACACAAGCACTTAGCCTAGTCCTTCCTGTAAACCTCGGATCCTTCTGGCCAGCTGGATATCTTTGGGATACAGGGTTATCCCGTGGGCGTGGATGGAGAGGAGACGGGCATCTTCAAATAAATGAGTCACAAATGCTTCTGCTGCCTCCTGTAGGGCCAGCAGGGCCTGGGACTGCCAATAAAAGTCCGCTCCTCGGGTATATCGGAGGCATATCTCTCTAATGAGGCGCCCAAAGGGAGCCCTCCCGATCAGCAGCTCTGGGCTCTGCAGCTTGCGGATCTCCCGAAGAATTCCATGGCATGATCTACCGGGAAACCGGCAGCGGCGGAGAGGACCAGCAGGGGTGTGGTGGAGGCGGGCCTGAGATGGGGTCCAGGGATGCTTCTTCGGGGTGGATTTGCGGAGACTTGGTCTCATGGTCCTGCCTACAGAAGGCCGCGGGCCGGGGAATCTGTAGCTCGCTCCCTCCCTCCTCTGGGCGGCTTGTGCTGGGCCTGGGGAGGCCACTCTGACTCACCTGTGATCTGGAGGGCATGGGGCAGTGTGGGGGAAGGGAGAGGGTCAGATGAGGGAGCCGAGTCAGGGGAGGCTGGAGGAGGGCAAAAAAGGGGTATGCTTGGACTCAGTCCCTGGGACCCAGCTTCCCTTGCTGCATGACTCTTAACGGCTGCTTTTAACTTACAATTCTAACTTTTCCCAGCAGGCTATATCACTTCCGGCTTCTGTGTGTGGGGGAGAAACCCACCGTCGAAGACCAATAAATGTGAGACAAAAACAGGTAGGCGGGGAGGGCGAAAAGGGGTTATCACTTGATTGAAGGGCAAAATAGCCAACAGGAGCAGAGAATTAGTGCACTGAAGGCAGGGATGCCTTATCTGGGGCCCATCAATGGGTGTGGACTTCCACTGTCAGCCTGCAAATTGGTACTTGAGGCAGTGGAATATTTTAGGCTTTATTGACACCTGTACAAGTTAGGAGGCTGTCCTGGACAGGGTGGGGATGCTCCCTAGCTGAGATGCCCCCTAGCGGAGACGCGAATTTGTGCTCCTCTGTTGCTCTGCACTGTGGCTTTACCTAGGTGAGTGTGGCTGGCTCCACTTTCACACCTTCCAGGTCCCGCTGCACTTTGTGGGCCTCAGCCTCCACTCCTCCACTACTGCTGTCATCTCCTCTGACTGGTCTTGTTCCATGTAGGAATAATGGGGCCGCTTCAGCCTTGTCCTCATGCCGTTTTGCTTTTTCTATCTGAATGTCAAATTTTCCATTCAAATCTAGTTTTTTCATTAAGAATGCTTGAAAGTCCTCTATTCCATTAAATAGCCATATTTCCCCCTGAAACATGATACTCAGTTTTGCTGGGTAGGTGACTCTTGGTTTTAATCCCAGGTCCTTTGACCTCTGGAACGTCATATTACAAACCCTTCCATCCCTCAGTGTAGAAGCTACCAGATCCTGGGTTATCCTGATTGTGTTTCCACAATATTCAAATTGTTTCTTCCTGGTTGCTTGTAATATTCTCTCCTTGATCTGGGAATTCTGGAACCTGGCTATAATATTCCTAGGAATTTTCTTTTGAGGATCTTTTTTCAGGAGGTGATTGGTGGATTCTTTCAACTTCTATTTTGCCTTCTGGTTCTAAAACATCAGGGCAGTTTTCCTTGAGAACTGCCTGGAGGATGATTTATGGGTTCTTTCTTTGATCATGGCTTTCAGGTAGTCCAAATAATTTTTAAATTATCTCTCCTGGATCTGTTTTCCAGGTCAGCAGTTTTCCCAATGAGATATTTCACATCGCCTTCTATTTTTCATTTGTTTGGATCTGTTTAATAGTATCTTGATTTCTCATAAAGTCATTAGCTTCCAATTGCTCCAGTCTAATTCTGAAGGAATGATTCTCCTCATTGAGCTTTTGAGATTCTTTTTCCATCTGGAAAATTTGACTTTTTAAGGCATTATTCTTCTCATTGCCTTTTTGAGCCTCTTTTGCCATTTGAGTTGGTCTTTTTTTTAAGATATTATTTTCTTCAGTCAGATTGTTGATTCTTATTTCATAATTTTCTGGCATCATTCTCATTTCTCTTCCCAATTTTTTCGCCACCCCTCTTATTTGGTTTTCAAAATCCTTCTTAAGCTTCTCTATGGCCTGTAACCAGTTCATATTTTTCTTGTAAGCTTTTGGTGCAGAAGTTCTGACTTCACTGTCTTCCTCCTGGTTCTATGCATTGATCCTTTTTGTCCCCAAAATAGGAGTGTAAAGTTGGGTTGCTCTGCTTGCTTTGCTTCCCTTGTTTGCTCATGTTGCCACTCAATTAGTTGACTTTTGGGGTTTTTGCCACAATAGGACTCTGCCACCAGACAGGGGAGCCTCCCCCCAAGGGCTGGGGTTTTCTCAGCTGCTGAAGGTATTAGTTGGGTGCCCTCTCTGAAGCCTCCACACACTCTGTCAAACTGGTCACACACCCCAGGACCTCCACCCTAGACAGCAATCCAGATCCAAGCAGGTTAAAGCAAGAGCGATTACCCCTTAGACTGATTGATTGGTTCCCCTACAATATGCAATACAATCTGCAGGCCAGGAGCTGAAGCAGGCCACTGCATCTCAGCCACTTCTTACCCTAGGGGGCAAAGGCTGACTGCACTCCTAAACTACTGGATCCCAAAGTCTACGCTGCACTGACCTCTCACTTTATCCTTAGCATCTATGTATTGATAATTCTGGAAACCGCCACAGCTGCTAGTGATCTGAAGTCCCTCCAGCTGGTGACTGGCCACATCCACCCTAAGGCTAAAATCTCAGTCTCCTGCCCTGCTGGTGTTGGCTCCCAGAGTGCTGGGCTGGCCGCTTCCTGCCAGCAAGCCACACTGTCCTCAGCGTGAGGTTAGCTTCTCTGTGTCATTTTATGGGTTCTGTAGCTCCAAAGTTTCTTCAGAGTCACCTTTTACATGAATTGGAGTAGGTGGAAGCCAGAGCCCCAAGGAAGTCCTGTTCCTATTCCACCATCTTAACTCTGCCTCAGTTAATTTCATTTTTAAAAAAGATAGAAGAAAACCCAATTACCAGCATCAAAAATGAAAAGGGTGAATTCACTACCACTGAAGAGGAAATTAAAACAAATTTAGGAATTATGTTGTATGCCCATAAATTTGACAACTTTAGTGAAAAGGCTGAATATTTACAAAAATATAAATTGCCCAGATTAACAGAAGAGGAAGTGAACTATAAACTACTTAAATAACCCCATCTTAGAAAAAAAAAATGAACAAGTCCTCAATGAAACTCCCTAGGAAAAAACCTCCAGGGCCAAATGGATTAGTGAATTATGTCAAACATTTTAGGAACAACTAATTACAATAGTACTAAGACTATGTAGTAAAAATGGCAAAGAAGGAGTCCTACCAAATTTTCTTCATGATACAAATAATGTACTGATACCTAAATTGGGAAGAGCTAAAACAGAGAAAGAAAATATCAGACCAATTTCCCTAATGAAAAAGATGCAAAAATTTTAAATAAGATATTAGCAAAAAGATTACAGCAATTTATCACAAGAATAATACATTTTGGTCAAGTGAAATTTATACCAGGAATGCAGGGATGGTCCAATATTAAGAAAACTACCAGCATAGTTGATAATATCAACAATAAAACTAACAGAAAACATATGATTAGCTCAATAGACGCAGAAAAAGATTTTGACTAAATACAACACCCATTCCAATATGAAAACACTAGAGATTATAGGAATAAATGGAGGCCTCCTTAAAATTATAAGCAACATCTACCTAAAACCATCAGCAAGCGTTATAAATAATGGGGAAAAGATAGATGCATTTCCAGTATGATCAAAGGTGAAACAAGGATGCCCATTATGATCACTTTTATTAAATATGGTACTAGAAACATTAGCTTTAGCTATAAGAGAAGGAAAAAATGGAAAGAATTAGAATAGGCAAGGAAGAAACTAAGTTATCACCCTTTTCAGATGGTATGATGATATACTTAAAGAATCCTAGATAATCGGGGCGGCCAGGTAGCACAGTGAGTAAGAGCACCGGCTCCAGTGTTGAGAAGACCTGGAGATCGAATCCCGGGCTCAGACACTTAGCACCCACCCAGAAACACCTGGCCATGTAACCTTGAGCAAGTTACTTAACCCCAATTGCTTAGGGGCGGCCAGGTGGCTCAGCGAGTAAGAGCACTGGCTCCAGTGTCGGGATGACCTGGATCAAATCCGACCTCAGATACTCAGCACCACACCCAGAAATAACTGGCCGTGTAACCTTGAGCAAGTTACTTAACCCCTAAAAAAAAAAAAAGAATCCTAGATAATCAAAGCAAAAAAAACTACTTGAAATAATAAAAAAACTATAGCAAAATTGAAGGATTATAAAGTAAACCCATATAAATCATCAACATTTCTATATATTTCTAATAAAACCCAAAAGCAAGAGATAGAAGGAGAAATTCCATTTCAAGTTACTGTAGACATTATAAACTATTTGGGAGTCCACCTGCCAAAACAAACCAAGTAACTATATGAACACAAATACAAAACATTTTTCACACATGTAATGTCAGATCTAAAAGTCAGCTGCTCTCAGGTAGGTCAAGCAAATAAAACAAAAATGACAATTTTACCTAAGTTAATTTACTTATTCAGTGCCATAACAATCAAACCATCAAAATTATTTTATAGAGCTAGGAAGAAAAAATCAAAATTCATCTGAAAAAACAAAAGGTCCAGAATATCAAGGGAATTAGTGAAAATAAATGATAGACAAGGTGGCCTAGCCAAACTAGATCTTAAATAGCAATAATAAAACAGCAATCACCAAAATTACTTTGTACTGGCTAAGAAATAAAGGGGTACATCAGTGGAAGAGCACAGGTACATAAGACACAGTAGTCAATGATGATAAAATTCTATTGTTTGATAAACCCAAAAGACCCCAGCTTATGAGATAAGACCTCACTATTTGAAAAAACTGCTGAGAAAACTGGAAAATACTATGGCAGAAACTGGGCACAGACCAAAGTCTGACATGGTATACCAAAATAAAGTTCAAATGGGTAAATGATTTAGATACAAAGGCTAATATTGTAAATAAATTAGGGCAGCAAAGAATAGTTTATCTGTCAGATTTTTGAGAGTGGAGGAATTTATGACCAAACAAGAGATAGAGAATATTATGAAATGCAAAATGGACAATTTGGATTACATTAAATTGAAAAGGTTTTCCACAACCAAAGCCAATATAACCAACATTAGGAGGGAAGCAGAAAACTGGGAAAGAATTTTTATAACTAGTGTATCTGGTAAAAGCCTCATTTCTAAAATATATAGAGAACTGAGTCAAATTTACAAGAATACTAGTTAGTCTCCAATTGATAAATGGTCAAAGGATATGAAAAGGCAGTTTCAAGAGGAAGAAACTAAAGCTATCTATAGTCATATGAAAGTATGCTGCAAATCACTAGTGATTAGAGAGATGTAAAACAAAACAACTCTGAGGCACCAAATCATGCCTATCAGATTGGCTAACATGGCAAAACAGGAAAATGATATATTTCGGAGAAGATGTTGGAAAGTTAGAACACTAATTCATTGTTGGTGGAGCTGTGAGCTGGTCTAATCATTGTGGAGAGCAATTTGGATCTATGCCCAAGGGCTATTATCCTTTGACCCAGCAATACCACTTTTAGGGTTGTTTCCCAAAGAGACCATAAAAAAGGGTAAAAGGACCCACATGTACAAAAATATTTATAGCAGCTCTTTTTGTAGTGGTCAGGATCTGGAAATTGAGGGGATACCCATCAACTGGGGAGTGGCTGAACAAGTTGTTGTATATGAATGTTATGGAATAATACTATTTTTCTATAAGAAATGATGAACAGGTGAACTTCAGAAAAGCCTGAAAAAATTGAACTGATGCCAAGTGAAGTGAGCTGAACCAGGAGAACATTGTACATAGTAATAGTAACAGTGCGTAATGACTGATATTGATAGACTTAGCCCTTCTCAGCAATGCAGTAACCTAAAACAATTCCAAAGGACTCATAATGGAAAATGTCATCCACATCCATACAAAGAATTATATAGAGTCTGAATGCAGAGTGAAGCAGGCTATTTTTTTGGTTTTGTTTTATTTTTTCTCCCATTCATTATAATTCTTCTATACAACATGGCTAATGTGAAAATATGTTTAATAGGAATGTATATGGAGAGCCTATATCAGATTGCATGCCATCTTGGGGAGGGAGGGAAGGGGGATTTAAAATGTATGGAAGTAAATGTTGAAAACTAAAAATAAATATATTAATTAAACATAAATAAATGAATTGATTAATAAATATTTGACTGTGCTTCTGAAAAAAGACTAGTCTATCTGATAAAAGAAAACAACAACAAAAAACAATGAGAAGAAGAATACATTGAAAAGAATTGGGAAGATTAAGAGAACCTCTCTTGACAAAGGAATGCCAGACCCAGTTGTGCTATATAGATGCAGTTGGGATCAAAAAGCAATCAGCACATACCCACAGAATTCAGATGCAGTAGCTAGGAGACACTGCTGACTGTTGGCACTTACAGGAGGCTGGAAGTCTCCGTTTAGGTTTTAGGTGAGAGGGAAGAACTGAAGAATTTGAGGTCAGATTCGCTCCCCACCCCTATAATCCAGGACTAGAGGTGATTACAGAAACTAACCTATTACAAAATTTTTTAAACACAGAGAAAAAAGGGAAAAGAATCCAACCACAGAGAGTTACTAAGGGAATGGAGAATACTGGGATTCTTCTTCAGAGGAAGATACTGATGCATAGAAACACACTTCAATCCCCAAAGAGTAATGCCAAAAAAAAATAGCCTGCCCAAAAATAATTCATAGAAAAACTTAGAAAAGACTTCAAAAATCAAATGAGATAGATCAAGGAAAAACTAACAAACTAAAAATAAAAAACAAAAACAACCCAAGAAAACAAGATTGTGAAAAGAAAATTAACCAATAAGGAGATCTAGAATCCTAAGGAAGAAAGTGACTTGATCTTCAAAGGTCATGCATATTCTTTAACCTAGTAATACTATTGCCATGTCTATATCCCAAAAGGGATTGGAAAAAAAAGGAAAATGACCTATATGTACAAAAATATTTATAGTAGCTCTTTTCTGGGGCAAAGAACTGGGAGTTGAGAGGATGCTCAACTATGGAATAGCTGAAAAAAACTGAGGTGTAAGGTTGTGATAGAATATTATTGTGCTATGATGATGAGAAGGATGCTCTCAGAAACAACCTGGAAAGACTTCTACAACCTGATGCAAAGCGGCATGCACCGTGTACAAAGCAAGAGCAACATTGTTAAGATGATCAGCTGTAGCTATTCCCAGCAACTTCATGATCCAAGAAAAACTTCAAGGATTTATGATAAAAAATGCCATCCATCTACAGAGAAAGAACTGATGCTGTCTGTATACAGCTTAAAGCATACTTTTTAAACTTTATTTTTCTTTAGTTTTTTTTTCTTTTCCTATGTTTTCTTTTACAATATGGCCAGCATCAAAATATGTTTTGCATAACTAAAATAACATAAAATTCTTAGTTAAAATGCTTGAAACCAGATTGTGCCCATTACTGGGAAATATAAGAATTTCAATTACAAAATGCAAAATCAAGTGATGAGATTTAGTGTTACATCTGAATGTCTATAAAAGTATGCAAGGAACTTCATAACAACAACTTCTCCATGGGTGATTTTATCCATCTAGTTCTTATAGGAAGAACTATGGAACTTTCACCAAAGCACTTCCAACTATTCCCACTAGGTCTCAATAACCCATAAGATGGGAAATCCCCCTTAGATAAAAAGGCCCTGAATCATTTAAATTAATATAGGCAAGAGACAATAGCTTCTGAAACCCTACTTTCATGTTTCAATGCATCGATGCCTTTACTGACATGGGTACGTCATCCACCAGTCGAATTAACAAGTCATCCAGGACGTTTCATCCTGTGTAACTCTTAAAGATACTCTTCTTTAAATCCTCCATTGAAAATCGATTAAATACACTGGAGGCTTACTATTCGTCTTTTGAGATTCTGGCACTATCAATATAACAATTACTTCATTATCACTCTCACTTAATTCATGACCAGTCCATCTCTTTTTCCATTTTTAATTGCCTACATAATACCTTCTATAACAATTCTTCCATATGTCATTAATGTCCTGAAAGTTCACATGAATAGAATTCTGAAGATATTTAGAGAAACAATTTTGATAAGGAAGAAAGCAGGAAGATATCCCAATAGCAAGGAATTTTGGGTTTCAAATATTATACTACTATGCTCATTTGTTTCTTTATACTGTGTATATAATCTGTACTCATGATCGACCTATTTATTTTTATACAGTACCAAACTGTTTTAATAATTGCAGCTTTGTAGTATAGTTTGAGACCTGGTACTGCTAGGGACCCCTTACATTTTCTTTTTTTCACTGAATTCCTTGAAATTCTTAACCTTTTATTTCTATAGATGATTTTTATACTTTTTTTCCCCCTAGCTCTATAAAGTAATTCTTTGGTAGTTTGGAATAGTAAAAAAAAAATAAGTAAATTACTTTATGAAGCATTAACTTTTGTGTTATATTGACTCAGACACACAGATAGATAAGTAATTTTTTTCCAATTATTTAGATCTGTCTCCATTTGTATGAAGAATGTTTTATAATTATGTTCACATAGTTTCTGAGTATGACTTGGCAGGTAGATTCCCAAGTATTTTATTCTGTTTCTATTTAATTTAAATAGAATTCATCTACTCCTTCTTGGTGAATTTTATTAGCAAAATTTACAGAAATATTGATGATTTATGTTCATTTATTTTAGATACTGTTACTTTGATAAAATTGTTATTTTAACTGGTTTTCTTATTTGACTTTCTAGGATTCCCCAAGTAAACCATGATAACATCTTTAAAAAGTGATGGTTTTGTTTCTCTTTTTGGCTGTGCTTATTCCTTCAATTTATGTTTCTTGTTTTATTGCTATTGTTAGCAATTCTAGTAAAATATTGGATACTAATTGTGATAATGGAAATCTTTGTTTCACCTCTCATCTTATTGAAAGGACTTCTAGCTTATTCTCATTACAGATAATGCTTTCTCTTGGTTTAGAATGATACTACTTAGCATTTTAAGGAAAACTTCACTTATTTCTATGATTTCTAGTGTTTTAAACAGGAATGAATGCTGCATTTTGTCAAAAGCTTATTTCTCTATCTTGAAATGATCACAATTTGTGTTGTTTTTCTTCTCAATATGTATATGCATGTTTATAGTTTTTCTAATAGTGAACTAGCCCAGCATTCCTGGTATGAATCCAACATATTCTTAGTGCATGATCTGGGTAATATTGATGTAATCTCCTTACAGGTTCTTAATTTAACTTTTTTGCATTGATAATTATTAGAAACATTATACAATAATTTTCTTTCTCCACTTTTAATCTCCCTCATTTATTTATCAAGACCAGTTGGGTGTCATAGAAGAAATTTGGTAGTACTCCTTCTGCAGCTATTTTTTTTCAACCAGTTTATATAGTATGGGACTTAATTGTTCTTCTAACGTTTTATAGAATTTAATTGTAAAAACCATCTTGTTCTTGAATTTTTTTCTTTGGGAGTTAATTTGTGACTTGCTATATTTTTTCATATGTATATAAGTATGTATGTACTCATCAATGCCATTTAAACTGTCATTTTGCATTTTATGTGTATATAGGCATACAGTTGTGCAAAATGGGTAACAATTGCTTTTATCTTCCTTGCTTATTTAGTTTTTTCTTTTCTTTTGGATGAGATAATCAGGGTTAGGTGACTTCCCCAGGGTCATATAGCTGTGTCAGGTGTCTGAGGCCAGATTTCAACTCAGGTTCTCCTGACTGCAGGGCCAGTGATCTATCCAGTATACCATCTAGATGGCCCTTATTTTATTTTATTTTTTTATGCTGGTCATTTTATTTTCCTCTTTTTTTTAGTCACATCAATCAATGACTAATCTATTGAATTTTTTTTAAAGTTCACATACCAGTTTTATTAGTTCATTTAAAAATTTTTATCTTCTTTTTTCTCATTTGTTAGTAGGGATAATAACAGTACCTACCTAGTTGTGGTGAGGATAAAATGAGATAATTTGAAAGACCTTTACATATATTAAATAACTTTTTAATATTTTATTATTATTATTATTATCATGTCAGTAGAAAGGATGGAAAGACATGAATTAGATGGCAGTACAGCTTGGAAGAGTTAAGAAAATATTATAAGTACCACTCTACTTTAAAAAAATATGAATAACATGACTATAGAGAAGCATGGGGTGACTTACATGTACTGATGCTCAATGTAACATGAAGAACCACAAAAATAATACACAAAATGGCAATTAATATAAATGGAAGAAACAACCAAAAAACAAAAAAAAAATCAAATGTTTTGAAATTATGATAACCAAATATGATCCCCCAAGGAAGAAATAAGAGAATATACCACCTCACATGTCTTTGTAATAATATGACTCTGGGTTTGGAACACTGCAAAAAAGAAATAAGTCTGTCAATTAATTTTGCTTAACTTTTTCCTCCTTTCAAAATACAATTCTTGCCTTAAAAAAACTTTATTATAGCAGATATAGCTCTATGAGGGGAGGAAAAAGGAATACATTAGAAAATACTGTAGATTAGCATAGTGCCTGACTTAGAGTAGGTACTTTGTAAATACTTGCCGACTGATATACAAGCAAAATGAATTGAAATTTTTTTGAAGGGGGACAAGGGATTTAAAGGGATTGGTATTCATTGATATGGCAGTGTTGACTTAGAAGGAGGTTTCCAATGGAGTATTCTAGAGGTCTATGTTTGGCCCTCTGCTGTTGAACATTTTAATCAGTGACTTTGAAAAGGTATATATAAATGTTATACTTATTAAATTGTCAGATGACAAAAATCTGGGAGGGACAGGTTACAAAGGGATGGTAAAGTTATAATTTTAAAAATGTATCCCAACTGCCTAGAATATTGAGGTAAATCTAAGAAGAAGGCATTTAACAAAGATTAATGTAAAATATTATATTATGCTTCAATAAAATTTTCACTGGTATAAGATTAGGGACATGCTTACTTCTTATGAAGATCTAGGGATTTAATGAACTTCAGATTCTATATGAATCCATTATGTGAGATGGTGACTAAGAAAGCTAATGCAGGCTGAGATTGTGTCAGGAGAGTCAGGTCATCTAGGATAGCAGAAATAATAGCTCTTCCATATGTTGCCCTTGTCAGACCTCATCTGGAGTATTGCAGAATGTTAATTTTAGGAAGGGCATTAAGTACCTGAAAAGTATAAAAAGAAAGGCTGTCAAAATGGAGAAGGGTATTGAGTTCATGTCAAAGAGGTTCAGTAAGAGAAATGGGAATGTTTAGTTTGGACAATAGAAAACTTAAAGATACGATAGCTATTGTCAATTACATGAAGGGCTGTTGCCCAGAAGGATGAAACTTGGCACCAGATGGCAGAACTAACAGTAATGGGACATATTGCAAAGAAGCAGATTAAGGACTGAAGTAAGAAAAAGCTTTCTGATGATTATGGATATGATGCAGAATAGAATCTTATTCATATAAAAGTTCAATGAGATAACTTCTGAAAAGTCATCTAATTCTGAGATTCAAGCATTATTTTATAGTACAATATGTGAATTTCCACGGGCATTTGAATGATAAGCATTTTTAACATATGTGTGTATGCAAAAATGTATATATGCACATATGTATGTATATTTGACTAACTTAATATTAAAAACTCATCATGTGATTATATTAATAGATGCAGAAAAAGTTTTTTTTACAAAGTACAATACTCATATTTAAAAAAAAACACTTTAAAGTATAGGTATAAATGTACTTTTCCTTAAATTGATTTTAAAAAGCATCTACCTAAAAATATCAGCAACTATTACTTGTAATAGGGACAAGCTAGAAACCATTCCAATAAGATCAGGTGTGAAACAAGGATTCCCGCTGTCACCAATATTACTCAATATTATATTGAAAAGTCTAACAATAACAATAAGTACAGAAAATGAAATAGAAGAACTCAGAATAAGTATAAAGTAGTAAAAGTTCCTCTTTTGCAGATGATATGATGATATACTTGGAAGATACCAAAAACTTAAATAAAAAGTTAGTTAAAATAATTAACAATTTTAGCAATGTAGCAAGATGTAAAATAAATTTATGTAAATCATCAGCATTCATATATATCACAAACAAAACCCTGCAAAAAGAGATAGTGAGATAAATCCAATTTAAAATAACTATAGAAGGGTGGGGTACCTGTGATCTTGAGGTCACATGTGGCCTTCTAGGTTCTTGAATGCAACCTTTTGACTGAGTCCAAGTTTCACGGAACAAATCTTTTTAAGGGCAGTTGTTCTGTGAAGTTTAGATTCAGTCAAAGGGATGCAATTGAGGACCTAGAAAGCCACATGTTCCTCATCCTTGCTTTAGACAGCGTAAAATACCTGGACGTATACTTGGCCAAAACAAACCTAAGACTTATATGAACAAAATTATTTTAAAAATAGAAATAAAACCAGATATAATAATTGGATTAATATTTGTTCATGGGGAAGAAGGGCCCATATAATTAAAATGATCATTTTATTTAAACTACTTTTCATATTCAAAGCATCCTAATTAAATTACCCAAAATATTTTTTACTGAATTAGAAAAATTCATTTGGAAGAGCAAAAAGTCATGGAACTAGTGAAATAAATATGTCAATGAATTAACATTACCAGATATTAAACTACAAGTCAATAATTATCTAAACTGTCTAGCACTTACTAAGAAATAGAAAGGTAGGCTAGCAGAACCAAGTAGACATAAAATTTATAGCAGAAAATATATGTAGTAACCTTTTATTTGACAAATGTAAAGATTTGGGAATAAGGTTTGGGAATAAGAATTCATTTTTGGTTAAAATATTCCCTGGGAAAACTGGAAAGCAATCTGATGGAAATTGAGAATAAAGTGGTATCTTATACCATGTACCAAGATAGGGTCAAAATGGATATATAACCTAGATATAAAGAGAGAAATTACAAGAAAATTTGAAGAACACAGAGTATGTTGCTTATCAGACTTAGGGATAGGTGAACAATTTATGAATTAACGAGAGAGAGAGAGAGCAGAGCAAACTGTAAAATGGAATATTTTTATTATATTAAGTTTAAAAGTTTTGTAAAAGTAAAACAAATATATCTAAGATCAGAAGGAAAGATGAAAATTGGAAAACATATTTATGGACATTTTCTGAGATAAAGGTCTCATATCTAAAATAGTAAAGAACTTTATCAAACTTAAAAGAATATGAATCATTTCCATTCGATATAAATGCCCAAAGGATATAAACAGGCAGTATTCTAATGAAGAAAACAAAACAATTTAGAGTAATATGAAAAAAAAATGCTGTAACTCATTGTTGCTTAGAGAAATGCAAATTACAACAATGAGATATTATTTTATACGTATCAGATGGGCTAAAATGATTGAAAGAGAAACCAACAAATGTTGGAGGGGATGTGGAAAAATTGGGACACTAATTCAATGTGGGTGGAACTGTGAACTGATCCAACTATTTTGCAGATCAATCTGGAATTATGCCTAAAGAGATTAAACTTGTCTATATCCTCTGACCCAACAATACAACTACTAGGTCTATTTCCAAAGATTAATGGGAAAAAGGAAAAGAACCTATGTGTTCTAAAATATTCACAGCAGCTCTCTTTCTGGTGGCAAAGAACTAGAAATGGTGTTAGTACCCATCAACTGGTTAATGGCTTAACAAGTTGTGGTATATGCTTGGGATATAATGCTACCTTTATATAAGAAATTATTTGGATGGGACTTCCAGGAAACAAGAAGGCAGACTTATCAATAAATTGCTGTAACTCTCCCATATTCCCCTCCAAACAACTATGAAATAGCAGCCCCAAACAAATCCCAGAACAGCAGAATGATGAAAAAGATAGGATCAAGCAATCTTTTAGTCCAAGAATTTGGAAGATCATCAAGAAAGGTGTTACTCGGGTAAAAGAGGAGCACATTCTAGGACAGAAAGTGTCCTAGTAAACAAGCAACAAACCCTATCTCAGCAAACCAGCAAAAAATTCTGAGCCCCAGTGTGGTGGAGCAGGCAAACACCAATACCAGCCCCTTCCCATGTACCTTCATGAGGAAACCAGCAGACTCCAGCTCAAAGAACCCCCACATGCTACAGTGTAGCCCTAGCCAAAGAGGCATCCTCCTGCTGCCACATCGCCTTCTTATGTTTCAGGACAACCCCAGGCAAACACACATGCTCCAGTGGCCAGACCTCTATATGCTTCATTATAGCCCTGCAAGGAAATGAAAACACCCCACCAGGCCTCAACACAAGCAAAACAACAACACTAGGACCTCAACTCAACACCAGGTAGGCTGCTAAACCCCCAGCAATACCAGCCATCCCCACATATTCTGTCACCATGGCACCAGACATAAGGTTCCCCTGGAGGCCTAAAGGAAACATCAGCACAACACCAGGAAAAGTCAGAGTCAGCAGTCACTGGCAAATGCAGCCTGAGACTGTGCCCTATCTGTGCCCCCTCCCCCATGATACAGAGTTCAAATGTAAAAGGAAAGGAAAGAGGCAAAAAAGAAAAGATGAACAGAAAAAATCTGATGATTGAAACATTATTATAATGAAATGGAAGATCAAGACACAAATCCAGAAGAAGACAATGATGTCAAAACACCTATGTGCAAAGCCCCAAAGAAAAACAGGAAAGTGGTCTCAAGCCCAGAAAGAACTCATAGAAGAGCTCAAAAAGGAGCTTAAAAATTATATAGGAGAGGTAGAAGAACAAATGGGAAAGGAAATGAGAGTGAGGCAAGATATTTATGAAAAAAAAGTTTGGAAACTGCTTAAAATGCAGAAGTGACCAAATGGAAAAGGAGGTACAAAAATCTACTAAAGTAAAAGACTCCATAAAGAATACAACTGGCTAAGTGGAAAAGAAGTAGAAAAGCTAACTGAGGAAAACAACACCTTAAAAGTAGGGATTGGGCAAGCAGAAGCTACTGATTTGATGAGACTTCAAGAATTAATTAAATTCAAAATAATGAGAAAAAAAAGAAATTGTAAACAACCTCATTAAAAAAATGATCCAGGAGAGACAATATCAGAATTATTGGATTACCTGAAAGTCATAATCAAAAGGAAGACCTAGACAGAATCTTTCAAGAAATTATCAAGGAAAACTGCTCTGCTTTTCTGGAATCAGAAAGCAAAGTAGGCACTGAAAGCATCCACCAATCACTTCAGGAAAAATATCTCAAAATAAAAACTCCAAGGAACATTATAGTAAAATTTCACATTATTAGGTCAAGGAAAAATAATACAAGTGACCAGAAAGAAACAATTCAAATATCAGGGAATCAAAATCAGGATTACAGGATTTTGCAGCTGCAACTTAAAAGACTGCAGGTCTTCCAATACATGTGAAAAAAAAACTAAACAAATTTTAGAGCTACAGAACCTACAAAATGTCAGAAAAAAAAGTCTCCCATTAAAGGCAGCCTGGCGGACTGACAGAAAGGTTCTATGGCATGCAGCTGGGAGCCAAGCAAAGTCTGTGTGAGCCACGTGGTTCTGGGCCCAGGGTGGACCCAGTCAGTGGCACCCAGAGCAGACTTCAAGAGAGTGAATCACCAGCAGTAGTGGCAGTTTCCAGACTTTTCAAGCCATAAATGCCAAAGAGACAGTAAAAAGTCAGTGTGGAACTCTGCTGGAACAGGGGATGGAAGAGCATGGTCCAGTCCCTGCTCCCAGGGCAAGAGGTGGTAGAGGTGCAGTGGCTGCAGCGACTGCTGCATGGCTGCCTCCATAGCTCCTGGCCTGCAGATTGTAGGGGTACCAAGTGACCATTCAGAGGGTAATCCTTCTTGCTTTGACCTGCTTGGATCTGGATCAAAGTATTGGGTGGTGGTCCTGGGGTGTGTGGTCAGTATGCCCGAGCTTGTGGGGGCTGTAGAGAGGTCACCCTCCTAATAGTTCTGGCAGCTGTGAAAATCCCAGCAATTTGGGAAAAAGCTCTCTCCATTCTGGAAGCAGAGTTTTACTGTGGCAAAGAACTCAAAGGTCAAGTAATTGGCTGGCAAGATCAAGCAGAGGAAGCCCAAACAGACCATAGAATCCTTTTTGAGGGACAAAAAAGGATCAAAGCATGGAAAGGGAAGAGGACAACAAAGTCGGAACTCCTGCATCAAAAGCTTCCAAAAAAAAATATGAATATGTTACAGGCCATGGAGGAGCTCAAGAAAGATTTTGAAAATCAACTAAGAGAAGTGGAGGAAAAATTTGGAATAGAAATGAGAATGATGTAAGAAAATCATGAAAATCAAGGCAACAGCCTGCTCAAAAATACACTGAAGAAAATAACACCTTAAAAGACAGACTAACTTGGGGCGGCCAGGTAGCACAGCGAGTAAGAGCACCAGCCCCAGTGTTGGGATGACCTGGGGGATCGAATCCAGGCTCAGACACTTAGCACCCACCCAGAAACACCTGGCCATGTAACCTTGAGCAAGTTACTTAACCTCAATTGCTTTATTAAAAAAAAAGACTAACTCAGATGGCAATAGAGGCCCACTACATGTAAAAACAATAATTATAACTCATAAGACTTTTCTCAGTGTGTATGTATACATATATGTGTATGTATAGTAGTGTTTATGTGTATACAAATATATATGTGAGTGTGTGCATATGTATGTATATGTATACATAGACAGGAGACACAGGATGAGTTGAATATGAAGGGATGAGATCTAAAAAATATAATTAAGAGGTGAGAGAGGAATTTATTGGGAGAAGGAGAAAGGGAGAGATAGGTTAGGGTAAATTATCTCATGTAAGAGGCAAGAGAAAACTGTTACAATGGAAGGGAAGAGCAGGAAGGTGAAAGGGAATGGATCAACCTTATTCTCACTGAATTTGGCTTAAGGAGCGAATAACACACACACTCAATTGGGTATCTCACCCTACAGAAAAACAGGAGATGATAGACGGGAGGGCAGATTTGGGGAAAGAGTAGTTAGAAGTAAACATTTTTGAAAAGGGAAAGGGTCATGGAGTTGCTAGTTGGCACAGTGAATAGAGCACCGGCCCTGGAATCAGGAGGACCTGAGTTCAAATCAAGCCTCAGACACTTGACACACTTACTAGCCATGTGACTTTGGGTAAGTCACTTAACTCCAACTGTCCTACAAAATGCCAAAAAAAGAAAGAAAACAAAAGGATAGGTTCAAACAGAAAAGAGAATATGTGGAGGGCTGGATAGGATGAAAGGAATTATAGTTAGTCTTTCAAAATATTACTGTGGAAATGTTTTGCATAATACACATGTACAACCTATATTGAATTGCTTATTTTTCCAGTGGGGGCAGGTGAGGAGGGAAAAAGTCTGGAACTCAAAGTTTTAAAAACAAATGTTTAAAAAATTGTTTTTTACATCTGACTGGGAAATAAGATATACAGGCACTGGGGTATAGAAATCCATCTTGCCCTACTAGAAAATTAATGGGGGTGTGGGGGAGGATATAAGGGAGAACAGATTGGGAAAGGGTTATTGCTATTTTGGAGTGGGGGTAGGGGAAAGATGGGGAGAAACATTTGTAACTCAAATATTGTGGAAATTAATGTTAAAAACTAAAAATAAATAAATTAGAAAAAAAGATGAGGTCATAGAGTATAATATTCAGGAAAACAAAGGGACTAAGACTAAAACCAAGAAGCATTTATCCAGCAAAATTAAACATAAAGGAAACAATACAATGAAATAGAAGGATTTTGAGCTTTCATAAAAAGACCAGAACTATTTTGATGATACTGGTAACTTTTAAAAATTGTTTTAATAACAGCACATTTATAATGGATACACACACATAAACACAGTATATAAGGTAAATTTTACAACATGAGGAAAATTTAAGGAATGAGAAAGAACAAAATGTGAGAAGAAGTAAGAGAGAGGTAGAATGGGATAAATTATTTCACATGAAGAGAAACAAAATATGTGGGAAACAAATAAACAGTGGGAGGTTGCGTGACAAGCATTGCTTGAACCTTACTTTCATCCATATGGTCTCAAAGAGAGGATCATATGCACAGTCAGTTGAATGTAGATATCTATCTTACCTGACAGGGAAGTAGGAGGGTAGGAGATCAAGTAAAGCAGGTGGGGACTGACAGAAGGGAGGGAAGATTAGGGGAGACAGTAGACAAAAGGACAAAAGGAAAACAGTGGTGAGGAGGGAAAGGGTGAAAGTAGAAGACAGACAGGAGGAAGAATAGGATGGAGGGAAATACAGAAGTAATAATTATAACCATAACATGAATTGAGTGAACTCTCCCATAAAACAGAAGTAGATAGCATAGTGGATCAAAAACCAGAATTCTACAATATCTTTGTTTGCAAGAAAAACACTTGAAGTATAGAGACATAAACAAATGCTTCAGGTGAAGTAAAAAAAAAATAAGCAGGGGTAGCAATTCTGATCTCAGACACATAAAAGCAAAAATAGACCTAATTAAAATAGATCAGGAAGGAAATTACAGCTTGCTAAAAGGTAAGATAGACTGAAGGAATTTCAATAATCGTTACATATGTCCAAGTTGTACAGCATCCAAATTCTTACAGGAGAAATTAAGTGAGATACGAGAATTAGAAAGCAAAATTATACTAGTGGGGCACTTCAATTACCCTTTCCCAGAATTTGATAAATCCAAACAAAAATATAAAAGAAAGAAACTGAGGTAAATAGAATATTTTTAAAAAATCAGATATGATAGAGCTTTGATTTGATTTAGAAACAACATGTGACAACATAAGCAATTTTGAAGAGCAAGAAATAGTCTACCTGTTAGATCTATGGGGAGGGGAAGTATTCATGATCAAATAAGAGGTAGAGATCATCACAAAATATAAAATAGATTATTTTCATTATATCAAATAAAAAAAACTTTTGTTCAAACAAAACCAATGCAATCAAGATTAGATGGAAAGGAGAAAGATAGGAAATAACCTTTACAGCAAGTGTCTCTGAAAAAGAACTCCTTTCTCAAAGTTATAGAGGACTCAGTCAAATTTACAAGAGTACAAGCCATTCTTCTGCTGAAAAATGGTTAAAGGATATGAACAGGAAATTTTCAGAAAAAGAATCAAAGCTATCTCTAGGTATATGAAGAAGTGCTCTAAATCACTTTTTATTAGAGAAACACATATCAAAACAACCTGCCCACCTCATACCTAAAAGATTGGATAATATGACAAAAAAGAAAAATAATAAATGTTGGCCAGGATGTGGGTAAATTGGTACACTAATGCATTGTTGGTGGAGTTGTGAATTTATCTAAATGCTCTGGAGAGCAATTTGGAACTATGTGCAAAGGGAAACCAAAATGTGCATATCCTTTGATCCAGCAATACCTCTCCTAGATCTGTATCTAAAAGAGATCATAAAAAGTAGAAAGGGCATAAATGTGCAAATATATTTATAGCAGCCCTTTCTGTGATGATAAAATATTGGAAAGTGAAGGGAGGCCCATTAATTGGGAAATGACTGAACAAGGCTGTAATATGAATACAAAGGAATACCATTGTACAATACTAATAATAAACAGGCAAACTTTAGAAAAACCGGGAAAGACCTGTATAATCTGATGCATAGAGAAATGAGCCAAGTCAGGAAAACATTGTACACAGTATAAGCAACAATGTTTGATGATCAACTATGAATGACTCAGCTGGTTTCAACAACACAATAATCCAAGACACCTACAAAGAACTCATGAAGTAAAATGCTATCCACATTCAGATAAAGAACTGATGGACTATGAATGCAGATAAATTTCTTTTTCACTTACTTTATTCTTTCTTATGTTTTATTCCCATCTTTTGATCTACCTCTTCTTTCACAACTATAACTAAAATGAAAATATTTTTACATGACAGCACACATATAAATTATATCAAATGGCCTACCATTTTCAGAAGAGGAAAAAGGAAGGAGGGATAAAACTCTAAAACTCAAAATCTTATAAAATAAATGCTAATTTTTTTTATGTGTTAACTAGATAAAAATAAAATACTATTTAAAAATAAAAAAAATAAACAAACTGGAAAAAATATTACCTTGTTGATTTTATTTTTTTAATTTATTTTTTTTAAAGCAATTGGGGTTAAGTAACTTGCTCAAGGTTACACAGCCAGTTATTTCTGGGTGTGGTGCTAAGTATCAAAGCCCGGATTCGATCCTCCAGGTCATCCCGACACTGGGGCACTGGTGCTCTTACTCGCTGTGCTACCTGGCTGCCCCAACCTTGTTGATTTTAGAAAAAATGTAAAGACTGGCATGAAATGATGAAGAGTGAAATGAGCAGAACCAAAAGACGATTGTACACAGTAACAGCAATATTGTTTTAAGAACTTTGTGCAAATAAGTCATTTTGACAATTATAAATTACCCAAATTAAGAACAAAGATCCTATGGAGTAAAACACTATCTGTATCCAGAGAAAGAACTGATAAATAGAAGTATGTACAGAATGATTTTACAAGCACATACACATTCATGTCTAACGGTAGCCATCTCTAGCGCAGCAGGAGGCAGGGGTGAAGGGAAGAAAAAAAGAGAGTTAGAAGATAATTGTATTATATATTTAAAAGGAATAGCAAGTTTTATATAATTTGTAGTTTCATTTGTATCTTTCTTTTTATTTTACTATGTTATTGAATTGTTTTGTTTCATAAATTAAAAATAAAATAAATATTTTTAATTTTATAGATATGTACATATTCTAATTTATATGTTTTCATCGGCATTTGAATGACCAGTAATTTTAATTACATACATATGCACCCAAATTCTATTTTTCCATTGACATCTGAATAAACATCTGAATTTTAATTATGTATGTATATCTATATATGTCATATAATGCACATGTTATATGAGTATGTGTGTAATGCAAATGTCATCATTTTCTATGAAGTATGTCATGAAGCATCAGAATGAGAATATGAATTATGAAGAAATGCATATTTTTGTCATGAAGCAAATGTTAATGAGAGGACAATACCATACTAAAAATATAAGGCAACAAACATCTTTTTATTTAATTCTTAGCATAGCTTGTTCAAAGTTCTACTTTTGTGGATAACCTCCTATATCTATACCTTTTCTGTTTTCTTACCCTAAAAACTAACTTTTCACCATTACCTTAATATCCTTCTACTCCTCAACTCTCCTTAATTCTTCAAATCCATCTCATTTACTCTGACTTTGTTTGACTCTGTATCAAGCCTTGGTCTACCCTTAGAGTATTCATTAATCAGCTATCATTCTAGAATTCCTGAATCCTTCACCATCCCCAGATTTGTAGTATTTAAAAATCTGATGGTAATCTCAACAATATTATTCCTTTAACCCTTCTCTTATGTTAGTAAACGTGTAAAAAAGTGGAGAATTTGAGACAAGATTAGCAAACTTAGTTGAAGAGCACTGGACATGTCAAGAGGACTTAGGTACTTCAGTTCCCTGCCATAGGTCCCTCTCCTCTCTCTATTCAATCTTCAACTCAGCTGTCAAAGTAATCTTCCTAAAGTGCAGGCCTGGCCAAGCCACCCCCAACTCAATAAAACTCAATGACTGGACCCATGCTCAAATGCATATCCTCCTCATTTGAACATCATAACTTCCTTGGCTTCCTTCCAGCCCCATGTAAAATCTCACCTTCTATAGGAAGCCCTTCCCTATTCCCCTTAATTTTGGGGCCTTCCATCCACTTATTTTTTTTATCCTGTATAGAGCATGTTTGTATATAGTTTTCTTCACTCCATTAGGTTTAAGTTCCTCAAAAGCAAGACTAGTTGGTGGGGGGGGGGGGGGAGGGTTGTGATTGTTTTGTTTTTCTGTAGCCCCAGTGGTTAGCACAGAGCCTGGAACAGAACATATGTTTAAAATAAATACTTAGTGACTGGCTGACTGTCAGTGGCCCCTATCATCTCCAGGGTTAACTACAAAATCTTCCATTTGGGTTCAGAACCCTTTATGTACCTAAACTCTTTGCCCCAATCTTTTTAGTTTTCCTCTACCTTCAATTCCTATCACGTTCTCTGCAAAACAATGACATTGATATCCTTACTGTTCCTTGAATAAGATGTGCCATCTCCCAAATCAAGGCATTTTCACTGCCTGTCTCTTGTGCCTGTAATTTTCTCCCTTATCTGTCCCCTGGCTTCTCTGGCTATTAGTGCCAGTTAAAATCTTACCTTATAAAGGAAGCTTTCCCAATCTCTCTTAATTCTAGTGTCTTTCCTCTGATGATTATTTTAAATTTGTCCTTGTTTGTATATGGTTAGTTATATATTGCATCTCCCAATAGACTACAAAATTCTTTAGGAGCCCACAAGAAACAGGTACTGTCTTTTGCCTCTGTGTCCCCAATCCTTGGTACAATGCATGGCATAAAGTATGTGCTTAATAAAAGTTTACTGACTGGCTAATCTACTCCTGTGTGATTCTGGATAAGTCATTTAACATATGCCTCCTTTAGTTTATTCATATATATATACATGTATATATTTCTTATATAGTATTTTATCTTTCCTCAGTTACATGTAAAAACAATTTATAACATTAATTTTTTAAAATTTTGAGTTCCAGACTCTCTCCCTTCCTCCCCCTCCATCCCTACCCCTCCCTCCTTTAAAAGGAAAGCAATTCTATACAGGCTATACATGTGTAGTCATGCAAAATATATCTATAATATTCTTGTTGTGAAAGAAACCACACAAAAGAACACAAGAAAAATAAAGAAAAATTTTAAAAAACATGCTTCAATATGTATTCATACTACACCATACTCTTTCTTTGGGGATGTATAGCATTTTTCATCATAAATTCTTCAGAGTTTTCTTGGATCAATGTATTTCTGAGAATAACTAAGTCATTCACAGTTGATTATCTCACAATAATGCTGCTACTTCGTACACTTTGCATCAGCCCTTGAAAATCTTTCTAGGTGTTTTTGAGAGCATCCTACTCATCATTTCCTATAGTACAATAATTTTCGGTCATAATCACATACCACATATTGTTCATCCATTCCCAATTGATGGGCATCCCCTCAACTTCTAATTCTTTGTTCCCAGAAAAATGCTTTTATAAAGAATTTTGTACATATAGTCTTTTTCCTTTTAGTTTTTTACCTCCTTTGGGATACAGACCAAGTAGTCATATTGCCAGGTTAAAGGGTATGCATGGTTTTATAGCCATTTGGGCATAGCTCCAAATTGCTGTACAGAATGGTTAAATCAGGTCACAACTACACCAAGAGTGCCTTAAGGTCTCATTTTCTCCACATACCCTCGAACATTTGTAATGTACCTTTTCTTTCTTATTAGCCAACATAATAGGTATAAGGTAGTACCTCAGAATTGTTTTAATTTGCCTTTTTCCAATGAATTGTCAGAGTATTTTTAAATATAGAAATAGATTGCTTTGATTAATTCAACTCAAATTGATCATATCTTTTGTTCACTGATGAATTGGGGAATAGCTTTTATTTTTTATAAATATTAATCAGATCTTTCTATGTTTGAGAAATGAGGTTTTCTTTTTCAGAAAAACTTGCTTCAAATTTTTTTTTCACAGTTCCTATTGCTAACTGAATTTTGCTCAATCCCATCCCTCCCACTGATTTTATACTCTCTACTTTAAACCCTATTCCTCTTCAAAAGTGTTTTGCTTCTGTCTATTCCCTCCCCCATTTGGCACTTCCTGCTATTACCCACCTCTTTCTATGATCCTCTTCCCATCCTCCTTTCCAGTACTATAAGATAGAGTTCTATACCCAATTGAGTGTGTATGTTATTCCCTCTTTAAGCCAATTCCGATGACAGTAGGAGTCATTCACTTACCTCCCTCCTTTTTCTCCTCTACTGTAAAAGCCTTAAAGTGGGGCTCTCTTTACTTTTATGTGAAATAATTTTACCCTGTTCTACCTCTCCCTTTCTCTTTCTCTCAGTACATTCCTCTCTCCCTCCTTAATTTTATTTTTTAGATATCATCCCTTCCATCTGTGTCCTCTGCCTATATATACTCTTTCTAACTACCCTAATAATGAGAAAGGTCTTATGAGTTACAAATATCATTTTTCCAAATAGGACTGTAAGCAAAAGCCATTTAACCTTATTAAGTCCCTTATGATTTCCCTTTCCTGTTTACCTTTTTATGCTTCTCTTGTGCTTTGTATTTGAAAGTCATATTTTCTATTCAGCTCTAGTCTTTTCATTAAGAATGCTTGAACATCCACTATCTCAATGAATGTTTATTTTTACCCTGAAGGATTATATTCAGTTTTGTTGTAGAGGTGATTCTTGGTGGCAATTCTAAGTCCTTTAACCTCTAGAATATAATATTCTAAATTCTCTGATCCACTAATGTAGAAGCTCTTAAATAATTTGTTATCCTGACTATGACTTCAAAATTAAATTCTTTCTTTCTGGCTCCTTGCAATATTTTATCCTTGACATGAGAATTCTGAAATTTGGTCATCATAATCCTGGCTGATTTCATTTGTGGATCTCTTTCAGGAGGTGATTGGTAAATTCTTTTAATTTCAATTTGACCCTCTGGTTCTATAATATCAGAGCAATTTTCCATGATAATTTCCTGAAAGATAATATCTAGGCTCTATTTTTGATCATGGCTTTTAAGTAGTCCAGGTCAGTTATTTTTCCAGTGAGATAGTTCATACTGTCTGTTCTTTTTTTCGATTTTTTTGCTTTGTTTTATTGTTTCTTGCTTTTTCATGTAATCCTAAGCATTTACTGACTCCATTCTGATTTTTAAGGAATTATTTTCTTCAGTGAGCTTTTGGAACTCCTTTTAAATTTGGCTAATTCTGCTTTTTAAGGCATTCTTCTTCTTACTACCCTTTTGGACCCCTTTTACCATTTAGTCTAATCTGTTTTTCAAGTGTTTATTTTCTTTACTTTTTTTGTATGTGTGTCTCCTTTACCAAGCAGTTGACTCACTTTTCATGATTTTCTTGCATCACTCTCTTTTCTCTCCCTCATTTTCCCTCTACCTCTCTTACTGGATTTTCAAAATCCTTTTTGAGCTCTTCCATGACCTGAGACCAATTCACAATTTTCTTGGAAGCTTTGGATGTAGGAGGTTTGAATTTGTTATCTTCTTCTGACTGTGTGTTTTGATCTTCCTTGACATCATAGTAGCTTTCTATGGACAGAGTTTTCTTTCACTCTTTGCTCATTTCTCCAACCTATTTGACTTTTAACTCTTTGTTAAAATGGGCTCAGTTTCTAGTGTGGAAGGTACACCACCTCAAGCTTCAGGGGCTTTGTGCAGCTGTTTTCAGAGATATTTTAGGAACCTGTAAGTTTTCAGTTCTTCCAAGGTTTTATGATCTAAGGAGAGGTGTTTACTCCTCCCTTGGCCTGCATTCTGGTCTGTGGAAGACAACAAGAACTCTTTTCTGCCCTGGAACTGTGAGGAGGGCACCCCTATAATGATAAGGAAATTTGAAGATCTTCCCTGCCCCTTAATAAGTCTAAGGTAATTTAAGGACCTTCCTTGATTTGTAAATATGCTCTGTACCTAATAGACTGAATGTGGTCACATGGAGCCTGTGGTGGGAGGAGTTTGCTGAAAAGTGGAGTAGAGCCCAATAGTAGAAGCTTGCTTAGGAGATGTTTGTTTTTCAAGAAGGCCCATACCTTGTTATTTTGTAATTAGGCAGTGGATCATGAGGGTTGTGATGTTCTCTGACCCTGGAGAAGGCTATATATAGCTCTGAGGTGAGATTTTTCTTTGGCCTCACTTTGGGAAGAGCTGTGTGATTTGGTGAGATGAGACTCAGGGCAGCTGTTGAGCCCCCAGCTTTGAAAAAACAGATGTTGGTGCTTCTCTCTCTTGTAACTAAGAGAATGTATGTAATGGTCAGACACCTAAAAGTCTTGTCTGTTGGTGTATTAAATTGTATTATTTTCTCTATCTGTATTTTTTATCTGTCTGTAACTTCTGTTTGTACTCTCAAGGTGCTGACGTTTTCCCCTGACCTAGGTAAATTACATATGTTTGATTGTAATAAGATTGTTAACTCTTATTGAGTTGATTTTCTTTATGAAAGCAGATTAAAGAACCTGTGCTAGCAGCCATCCTTGGTATGCTAAGGTGTTTGCTGCTACAACCACCTCCACTGCTACCCCAATCTCCACTATGCTAGTGTTCTTCCTTAATCTTGGACTGCCTCTCAGGCCTGGGACCCAGATCCAAGTATGGGAAAAGCAAAAGAGTCCTGCCTCAGTGCTAGTAAAAACAAAACAAAACAAAAAAAAAACCCTGTAATCTCCTGGCTAGTTTGATCCCCCTACTGTCTGTGGACAGAGTGCTACACAAGCAGCTGCTTCTGCTGCCTGCTATGGCTTCAGTCACCCCCAAGGCCTTCTCCTGATTTGTTTTGACTGGGCTTGTGCTGGCTTATCCTGGGCTGGACTAAGTTTGTCTCTCACCCTGGTACAACAAACCTGCTGACCTTCTTAGTTGTTTTGTGGGGGGTATTTGTTTAACTCCATATTTTTGTGGGCTCTGCTGCCCTAGAATTTGTTTAGAATCATTTTTAAAGGTATTTAGTGGGGTTTAAGGGAGAGCTCAAGTTAGTCCCTGCCTTTACTCCACCATCTTGATTCTGCTTTCTTTTTTCATTTATAAAATGAGCATAATACCTACCTCCCAGGGATGTTAGAAGGATCAAATGAAATGACACTTGTAAAGTGCTTTGTGGATCTTAAAGTACTATATAAAAGGTAGCTTATTTATTATCTTTATTATTAAGAAAGCATTGTTCTAGGCACTAGAAGCACAACAACAATATAATAATTAGTCTCTGTTTTCAGGGAGCACGCATTCTACTGAAGGGATCCTACATTTAAGTTAGTGTATACATATAATATGAGGATGAGGCAGTAGCAAGCGCTAATAACTAAAGGATCAGGAAAAGACTTATTTTATGAGATAACATGTGAACTGGAACTTGAAGGAAGGTACAGATTCTAAGAGCACAAATGAGGAGGGAGTTTCCTGGCATGTGGGATAGTTTGTGCTTAGGCATGGAGGCAGCAAATAGAGTGCCAAGAATGGGGATCAGAAAGTAGGCCAGTTTGGCTGAAACAATGAGTGCATGAAAGGGAGTAATGAGCAGTAAGCCTGATTAGGTAGACTGGAGCCAGATTGTGAAGGGCTTTAAATGCCACATTGAGGAGTTTGTTTTTATCCTTCTATAAATTTGTGGTAAATTAATTCATCTGGACCCTCATTGCTACTCAGCAACACTCCTTTATTCTTTTCTTTTTTTTTTTAAAGCAATCAGGGTTAAGTAACTTGCTCAAGGTTACATGGCCAGTTATTTCTGGGTGTGGCGCTGAGTATCTGAGGCCAGATTTGATCCCCAGGTCATCCCAACACTGAAGCTGGTACTCTTACTCACTGAGCCACCTGGCTGCCCCTAAGCAATTGGGGTTAACTTGCTCAAGGTTACATGGCCAGGTGTTTCTGGGTGGGTGCTAAGTGTCCGAGCCTGGGATTCGATCCCCAGGTCATCCTGACACTGGAGCCAGTGCTCTTACTCGCTATGCTACCTGGCCACCCCAACACTCCTTTATTCTTAATAACTTCTGATACAGAGACTTTGTTTCTCTCATCTAACCAGCATACTCCCATCACTGTACCTGTGGTAGATGTTAGCCTCCTGCATCACTGAGAAAACTGACCCCATCTGATCAGTTCCTTCAGCTATCTTTCTCTATACCTCAAAACTTCTCAAATTCATGACAAACTTTCTCCTCCTCTTTGCCTTGTGTCAAAGAAAAAAGAACCCTATTAAGTTAAGGCTGCTGACTTTACCAATACAGTTATTTCCCTAACCCCCTTCTTCCCAAACTTTATTAATTCTTCTAGATATTCAACCATCTGTGGCTCCTAGTCATCAACTAAAATTGCTTCCTTAAAGGTAATTAATGACCTCCTAATCATCCATCCAATATCTTTGTTGTTCTTATTATTTTTCTTACTCTCCTCCCTTAACTTTTCTATTCTGAAACTATTAGTTCCTTCTATCTGGATAATCATTCTTTGATTTCAGAGACATCACATTCTTCTCTTTTCTCTCTTAGCATTTATTTTTGGCTTCCCACCCTAAATATTCATCTCAACTCCCTAAGTGTGCCCATCCCATTGTTTTAGACTCAGTCCTATTTTCTCTAACATACATGTTCTCATCCATCTCATTTATCCCCATGATTACAATACCAGTGTCCATGTGATGACTCAACTATATCTTTAGCACCATCTTGAAAACTTCTCCATGAATCACCATATTCCTTAAGGCTATCTCCATCTAAGTGCACCACTTCCCAGCATGTTTTAAACATCTTCAAACATTCCTTTTCCCTTAATTTGTTCTAAGATCCTAACGATGACTTTATTTATGAGTACTTAGGTAATACTCTGGCTACAGGCTTTTTCCCTCTTGATCAGATAGAGAGCATTTGGCCTGTGGTTGATTGTGAAAAAGCCTTAGCTGTGATCAGAAATACAGATTCTAGCAAAAGTATATTTTTTATCAAGGATCACTACAAAAATAATAAGGAATATAGCAATAAGAAAGCTGGATTTCATTACCAAGCTTAATAAAACACTTATGGAGAACAACATGTACTGAGAAATGGTTCTGTTTGCATAGCCTTTTAAGTAAACAAAACAAATTCAAAGCATAAAAAAAAGATTGCAAAAGGACATAATATAAGGTAAGAGTTACACAGTTAGAAATACCATCAGTAAGGTGCTTCCCCCCTCCCCCAGGCAACATATCTCCATTATGTCTTTAATATATTTAATTCTGAACATATAGCTCATTAAATATTGTGTTTAGATACAATTATCACTAGCTTTTTCTTTGTGAATTTCATCCTTACACCTAGGCAATCATCTTCAACTTAGTAAATAATTTTTCAGAACTGCAATGGCCAAGACATTCATCAACTTGTGACCAACCTGGTTCTAAACTTCTGTCAACATAACAAGGATGGCCCTCCGTCAACAAATATGTAGTATGCCATTGCTTTGTCTCGGAAGCCTGACCTGCTTATTAGGACCTTCCTGAGTTTTGGTAGTAACTTTTTGTATATTCTTTACATCTTGATAAGGTATTCAAAATAGGGGTGGGGGATAGAGACAGAGATGCAAAGAGAAAGAGAGGGGGTAAAGGTGGAGGAAGAGATAGAACAGGCAGAGAAAGAGAGAGACATAGAGAGAGTTTTCTTTTGTACTGTTTTAAATTGTCTTCCAAGATCATGAAACAGTATTCACACTAACCTTTTAAATAATGTAACAATTAAAAATTACCTTTTTTGCTGTTAAAGATGAGAATGTGGGAGGATATACCCTGTTGACAGTCGGGCATTTTTCTCACATCTTGGAGCCATCATTTGAGTTATGGGAGAGGCAAGTTTTACTAAATGTGATGTCAATTTATGAGTAACCAGATTCATTCGTTCATTTTCTGCCCTTTCTGATTTGCAAGGTTTTCTACTATCCACCCAAATGACACTAATTGCCTTGGAATGAAAGCCGTGTTTTTCATCTACTAAAGATAAATGTTTTTTAAAATAATGATGAAGATGCTGACAAGGTGATGAGAATGAAAGAGGTGTGACACTGAAGATGGTGACATTAAAATGACAGAAAATGGCTAACATGATTTCTTTTCATATGTAGAGCTAGCACCCATAATAAAAACAGAGAAAACAAACTTTCAGTTTTGCTAAATTCAGCTGAATTTTTCTTTATATTTATTTCTCTTTTTTTAAAGAAGTTTAAATTTTACTAGGAGAATGAAAAGTACCTCCAATGTGGGAGGCATAAAATTTATGCACCAGATGCTTAAAGAAAGCTAATGTTATTTTGCATAACAAGAAGGTATGTTTCTAAAGCTTTTGGGAGTGACAGGGGTCTAGATTAACTTCTAGTGAGGCAAGTCCCTCTACCAATGGAGGTGGGCAATTATGCTGCTACTTATACATAGTTACAGAAAGTAACCTGTGCATAGTGAGAACTGAAAGCATTTGCCCAGAATCACACAGCCAGTACATGTAAGAAGGAAGACTTTAATCCATGATTTACTGATTCCAAGTCTAGTTTTCTTTCCACTATGCCATGCTTACTCTATATCCTTCTGCAATAAACTATATGAGACCCATTTCTTAAACAAGGTATGCTTGTGTGTAAAAATAATATTCAGATTTCAAAGAATATGTTGCCATTGATTTCCATTATAATCCTCAATTTTTTTAGAGGAAGAGGGAATTTTGACTCTGGCCTATGTGACAGTAATGGAATATAAAGATCCCCCTGTATTGGCTTGGTTTTCAAATTGATTGTGTTATAACCCAGAGCTTGTTAATCCCACTTGTGGGATGGACTTGTTGACGTGAAAAGAGAGGGCTGGAATGGGAGGAGCTGGTGACATAGATTTGGAGAGACACAAGAGAGAGGCAGAACACAAGAGAATAAAGAATGCATTCCAAATGATAATAAGGTCTTCCAGCACACTGGTAGGCACACAATAGGTTTTTAAGAAATGTTTTTTCATTGATTTCTCTCATCACGCATCAAAGTGCTTTATACACAATAGGCCACTTATAATACTTATTTATTGTACTGAATCAAATACATGAATAATCAATCCAAATTATTTACTCACTCATTTAAGCACTGATATATTCAAACACACCATAAATATATTTTCCACTTCATTAGTAGCTCTCTCTGACTCCAGGGGGCTTACACATTTGAAATATCCTGGCTCTGACATTTCTTCACAGATTCAGCAGGTCTCCCCAAACCACACAGTATAGTTTGCTGATTCCCCAGATTGGTCCCCAGCTTGTACTTAACTTGTTAATGTGTTATGGTACTGTCTTTTTATGCTTGACTTAGCCCTAGTAATAGGAAATGTTAGTTGACCGTGACTAATTGATAACAAGATTTTATTAGCACACCTCTTAGATGATAAGAATATTTCTAGTGTGAATTGAGCCATGAAAGAGGCTTTAAGAATGTTGCCATGCATCATTGTTTGCAGGACTGATAGTTCAATGCAGGATCTAGTATACAAAATTAGATTAATGTTCAAGTTTACCAAGTAGTTTAAATTTAAAACCTGATAAAACCAAGTGGGCTATTAACTTTGTGGAAGGAAAGGAGGAATGAAAGAAAGAAAGAAAGAAAGAAAGAAAGAAAGAAAGAAAGAAAGAAAGAAAGAAAGAAAGAAAGAAAGAAAGAAAGAAAGAAAGAAGGGAGGGAGGGAGGGAGGGAGGGAGGGAGGGAGGGAAGGAAGGAAGGAAGGGAAGGAAGGAAGGAAGGAAAGGAAGGAAGGAAGAAAGAAAGAAAGAAAGAAAGAAAGAAAGAAAGAAAGAAAGAAAG
>NW_027187332.1:10269406-10390315 GCF_028583685.1 Petaurus breviceps papuanus | reverse complement strand
AGAAAGAAAGAAAGAAAGAAAGAAAGAAAGAAAGAAAGAAAGAAAGAGAAAGAAAGAAAGAAAGAGGGAGAGAAGGACAGAGGGAAGGAAGAAAGGAAGGGTTTCCTAACATGAAGTGTGATGTTGAGGCAGGTACAGGATAAGGCCTTTACCCTTGAGTATTAGGTCAAATTAACTATAACTGTCTCCTGGCTTTCTCTCTGTCATTCCTGTCTCCGACTGTCTTTTCTCACTCCATCTCTCTTCCTTCACTCTCCAGTTGTTTCTTTTCCAAATCCCCAGTGACTACAGAGCTTTGACATTCAGCATTAGTGATGATTTCACAGGTGTTGGACTACAAATTATGAAATATTTAGCAAGGACTCAGACTCTTACTCAGAGGAGAGCCATCCCCACTAATTTCCAGGCCTGGTAAGCAAGACTACATTAGTGACTACTTTCTGAAAGAATCATATGCATCCCACTACTCATATTCCAAAGCCATTGGAAACTAAGAAAAACTTGGTTGGCTTCGGCAGAGTGAAAACTTAAAGAAATAAACGTCATAGCATAATTTCTTGAACTATATCTTATAAGGAGAAATTTACCATGGCTTACTTCTTAGCCATAAGTCCATCTAGATACTATCATAGTAGATAACCTTGATCACTTTATTCTTGTACTGCAATAGAGTCCTAATTTGTCCCCTGCTGCTGGTATTTCCCTTCTGAAATGTATTCTCCACATGGTTGCCAAATTGATACTGCTAAGTACATCTCTGATCATGTCACTACCCTGCAAAAGCAGCTTTGGTGGTCCCTGTTGCTTCTAGAATCCAATACAAAGTCCAGTTTGGGGAACTTAAAGTCTTTCAAGATCTGGTCATTCAATAAACATTTATTAAGTAACTACCATGTGCTAGGTAGGGTACAATGAAAAGCAAGGAACTCCTGCTTTCAATGACATCATGGAAAACACATATGTATTAACAAGTTATTTGCATAATTATTTAGAAATAATGAAAACAAAAGTAGAGTTAGGATTAAGAAGAAAAAGCTTCTTATGGAAGATGGAATGCTATCTACACCTTTAAGGAAGACAGGGAATACAAGAGGCAGAGGTCAGGAAAGAGAGGATTCTAGAGATGGAGGACAGTCATTGAAAATACCTGGAATTGGGAAAGGAATTTCTTATGTAAGGTACAGAGAAGAGGTGAGTGTCACTGTCACAAAGCTAGTAAATGTCTAAATATGGATTTGAACTCAAGACTTCCTGATTCCAGGGACAGTACTTTATTTACTGCCCATTTCAATGGAAATGTCATCTCTCAAAAGAAAACTTCATTGATATTCAGGTTATTAATGTCTTCTCCAAATTACTGTGTTTTTTATTTTGTCTGTATTTTGTATTTTTTGTTTCTCCCTAATGTAAGCTTCCTGTGGGTAGGGACGGCTTTCTTTGTTTTATAAACTCAAAACTTAGGATAGCTCCTTGCATCACAATATTTTTTTAACTGAAATGAATGATAGAAAAATCCATACTTATGATTTCACCATGAAAATTTGATGATAAAATGATAGTTGTAGGTAGACACAGAGGCTGGAAGCATATTACAAACCTCAATTTCTCTAAAAATATAAAGCAAATTTTTCTGGCCAAAAAAGCCTAGAAAATTCTTTAGGTGAGAAATACAGGAGGAACAAAAAACATGTATTAATGGATTAGGGTCGAAACTGAAATTGAACACAGAGGATATCTTCTCTTGATTCTTTTCTTCCTTATCCCTTAAAATGATTAGCCTGAGCCCTACTTCAGGGAAATGCCTCTGTTATTCATAAAGGATTTTCAATATTAATCACAGGAAAGAGTTCTTTTCAATACTTGAGGTGAGTGGTCCAGGATGAAATGGGATAGAGACAATTGTTATGAAGTTATTCTGAAATCTCTATTTGTACTTTAATATACTGTCTCCTATATAAGATTCCTCTAAATCTTAGATCAAATTGTCTGAGGTGAGGGAAAGGGGGCCTGATAGCATTGGGACAATAAACCCATTTGGACAGGTGTCCACAAGCTCTAAGTTAAAAAATGGTTTGGCTATTAGATAAATATTAGAAAAATTTCCAGTAGACTTTTCCCTAAAACTCAAGATTGAGTATTAACATCTTTTTCTTTAATAAGAACATGAACATGTACCCAGGCCACTGTTTTATCCATGTCTACCATGTTAATAAATCAACACATGCTTCTTGTTCCTGTTCAGTCATGTCTACCTCTCCATGACCCCATTTGGGGTTTTCTTGGTGAAGATAATAAACTGGTTTGCCATTACCTTCTCTAGCTCATTTTGCAGATGAGAAAACTGAAGCAGACAGGAGGGTTAAGTGACTTGCCCAGGGTCACACAGCTCTTAAGTATCTGAGACTATATTTGCCCTCAGGAAGATTAGTCTTCTTGACTTCATTCCCGGTGCTCTATCCACTGTGCCACCTAGTATCAACATAGTATCTCATGCTATCAACCATGTCGACTAGATAAAAATTGAAAAAAGATTTGCCCTACATTATGACCTGCCTGATAAAATCAAAGAAATTGTAAAGGAAAATGGAATATAAATCTCAAGTTAGAATCTAGTCTAGCTATGGTTACCCAACTTAAATAAGACTTCTGTGAACTTTGTATTTTCCATTTAAAGATAATTAAACAACCTTTAGTCAATTCATTTTTTTTAAATTTAGGCACTCTTAAAATTAAAAGCTAATATAAGAAGTAAAGCCTTATGCATATGTAGTATATTAATTAGGACCTATTCTCTTATAAAGTTCAATTAAGTAATTAGATAGGGGAAAGGATCACCACTGTTACTTCATTTCAAATTATGTTTTTTTTATGGAAATCTGTCTACCAATAGTCTAAATTTTGAGCATATTCAATTCACAATGAAAACATTATGTTACTACTTACTATTTAATAGAAATCCTAAAGGTTCATGGCTTATGCCTAAATGTTTGTAGGAATGTTACATAGAAGGTATTATATTTGTTTCTATATTTTTTCTCTTCCTATACTTTAATCTCTCACTTCCATACAATTTTGAGAAGTGAAAAAGCACTAAAGTCAGGAACCCTGAGTCTGAAATTGATCTCAGCTAACCTCTCAGGACAAACAATTTCCTTATCTGTAAAAAGGGAATAATATTTTAAGCATCTGCCCCACTGGAGTGTTTTGAGGAAATTGCATTATGAACCATTAAATTTTAGGTAACTAAATTATTACTATGAGCAAAAGTGTGAAGGTAACCTTTTAGTATTTCTGATGGTTTACAAAATACCAAGTAAATCTCTCTCTCTCTCTCTCTCTCTCTCTCTCTCTCTCTCTCTCTCTCTGTCTCTGTCTCTCTGTCTCTCTCTCTCTCTCTCTCACACACACACACACACACACACACACACACACACACGTGCATGAGCCTAGTTCTTAGATATGGAGTGTTAGATGAGGCTTAAGGTTCTTAGAAGTTTAGAGACTTGCCAAGGGGCCACAATGTCAGTATATATCAGAAGGCATGACTAGAATTCAGGTTTTTCTGACTCTCAAATAAATTTCTAGTCAATAAAACATACTACCCAAAACATTCTCATATGAATTTCATAATACATGTTAAAACAGGATGGCTTTTCCCCTTCCAACTCCAATTAGGAACAAGGTTCTGACTGCTTTTTAGGCACAAACAAATTAAAGGAAAACAGCCAACTGCTTCAGAACAAATAAAAATCAAGGGAGCTGAGAGTGAAATTGGGTGTGGGGGGGGGGAGGTGTGATATTTCCTTTCTGTATTTTAATGGAGTTCAAATAAAACCAAGAACAAAGTTGATTTCCTGCAGTTATTATTCTTTTATATTTATGGTTCTGTAGACAATTAAATTTTGCTTCTTTTTCTAGCTGACCTGGAGTTAAGAGATGTAATCTTATCTTCTGTTAGACTCACTTAAAGCATCTTTAAGACAGTTACAAAAGTAGACAGGACAAGACATATAACACAACTCATCTTATTTACCACACATTCTGGTTTTCCTTCTACTATATTTTGAAAGTATTTCATATAGTCTCAAGATTTTGAGTATTTATTTTTGTGATATCCATCTGAAGAACTCACTCTTACAAAAAGGTGGTTGTGGGCAACAGATCTTTGAAAAACAATGTTCTAGTTTCAACACAGTTTGTCTGTTCAATTTTCAAACATATTTTGCAGTTTGTACTTTTATCAGGGAAACTTACTGTCTGTCAGTTTATAAAGGAGAGTGAATTTCTGGTATATAACTCTAGCTTCCTTAATGTGTTTTTCTAAGTATCTGGTAAATATTTATTGGTCTTCAGTTGTTTCAGTCATGTCCAAGTCTTTATGATTCCTTTTGGAATTTTCTTGGAAAAGATAATGGAGTGGCTTGCAGTTTCCTTCTCCAGCTCATTTTACCAATGAGAAAACTGAGGCAAATAGGTTGAAGTGACTTGCCCAGGGTGACAGCTACTATGTGTCTCAGGTAAGTGAAATGAGTCTGAGTCCATGCCCAGCACTCTATCCACTGTTCCACTTAGCTGCCCCATCTAATAAAAATTAAATTTCTGCAAACCACATCAATGTACTGTACAGTTTCAATAATTTTCTTGGGGCGGCCAGGTAGCACAGCGAGTAAGAGCACAGGCTCCAGTGTGAGGATTGACCTGGAGATCGAATCCCGGGCTCAGGCACTCAGCACCACACACAGAAATAACTGGCCGTGTAACCTTGAGCAAGTTACTTAACCTCGATTGCTTAAAAAAATAATAATAATTTTCTCATATAATCTGTCTTTCAATAAGTCTAAGCTCGTTAAATTTCCACAATTTCTGATCTTTAATTTCCATAATTGACTCTCTATAAACAAATCTTCATGACTTAATAATTTGCTTGACATGTGTCAAAATATTATTGATTACAAATTATATTATTATTTTTATTAAAGAACAAACATTCTAATTTTAATAGAGTTCAGAAGGAAACGGTCCTTGGACAAATCACTATCTTATATTATCTTTTTATGTTTAATGCTCTGAATATAAGTTCACAAGTAAATAAAATAATTGCCCTTTATATTTGAAAAAAATATTTTGGTAAAAAAGCTTATAATTAGTGTATTCATTAGAATATCTGCGACAATACCAGTAATAAATGGAGTTATGGAGGTGGCATGTATTTCATCCTTTGCTCTCATAATTTTGACTTCTCTGTCTACATTTAAAAAAATATTTCATGAAACTTAAGGGATTGTAAACTTTTGATATAGATGCACCTATTAAAATGTTGTTTTCAAATTTTTAAGGATTGTGTATAATACTTTTGGGTATGATAATGCTCTGATTTGGTACACTTTAGTCATTGAATACTCAAAGATATTTTGAGGCTGGTATTTGTAACTCAAAGATTTCTCATCAGTTATATTACAAATCATTTGATCAATAAACATTAGTCCTATAATGTTGCTTATGATTTCTGTCCCACTGAACTACACAGTTAGCTAAAAATGATAGATTTTTACAACTGAATGAAAGTATTGGGATGTAGACTTTTTTGTATTGTTGTTATTTTGCCTTCCCCTTTTTATTACTTATTTTGCCAAAGAAATAGTTACCACCTTGCTACTATTTAGGGTTGGAAGAAAAAAGATCCAGTTAGTATTCATTCCTCAACTTTCATCCATTTGCTTCTTTTCTTCCCTTGATCATCTCTCTGAAAGTGATAAAATGTCATACACCCCAAGGAATTCAACCCTAGATTGACCTACATCATAATTTTATTTCTCTATACCCAAAGTGATTTTAATTGAAAATTTAAAGAAATTGAGGTCCAGGAAGAATAGTGGATAAAGTGCTGGATTTGGAATCAGGAAGACGTGAATTTAATTCCTACCTCAGACATTTACTGGTCATGTGATCTTGAGTAAGTCATTCAAGGTTTCTTCAGACTTATTTTTCTCATCTATAAAATGGAGATAACAATAGGACCATTCTCATAGGGTGAGGATCAGATGAGATAATACTTGTAAAGTGTTTTGTAAAACTAAATGTACTATGTAAATTACATCATCATCATCTTGCTTTAAATAAACTATTTTTTTGATAACTTTAATATCTGGTAAGCTCCACATTCTGTGTGTGTGTAAAAGGAAGAGGGGCGATGAAAGAGATCATTCTATAGGAAGTACAACTCTATTAAATCTTAGATAACTTGATTCAAGGGTTGTGGTTCAAGTTCACTGACCTTTTCCACTTAGGTGAAGTGAAAAAAGGATGAGGAGGGAGAATCCAAATGAGAGAGTCCCATTCCAGTATACCAACTGAATTTCTACTTTCTATCCTACTGATTTCTTTCCAAGACCCATTTTTGGTTTTTACCTAAAAATTCTAACTCCTTTTTCAAGAACAGACATGTAATATACACTCCAAGTATTTACAAAGTTTACCATTCTCATTCTGCAGTGACTTCAGGTAAATCACTATGAATGAATTAGTACAACATTTTATGCCTTCTGACAGCTACTACAAGGGAGATCATTCTTCCAAAAACTTGCCAGTAAGCATTTACATAAAATTGTATTTACAATTAAGCTCACAGATTGCCTTTCCCCATTTGTGACAGGATAACCACTAAAAACAAAACAAAGCGTGTGCACACACACACACACACACACACACACATACACACTGAAAAACAAAACAAAATCCTGAGAGTCAGCAGGCATCTGAGAAGGTAAAAATGGAATGGGTCTTGAATAGAAAAATCAGGCTTAGAACTTAAGAATTTAATGAGCTAGTATAATGAGCATCTTAGAATTAATTTTTACAATGTGAAAACACCAAATCTCAGGACTTTCTGCTCATTTTTCTACCAGTACATCACCACTACTGTAAAAACAAAATAGAGACTCAAAATTGCAATGATATCTAAGCCCTAGAAGAATATTAATTTAACTGGTGACATTCTTGATGTTCTATATTTGTCCAGTTAAGGAAAAGAGGCATAACTAGAATAACTGGACTGCATCCTTGCTTACATTCTTACTATAAATGATACCAGAAGACATCAAGATGTTGAAGTTAATTGGAAGGACAGTTTGCAGGTTCACTTCAGAGAGATAAACAAACAAACAAATGAAAAAACAAATTGCAGTGAGTTTCACATAGGGACAACAGAAATCGTTTTCCAGGACACTAAAATTATCTTCACTTATGATTTTGAGGATAAGAATAAGGGGAAAAAAAAGACCAAGGAAATAATGCTAGCACTCCTACCAATACTCATTACAACGAATTAGTAAGTACAAAAAATAAATTCTAAGTTAAATGTGACAAGATCTTCCAAACTTACAGCATATGTTTTGCATGGGTAGGTGTACATAGACTCAGGAAGATGGGGGCAAAAACTCATTAAATGCTATGCTTTAAGACATATCTCTTTAACTGAACAAAAACGCATCACTTAAAAGTCTCAAATCAAACACATTTTTTTCCAAGAGGAATTTATAAAAGTGCTGATTGGCATAACTGCAATTGACAAAATATATTAGACAAGATGCAATTCATTTTAAAATCGTTCCTCTCCAGACTGTAATCTGGACTTTCTATACCATGCCTCCAAACAAGCGATGCTCCCTGCCCCTTCAATTTCCTTTTTTTGTGTAGTATTTTAACCATTAAAATAAAAGCTCCTAGAGAGAAATGACTACCTTTCTACTTGCATTTATATTCTTAGCCCAGCACAGTACTTGGCATATAGGAAGTGTTTAATAAATGTTTGACTAAATGTTTAATAATTTAATTTAATAATATTAATTACTAAGTGATTATTAAATGTTTAACTAAGTGTTTGAGTTCGGATCAGCCGAAGAATAGAGGTATAAAAGAACACTGAGTTCAAAGAAATCATAAAGGGAATATAGATTGAGATCTGAGAGCAAACTTTGAGACCCTCTCTAACTCTGTAAATGCACAAATTGGAAACGGATACCAACTGTGATGAAATGACTTGTCCAAAGTGAATAAGATAATAGGTAACAGACCTGTAATTTGAATATATCTATCATATTCCAAGCCTTACACTTCTTTCCACTGTGCCACAATTCCTATAATCTCAATACTTGTCATTTATTTTTCTTCTAAATCCATATTTTCACAGGCAAATTAGAAAGAATGGGCAAATCATACCTGGCTAAATTTCAACTTATCAATTAGTTCTTGACAATTTTATATATATTTATGAAAAAGAAATATTTCACTGACTTCAAATTTTGTTGTAAACAAGATTTAGGTTCTTTTCATTGTTTTTATACATAGACTTAATCTTTTTATCACATGTTTTGACTTGTATTTGGAAAGCATATTGCAAGAAGAGGAGCCAGAACTATATAAACTTCTATATATTACATTTTGTAAGAAAGTAATACAAACATATTAAAAATGTTAAACCAAATCTTTCTCCTTACTCTTCCTTTTGGCTAAGAACCATAACACTATGAAATTGATGATATTTAAAAGATGTTTTCTATTATTACAAATCTTTTTCTATTTTCTAATAGAAACTTTGCAATGTTTTCAAATTATTCATATTGCCAGATATTTTATAAATTATATGAAACAAATGTGCATCTTATGATTTTAACAATTACTGAAGGAGAAAAGAAATAGTGGCAGATGGTTAGTTTATAGGCAGACTACCATTTTTGCAAATTTGCATATGAATTTATCTTTTTTAAATTACATTACAAGTGTCATTGTCTTAAATCACCTTTACTATTATACTATGTTTAATGACATTCTACTTATATGACTAGTATCTTGATTTTGAAACTAAGGCTCTACTACACTATTCTGGTTCCTTTAACTAAAGAAAAGGTAGTAAATAGTAATTAGATTAAATCAATGATTCACTTCATTTAGGATTTCAAAATCATAGGCATTTAATTCTAAAATGGAATTTTGTGATTATATAAGTCATTTGGCAGAAGAGGAAATTGTTTTCCAGAGAGAAGTATCTTTCTCTAAGCCTCATTGCCAGTTATTGGACAATCTGGGACAGAATATAAATGCTTATGAATTGTGGTCCAGAGAACTTTCTACTATATCACAAACTGTAGTGGAAAATTCCTCTATCCTTATCATTGAAAAGGATAGAAAGAAACCATTACAATTGCATACTGAAAAGTCAAAGATTTTGCATGAGCAAAACTAGTGTAACTTGGATAAGAAAGTAAATTCCTAACTGAGATTAAAAAAAAATCTATGTCTGAGCTATTTCTTGTAAGATTCTGATATTGAAGGTATATAGACAACAGAAATAGCCATGACCAAAATTCAGTCCTCCACTGATAAGTGGTCAAAAATGAGTTTTCAAAAGAAGAAATGTAAATTTTTAAGCATCATAAATAAAAATGGGACAAATCTCTAATTAGAAAAAATGCCAATCAAAATATATTTCACCTAATTGGTGGCAAAAGGGAAAAGATTTAAAAAGTAGTCAATACTGAAGAGGTCATGAAAACAGGCACTCACTAACAGATTCCTGGTTGAAGATGAGAATTGGTCCAGCCATTCTGGAAAGTAATTTTGAATTATTCAAGGAGAATGAGTAAAATATTGATATTCATTTATCCAGAGGTTCCACTCCAGGGCATATGTCCCAAGGAGGAAAACAACAACAATAAAAAAAAAAAACCACAAACTCACCTAAACGTTAACAACTGCACTTATTGTAATAGGTGCAATAAACTGTAGAAATATAGAAAAAAAGGCTTTTAAGAAACGATACAGCAAGTATAACCAGCAAATATGTACAGGAACAATGTAAATGAAAAGAGCAACCAAACAACCAAAAATTAATGCTGTTAAATTATGACTGAGGTTTATCCCACTCAAAGAAGATGTATGAAAAGCTTTTTACTTCTTCACAGAGAGGGAGCCATGTGTATAGGATGTGGAATAAAGCATTGTTTTTTTTTATATGTTGGTTAGTTTTCCCAATTTTTTCCTTATATTTTCCTATTTATAATTTTTTAAAGAGCTGCAGTGAGTTTCATCAAACAGGAGCAATAGGAAGCATAGTTTTCCAGGATATGAGTCATCTTCACTTGTAATGTTTCTGTTTTGTTTTGTTTCCCCCTGGGGTGGGATGGGGAAAGGAATGCAGTGCGGGATGAAAATGATGTAAAAAGAAAATATGCCAACAAAACATAGTTTTCAAGTATCAAAAAAGCCTTGTCAAGTAATTATAAATGCATATAAACTCATAAAAATAAGGTTCTTGTCATACAATACTTTAGAAAAGTAAAAAAAAAAAACAGCAATTGATGTACTAAATATAATGAGCCTTTATTAAATGTCAACATGCCCAAAGTAGACATTGTACTAAGCAATGGAAAAAAATAAAATTCATCAAGCTTTTATAATATTAGGTAATAAACAATTATCTTCAGAATTGTTTCTTATTATGTTAGGAATCAGTAGCCACTTCACAGTTAATGAAACCAAATCTCTTAAAAATTTCATTAGCAATTCACCAGATATATAAATTGACATCAGTATGGTAAATTGCCTAGACTGATGGCCTGAATTAGTTTGTCAAAATTAAGATTGCCCTTTCTTGAGTATGATACAAAAAAAAGTCATATGTTTAATTTACATATGCACAAATTCATCAAATCTTTGAGTCAGGATTTTGATGGGAACCTCAAAGATCATTCAGTCAACAAGAAGTCATACAATGCTTATGATGTGCATGTCCAAGTGCTAAGGAGGGCACAAAGAAAAAATTAAAAATCCCTGGCCTTGCATCATTTTTATATGCTCTGCTATACCAAAATTAATCATTATTAATCCTTCCTAGTGAAAGACAATCTTGCTCATCTCCCATATTCTGTTATTAAATCCTGAAGTACTTACCGCGTGATAATCTTCCTTTTCTCTTACCTTTATTACTTTACTCCTATTCAAAAGATATTTGATATACAAATGCAAAATGACATGTGTATGTGCAGCCTACTTTCAAAGCATTGTGTCTGAGATTCTATCTTGCTCTAAATGGCTAATATTTTTAAAGGAACACCGGTACATTTTTTCACTTCATGAATGTGCTCAATATTTGCACAATGTTTCCTCTCAAAAGATGAGAGAATGAATGAGGAATAAATAAATTGTGACTTCCTTGAATAATGATTCTACCTTTAAAGATGGATCACACGTAGTCTTGCTTGACTGCATCCAATATATCAATATTTATTAAGCAGACAGAAAGTCAATTGGACCATAACTAGCTTTGTGCTAGATAGAAAAAAAAAGAAAAGGGTATGAGAAGCTTATTAAAAAGAAACCAAAAACTCGTTCTGAAGTTCATACCAGCAATGTATTGTTCCTGTTTCCTCAAGTGTTAACAGAATTTAATAAATGATCACTTAGGGAATCCTACACTATAACTTATTATGAAATGGACAAATCTAGTAAAAATATTTTGACAAGTTATTTTAAAGGATTTTCAGTCTCCAAATGGGTAGGTTTGTTAATTAACCTGCTGTATCTGGTACAAAAAAATGAGGTTATTATTTGGTAATGTCTTTTCCATATAACTAAAGCATGTTTCTAGAAATTCACTGATCTTAAGATATATTGATAATACTTTAATTAAAATATATCAACCTATACTAATCACTACATCCATCTCTCCCTCCTTTAATTGTTTAACCTAAGACTTGATGATAGCCTAATGGCAAAACATAATCTCAAAATCACTTGTTTTAAAGTGATTTTACCCAGAAAGTAACCAAGAGCAAAGACCCAGTTTTTATATAGAGTCCATACCACAATCCTGCTTTCACATATATTGCCTTTGAATTATTTCATTATCATTTCACTCTAAGTAAATTATAAACTTTTGGAACTAGATAATATGTCTTTATCATCATCAACAACAACATCAATAGAATAAATATAACAAGAGTTTCTAGAATATAACTGAGAAACAAAGCTGAGAAGCTGCTATTATGACTTCTGCAAAGTTTTCCTCAGTAGCCATTACATTGTCCACTAGTGCATACCTTGAAAAATACACATGGAGTAGAGATGAGTAAATACAAGTTTTGTGGACTAAAAAATATCTACAAGTACTATTCTCTCCATGATAACCAATGATGCATCCTTATGCTGTTTCTCATGAAAGTATATAGTAATTACTCTTCAGAGGATCTGAATAAGAGCTGGAAGGGATCTCAGACATCCTCTAACCTAACCCATTAATTTTATAGATGAGAGAAGATTACTGAATCAGAAATCCTGTGATGTACCACTTCCATGAACTTGTCTTATATTGAATTAGAACTATATGCAATTAATTTAGCATAATTAACATGAATGTTGTAGCATGTTAACCCAGAAAGAGTCTACCAGACAATTCTAATAACATATAAAAGTAGTGAAAAAGATAAGAGTCCATTCACATATTTAAACTGATAAATAGCAAATGAATATCCTAAGTGGTAAAGTGGTAGCCATAAAATAATAAATGAATCAGAAGTCCTCTGGCATGATGGGTATATCTATAGGGAATTTATGGAAAGAAAGGGACAAGAATGAAATAGGAATGCAAGCATGGTTTAAAATCTGAGTTAAGGAGGAAATACATACTTATGCAACCACATTAAGTATTTTAAGTACTGAAAGTCTAAAAATATGCTTCTAACCATTACTAGAAACAACTTAACAGATAGGAGAAGGTGGGCTTATTTATTATTTCAGATTTGGGGATCAAAATTTTTTGTGCAAAAAAGTCAAGTATAAGAAAGCAATCAACTGTAAGTATCAGGAAAATGTTGGGTAATCATTAAAATAATTCATAGTGTCAAAAGAAACTAAAATTAAAAAGTAAAAATAATCATAGCAAAAATTTATATAGTATTTACCGTGTTCCAGGCAATATACTTCTTTGCAATTATTATATTCTTAAATCCTCATAGTAACCCTGGGAATTGGGTACAATTATTATCCCCATTTTACAGATGAATAAACTGACATTCATATATTAAATGACTTGCCCAGGGTGACACAGTAAGTGTTTGAGATCAGATTTAATCTCAGGTATATGTGACTCAAGGTTCAGTGCTCTATCCATTATGTCATCTGACTTCCACATGATACATATAGGCTATGGATATATTTAGTTATTTTAAAAACTGTAAAATCAAAATGTCATCTGACATCAATAGTCTATGAATATGTTTATCTACTTTAAAATGTTTTCAACTTATAAACTTCTTTGGGACTTTTAAAAAACCTAATATTTTGCTGGTTTATACATGATGAAACTACAAAAATTAAGATAATTTTAAAATTTCAGTAATAAGTTACCATTAGATTAAAAATGTGCAAATATTGATGAAGAAATACTGCAGCAAGATTATAAAAAGAATGACCAATTTCCATTGGAAATATGGGAAAAATAAATACCAAGTTAAGTATTATAGTGAATAAAAAGCCAACTTCAGAGTCAGTAAAAAAAACGCTGCATTCAGTTCTGACTCCTGACAGACCTGAATGCAGCGTTTTTTTACTGACTCTGAAGTTGGCTTTTTATTCACTATAAATATATCCTGACTGTGATCTTGGGAATGACACTTAACATTTCACTGGTTGGAGAACAGGTTTGTGTCTATGTCAGCAAAAAGAATTCCTCTACTTCTATCTAGGGTTCTCTATTTTAATGAAATCACAAGTTTTGACAGCAGTAATAATAATAATAACAATAAAAAAAAATAATATCCAACAGGGCTGGTAGGTGGTGCAGTGAGTAAGAGCACCAGCCCTGGAGTCGGGAGACCCGGCATCACTTCCGGCCTCAGATACTTAACATCCACATAAAAAAAACTGGCCATGTAACGTTGGGCAAGTTACTTAACCCCAATTTCTTTAAAAAATAATAAAACCCAAATTCTTCAAGATACAGCTTTATCCTTTTGGGGGAAGAATCAAGAAAAAAAAACAATCTCTCAATCCCTATATTATTTATTTTCAATGATTGTAAAAACAACAAAAAAAATTTGCCAAAAAGAGCAAGAATTTCTCAATTTCAAGGTTAGAAAAAGAGGGTGAGTGTAATACCTAGTAGATAAAGTATGATGAACTTTTATTAGGGAGATGTAGTTTATAGATTTTGCATGAAAAGTGATTTTGATTAAATAAACATGAAATGCTAAATATGAACTTAGAGGTAACTGAAAATGGTATTACTAGGAGATGATAGTAAAGAAGCAAATTTGATATAATACTGTTGTCATGTATGCCATATAAAGAGACTATATTAAAAGCTCTGAGGAAGATGAATCAGTGTTAATGGAGAAATTGGAATACAGACATTTTAAAAAGATAGAGTTGCTCACAAAAGAATGAAGTTCTCTTAGGGTTCTTTTTAAGGCCTATGCTACTCAATACCTGTAAACTATAACTACTTTATGTTTTAACTCTTGTTTTTTTTTATTTATATCTGTTTATATAACTTATTTTTAAGATAAAATAACTTTGAATACATAGAATTGAGTAGTAAGCTATTATTTGTAACAAGAAATGCAACTTAGTGTTTTAAAACTTAAGGTGTTTTGTATCAGAGACCATGAGGTATTTGACCTTTTGCAGCATTGGTTGCTAAGGGGCCATTTGGTAAAGAGATAGATTAAGAGAAGAGAAAATTCCTCCCTTATGACTGGAAAAGGACAATGAAGAGTTTTCATTATGGCAAATATAGAGTTGTTATGTGCCTGTAGCACCTGTAACCTCACTCCTGCTTGAAGCAGCTTTTAATATTCAGAGAGTTCACAAGGTATCATGGGAAAATAAACTAAGGATTTTCCCATATTTAGTAAGGGGCAGTTATAAAGAAGACTTAAAACCTTTACTAGGAATTGATTTCCAGGATAGAATCTTCAACTTGTAATGGGAATGTAAATTTGGAAGATCTTCCCTGCCCCTAGGCTAAAGTGCACCTGGAGCCTGGGGTGGGAGGCTTGTTTTTCAGTAGATACTTTTTGATTGGCCAGTGGGTCCAAAAGGTTGTTACATTCTCTGAGCCAGGAGAAGGCTATATAAGCCCTGATGTGTAGCTTTGTTTTGGGGGCTCACTTTGAGAAGTGTTCTGTGATTTGATATGGATTCTGGGAAGCCGTTGTCTGGAGCCCCCCCGGCTTTGAAAAACCCAGATGTTGATTTGGTATGGATGTAATGGTTGGACAGTTTGGAAATCTGTCTACTTGATCTGTCTCTGACTTGATAATTCTATCTGTGTACTTTCAAGTTTGGGGTGCCGACCTTTTCCCCTGAACAAGGTAAACGATATATGTCTGACTGATTAAAGTAAGCTTGTTAACCCATTTTGAGTTGCTTTCCTTTATCAAAGCAGATCCAAGAACCTGTATGGGCAGCCACCCTGAGGACGCTTGGGGTGCTTGCTGCTACACAACTGCAAGTGAAATCTGAATTGATCTATATATACATTTAATTATATTGATACTAAATGCACAAGGTAGCATGAGTATGAAAAATACCACTGAACTTGAGTCAGAGGAACTATGATCAAAACCCAAATAAATCACTGTTCACCTGTGTTTTACTGGAAACATCAATTAATCTCTCTATGCATCACAGCTTTCTTATTGCAAAATGATGGGGTTGAACCAAATTAAGTCTAAAGGTCCTTTAAGCTATATGATCCCTTCCATTAGTTTAGTACTGGGCAGAGATATAAGTAGAAATGTCAATTGTTAAGGCAAATAATAATAGATCATTTTGATTTACTAAAATTTACAAAGCCTCAGAGCAGTCTAGTGAGAGAAGTATTATCCCTGTTTTACAGATGAGGTTACTACTGCTCAGACTTTGAAGGACTTGCCCATAATTCATACAGTGTCAGAGGTGATATTTGAACCCTGGTCTTTCAGGCTCCACGCCCAGTAGTATAGCCATGATAACCCACTGTCTCTCTAAAGAACCACCCAAGAAAAACAAATAGACCTTGTGGCTATGACAGGCTGTTAAAAGATATTGCCAAGACGGTACACTGTAGTACATAATGATTATCTTTAGTAGAATAAAATAAAGTCATATTGTTGTCAAATACACTCTAGACCCCGTCGAAAAGAAGAAATGGATGATGAATTTGGGAATCAGGAAACATACTTCGTGTTAAAAGAAGCAATAGAATGATATTTTAAAATGTATTTTTCCTGTCAACAAAAATTTGCCTTATCTGATCACCCCAACATTTTTCCCTCATTCAGAGAACACAATCAATAAAATAAAAATTTTTTACAAATGTGTATGGTCTAGGAAAACAGTTTGCTGCACTGACCATACCCAAATACATACATATTCACACATGCATATGTACACACACACACACATCCCATTCTGTACGTTAAGTCTTTCATATCTCTCTTTTCTCTCTCTCTCTCTTTCCCCCCTCCCTCTCTGTCTCTCATATTTCATTAGTCTTCTAGTCATTGTGATGATCAAAGAAAACATTTCAAAGATGGTTACTTTTATAATGTTATAATTATATTAATTATGTGTTGTCTGCTCACTTCACACTGCCTCATTTCAAACAAATCTTCCTTCCTTCCTGAAACAATCCCCCTTCATAATTTCTTTTAGTGCAAGATTATTTGTTTACATCCATAGAGCATATATTCTTCAGATATTCCCCAATTTAAGGGTACTACCTCATCTTACGTTTTTTTTGTTACATTAAAACAAACAGTTGTAGATATTTTTATACATTTAGGTGCTTTTCCACTTTCTTTGATCTCTTTGGTGTATTGACATTCAATGGTATCACTGGGTAAAAAGTCATGCACAGTTTAATAACTTTTGGGGGCAATTGCTCCAAATTGATTCCCTGAACGGCTGGGTCAATTCACATCTCCAAAAATATGCTTTTATATGCCTCTTTTCTCATAGACATTTCAGCATTTGTCATTTTCCTTTTTTACAATGATACCTTTCTAAGAGGTCTGAGGTAGTACCTCAGATTAGCTTTAATTTGTTTTTCTCTGATTATTAGAAAGTTGGAGCATTTTTTAACATGGCTAGTCCAGCTCTGATTTCTTTCTCTAAAATATCTGTTCAAAATATTTGGATTTTTATCATTTGAGAAAGTCTGCTAAAATTTTAAGTATCCCAGTATCAACCAAATACTTCTCCTTTGCATATAAAAAGTGTTTCTTTCCTTTCAATCTGAATGACTTCATTTTGGGAATTATTTTACTGATTAGGTCTGTTTTGTGAATTATTCTTTGTTTCTCAGTAGCAAGAGAAGTGTTTCACAAAATATTATGTATAAACAGCAGAAAAATATTATAGAACACTGAAAGCTCTAGTACTAAGTATTTCCTATGTAAGATAATGCAGAAAGTATTAGCACCAGGAAGACAAACTCCACCCATCCAAATATTCCCACAGATCTCTAAATTCCACTATTTATTCCTTTGAGTTAAGGACTTGATCCTACTAAAATATGGGAGTAAGGGGAGGTTGGGAAGGTGGAAGAAGAAAGACATAGGTCCAGAGAGAAGGGTTAGGAATATATGTCAGAATGAAGAAGACTGACAAAATCAAAGTCAAAACAAGGTTAATGAGGTAAGGAAAATAGAAAAACACTGAAAGGGAAGGCAGAAGAGTTGGGAAAATAAATATATATTTACTATGAAATATATATCTAGCAATGATATTTGCTTAATGAACTTTGAGTAGGTGTGGAGTATATGAATACATTTGAAATCTTATATGCAAATCCAATAACTTTCATAATTTGTCAAATAAAATGCAAAAATGTTAATTTGTGCTAAATCAACATATACAAAGGAAGGCTTAGAGTTCCACTTAAAAAAAATAAAAAGACAACTGCCTAATAAAAAAATATATTTCTTGACATAAAGTACCCTTAACTTTTCAAATAATTTTTTTTTCAAATTAATAGTACAATAAATGATTTGTGATACATGAAAACCTAAGCTTTAAAAATGAAGAAACTGAAATAAGTAAGTTTTTCCACTTCAACATCATAACACTTAGGGACATAGAAACAAAGCTGAAACAAAACTATAGATTTGGGAGGGAGTTTGGTGATTAACTCATTTAACTTCTACTTTTTAAAAACAGGCAAATTTGTCCTGGAAAGCATACTGATACTAAGGACTGGATCAAGTATGATTAGATTATGAGGTCATAGAATCAGACTCTCATAGATTTAGAGCTTAGAGACACAACAGGCCACACAGAGAAATGACAATTATGAAGACTTCAGAAACATGTGAAGACCTATAAAATGATTCAGAGTGAAGTGAGCAGAAGTAGAACAAAATATACAACAATCACAACTAGATAGAGGAAAACAATGTTGAAATTTTTAAGTGCTATGATTGATGCAATAACAAGGCATACGTTCATGGTACTGACGGTAAAGCATAACACCTGACTTGGCAGAGAGGTATCAGATGATATATGTGCAAAAAGGCATACATTTTTCAGGAATGCTTATTGGGGTGATTTATTTTGCTTAATAATACTTATTTGTTACAAGGTAATGTTCTATTTGGAGGTAAAAATAATTCTATGAAAATATTAGCAATATAAAAACATTAATTATCCCTCTCTCATATGGATATTCAATGTGATTTATTATTAGTAGTAGAAAATGCAGAACAAAAATGTAGATCTCCTGGCTCCTAGTCTGTTGTTCTTTTAATAATATTCAGGAAATGAATGAAGAGTTACAAGTGCTATTTCTTAAAGGACAGAAAGGACATTTGTTGGGTGGGTTTTGTGGTTTCCAAAGTGGTTATATTTCTCTGAAATAGGACCTCAACTACTCCTAGCTTTCTGTTTCTTTTTTTACTCCTAGCCCATTATTTTCCCCATTTAGAATTTCTCCCTGAAGTTTTTTTTTTTTTTGTCCCAGCCTGGACTAATTTTCTTCTAGACATGTAGTCTCAAATTTTCATTGTACTAATTTCTAAAATCCATCAGTGACATTTCAATATGATTGAGATGTTATGATCAAAACAGCTCTACTTGATTACTTTAAAATATCAAGAGATGTTCCCATTAAGGTGAAAGAAGAATAGGATAAAAAGAGAAATGGGAAAAAAAATCAAAGAAACCCTAATTGAACAGTAAAGAGAATAAAGAAATAAGTAAACAAAAAAAGGAGTCTAACAACATAAAAAACAGTTTAGGTCAAAGGAATGGGAGAAGAAATCTTCAGGATAAAAACATAACACTGAAATAACTACAGTAATAATCATGTAAAAAATAATGAAATAACGGAGAATCCCACAGTTGGTGAAAGGTTTTATAAAAGAATTAAAGGGCAATTATGAAGCAAGTTTAGTTAAGAAGAATTTAAAAAGAGACTTGATGGCTTAGAACTGAAGACAAAAAATGTTAATAAAAAGTAGACATCTATAAAAGAAAATGGAACTAAAATATGCATATACAACAAGAACTATACCAGCAAAGTTAAAAAAATGGAACAAATGAAGTTTATGTAAACCAAAGCAAATGACCTTAAATACAGAACTGCACAAGTCAGCTGAGAAATCATTAGTAACAAAGAAAAACATGATGAAACAAATGGAAAAAAAAACCATAAACACCACAATTTAAGATACCAGGGAAATGTTAGATCATTGATTAGGGAATAAAGATCAAACAAACAACAAATTAAGACAAAAATCATAGAGCAGATCATAAACTGAGAACTGAAGGGGATCTGGGAGATCATTTAATATAATTCCAGAATTTGACAAATAATAAGTGAAAGCCAGAGTGTGGCTTCCCTAAGGAAATACAAACAAGGAGAATATCTTTCATTATCACCTAGCTTCTTATACTCCATATATCAAGTTCTTTTCTCATAATTAGTCCATAGTTACAAAGAAATTTAATGTGATTAGCACAGTTCCAACCCAATCCAATAAAGGAGGCTATCAAATACCCAAATCAGGAAATGGCCAAAAATTAAAGAATATACATATATATTGTTACTGTTTCATACATAAGCTTAACCCATTCAAAATCACTGATGCAATAAAGAGGTAAAAATAACCCAGAAAGGGTTTAATCAGTAAACCCTGGATTTTGATGCCATGGACTAAGACAAAGCAACCAAGGGTAATAGCAGTTTGGGATATATGCTTATGGGGAAAATCTTACAGAAGAAAATAACAGAAAACTTTACCAAATAAATTTTTTTAAAAAATTGAGAGCTTGGTGGGAGATTGATTCATTTAACCAGATACTATTAAGAGCATTTGTAAATTAGCCTACATGAAGAAAAGTGATATATAACAAAATGACTATGTACTGAATATTTTTATTATTATTATCTATTCTTGTGTACAATGACAATAAAATCACCATATTTGGAATCTTCTACCCCTTTGCTAAATAAAGAATAATCTATTGGAACTTAAAAAAATGAAGCTGGAAAAAGTAAATGAAGTTGACAAAATAAAGAAGAAAGTTGCAACAGAAGTACACACACATATGTATACATACACACATACATATATATATGGATATATGACGCACTTATGAATGTACATACGTAATTTTTTAATTTGGCAAAAAGATTATCTATCTATACTATTTAAAAGAGAGCAAGAAGTGAATATGTAATTTTCTTTTTTTTTTTAAGCAATCAGGGTTAAGTAACTTACATGGCCAGTTATTTCTGGGTGTAGGTGCTGAGTATCTGAGCCCAGATTTGATCCAGGTCATCCCGACACTGGAGCCGATGCTCTTACACACTGAGCCACCTGGCCGCCCCTAAGCAATTGGGGTTAAGTAACTTGCTCAAGGTTACACGGCCAGATGTTTCTGGGTGGGTGCTAAGTGTCTGAGCTCGGGATTCGATCTCCAGGTCTTCTCAACACTGGAGCTGGTGCTCTTACTAGCTGTGCTACCTGGCCGCCCTGAACATGTAATTTTCAAAAAAGAAATAATCTATACTAGTCTCCATAAAAAAATAAAAATATTGAAGATGAAAAGGATACAAACATTAAAACAGAAAACTTTTGTTTTGATAAAGGAAACTAAAATTTAAAAAGAGAGACAGAGAAACATCTAAGTTCACAATTTCACATGGTTGATTGCTTCTTGTCCTTCATTCTTAAATAGGACCAAAACGACATCACTATATGGTGATGAAGATGCAGTGTGTCCAGCTGCGGCTAATCAGACGAATGCAAGCTTGTAATAGTCAATCACAGTTCAAGCACAATAGTCCCTATGAACATTTGGAATGGTACAATTTTATACAGGATATTCCTAGAGGATTGATACATTATAGTTCAATATTTATTATCAAATGAAATATAATCTATTATTTAACATATCTATTGCTATTTTTTGTAAACGTATACTTGAATTAGAAAACGCCTAATTCTGCTTTCAGCTTTAAACTAATATCTACACAAAGCTCTTCTGTGATGCTAATTCATGTGGTAGTAACATCATAATCCTGAAGGCTATTTCAGTGGAGTATAAGCTCTGGCATTTTCTACCATGCTGTAATTTTTTTTAATCTGGTACTAGTAAGATAATCTATTTTGTCCTTGATTATCAATCTATGTTTAGCGAAGCATAGGAACCATAAGCTGTTCACTATGTGATGAATGCTTTTGTCATAGAAGCTGGTAAAGCAAAGAAAAATACAAAATAAACCTCAAGCCTGTTTTGTTCTCTTATGGGACTAGAGTGCTTGCCACTCTCAAGTAGAATGCACTATTCAGAGTTCATACTGCATAAGGATTCCCTAAAAATCAGGCAGCCTTTTAGATCAGAGATTTTTTAGTGGTGTGTGTGTGTGTGTGTGTGTGTGTGTGTGTGTGTGTGTGTGTGATGGACCCCTTATGCAGACTGGTAAAATTTATGAACCCTTTCTGAGAATTATTTTTAAATGCATTTGAATAAAAAAAGTAACCAGTTATATGGAATAACAATTATTAAATTTTTTTTTCTATATCACAGAACCTAGGGTAAGATTCTTTAGTATAGATGATGTCTGGTTCACCAGACCTCATTGATTCTGACTCATGGAGACTCTCATTTAAGATGTGACTCAAGCATCATTTTCTGAATGATGTCTCAGTTTCTTCCAACTAGTTCCTTTCCTGCAAAATTAAATTCTATTTAGCTATTTTATATTTAGAGATAATATATGCTTTATATTTATTTTCTAAGTATTTCATATATATTTATTATCACTCCCATTAGAATTTTACCTCCTTGGAATTTAGGGATTGATGCAATCTTTGTCCTTATGTAAAAGAATAAGTATTGACCTATATGCTTATTTTGCACTTTGACAAAACATAAGGGGGATGCCCTAAAGATAATAAGGTCTTCCACATGCTTCACATTATAAGTAACATTTTGTAGATTCCATTAAGTCTTAAGACACAATAGAGTTTCCTAAATGCAATCTTCAGGCTAACCACCCTCCAAGGGAAAAAAAAGAAAGAAAGCAAAAGAAGACTCACACATTGGTACAAAGTTGGATAGACACTTCAGACAGCTGGTTCATCAGTACATATATCTTAACTGTTCCTTCAAATATGGATGATGAACTAAATAGGATGAAGAAAACAGACTGAACTGAATTTGAGAAAATATGTGATGGTTTTAAATGCCCCAAGCTTATTAATAGAATCAAAATCTAAATTTTAAATACCAGTACTATTGTAATGATGCTGTAAAGCTACACGTAATGGAACACCATGGTTTTTGGAGAATCAAAATCAGAGGTCACCCAAAGGAAAATAGAAGGATGTACAATAGCTTTGAGGAGGGTCCAACATTTTACTAATAAACAATTGTGCTGGAGTAGTGATTTAAACAGTATTATCAAAGAAATAGACAAGAAAGCAATTCATTCTTTTCATAAGTGGGAGGAATAATACATGGACATTCTGATTTTGTACTAATATCCACATAATAACAAGAAATATAATGGATAAATGCCACCATGTTGTATGAATTCCCTATGGAAGGTCTAGGGAAAGGCATGCATATTTTGAAAATATATATGGATTATGATCTGAGTCATAGGTAAATTGATAAGTCGATCAATAAGTATTTATTAAGTTCCAGCCTTTTTGCAGGATTTCCAAATTAATTCTTCTGTCACATCTCCTGCACATTTTTTTCCTAATCATTTTTCTCTTTCTCCCAAACATTTCCAATCTAGGAAAAAAGAAAAGACCCTTTAACAAATATGCATAGTCCATGTCCAAAAATGCATGTCTCATCTTGCATATTGAGTCTATCACCTCACCACCATGAAGTGAGTAAGTTTATTCATTACTGGTCCTCTGGAATCATGGTTTGGGGAATTATTTCAAGTCTTTCAAAGTTGTTTTTTTTTCTTCATAATATTGCAATTGTACAATTTGTTCTCCTGATTTCACTTTTAATCAGTTAAAAATATTAGCAGTTTTCTCAGAAATTCTCCCTTATCTGCATTTAAAAAATCACAATAATTTTCCATTTCCATAACATATTTAGCTGTATACAAATTGATAAGAACCATACTTTCCAGTTATATGCCACCACAAAAAGAGTTACAATAAATATTTTTGTACATATGGGTCCTTTTTCCTCTTTCTTTGATGTCTTTGGGGTACAGGCCAAACAATGGTATTTATTGTTAGATCAAAGAATATGTCTAGTTTAGGAACCCTTTAGTAACCCATGACTTTGGGCATGGTTCCAAATTGCTTTCCATAACAGCTGAAGCAATTCCCATTTCTACCAACAATGTATATTTTCTGTTCATCACCAAAAAAAAAGAGGACTAGAGAAGTCAGCAGAAGATGTCTATATAGGAGGGTATATGAATTGTGTATATATGTGTACAGCTATACATAGAGGGCATAGGACCAATTTAATAGGAAGGGATGATGTTTAAATGGTGAAATTAAGAGGTGAGAGAGGAATATAATGAGAAGAGATGGGGAGAGACAGAATAGGGTAAATTATCTCATATAGAAGAGGCAGGGGAAAACTGTTACAATGGAGGGGAAGAACAGGAAGACAAAAGGAAATGAGTCAAACTCATTCTAAATGAATTTGGCTTAGGGAGGGAATGACATACACACTAAATAGGGTATCTCACCCTGAAGGAGAGTAGGGGAGAAGGGGATGAGAGGGGGGATAATGGAAGGGAGGGCAGCCTGGGTGGGGAGAGAGAAGTTGGAGGCACCCACTTTTGAAAAGGGACAGGATCAAAGTAAAGAATAGAATAAGTGGGAGGTGGGATATGATGGAGAGAAATATAGTCAGTCTTTTACAATATATCCACTATGGAAATGTTTTGCATAGCTACCATATGTACAAGCAATACCGAATTGCTTATCTTCCCAGTAAGCGTGGGTGACAAGGGAGGAAAGGAAAGAATCTGGAATTCAAAGTTTTAAAATTAAACATTATATATATATATATATATATATACACATGTATGCATATATATGTATATATATATACAGTAGTCGTCGTCTTTGTCGTCATCATTGTAGTAGTATTTTACATCTAACTCGGAAATAAGATATACAGGCACTAAGGCATAGATGCGCTACTGGAAATTTGGAGGGGGGATGGGGGGAGATATGGGAGAGAGCAGATTGGGGGAGGGGATATTCAGTGGGATCACTATTTTGGGGTGGTGGGTAGGGGGGAAATGGGGAGAATTTCTAACTCAAAATCTTGTGGAAATGAATGATGTAAACAAAAAATTAAAAAGAGAAAAAATAGAAATTAAAATTAAAAAAGAAATAAAAGAAGAAAAAAGATAACTAAAAGTAAATTTAAAAAGAAAGAAAGTCATGGGCTGAGCTGAGTATGATGGGGTTATTCCAAAAAAAATGTGTAGGGAGATCTAAAAAGGAGCATACTTCTCATACAAGTGAGGCTTGAAAGGAAGAAGCTGATAGGGGGAGGGCAGAAAGGGTTGGAACCTTACTCTCATTAGGAATGGATTAAAGAGGGAACATCTTTCTAGGAGGGTATAAAAGTCTTCTAAATTCAGAAAGAAATAAGAAGGCAAGGGGATATGGTTAGGAGAGAGGATAAGGAAGGGACTTTTAGAAGGGTGGTAGGTTGAAGAATAAGATGTCAAGTTAGTGAATAGGAGCAACACAGAGGAGTGAGGAAGGATATGATAAATAGGGTGAATAGAATAGTGACGAAAAATAGGAAGGAGGAAAATACTCAGGTAATCATAGCTTACAATGTGAATGGGATGAATTTACCCATAAGATAGAAATGGATAGCAGATTAAAAATTTGAATTCAACAATATGTTGTTTTCAGGAAACATCATAAAAATGAAAGATACATACCTAGATTAAAATTAAAGGGCAGGAGTAGAAGTTAGTATGAAAAAAGGGACAGTAATCATGATCTTAGATAAAGTTAAAGTTGAAAAAGACTTACTCAAAAGTGAAAAATAGAGAAACTTCATCAGCAACTTTATTCAGTATTGTGTTAGACAATTTAAAATACCTTGATAGAGTGTATACTTGCCAAAACAGACACAGGAAGTATGTGAAAACAAACATAAAACAAATTTTTATATAAATAAACTCAGATCTAAATAAGGGCAGCAATATTTATTCTTCATGGAGGGTCAATGTAATTTTAAATGACAATTTAACTTAATTACCTTAATCAATGTCATTCCAACTAAATTACAAAAAAATCACTTTTAGAAAAATATAATAATAATGTTCATTTGGAAGAACAAAAGGTCAGGAACTTCAAAGAAAACAGGGGGAAAAATATGAAAGGGAAGTAGATTCAGTAGTACCGGACCTTAACTTATATTATAAGGTGAGAGCATTGATGAAGCATAAAAAGAATAATTTCAAATTAAATTTTTTTTGGATAAAAGAAAGCTATGTAGCAAAGAATAGAAAAAAATGCAGAAAGTTAGGGGCACAGGAGAAATTTTCATAGACAATCTCTCAGATAAGATGTATCTGGGTTGGACTATTGATGAGGTATAGGAATTAAGAGCTGGTCAACATAAAAATACATGGAAAGAGATGTAAAGACCTTGACTTATGAAGGAAGATACTATATATACCTTCAGAGAAAAAGATGATAGAAGGAATTAAACATATTATGGTCTTACATATATGTATAAGAGTACATATGTGTCTAAAATGTGTATGTTTATAAATATGTGTGTGTGTATATATGTATTGATGTGTCTGTATGTGTATCTATGTTTAATTATAGTCTTATGTAGGGTGGAGGGTGAGTGAGGGTAAAAAATAAAGTAAAAAGTGCACAGAAGAAAACAAAAGAAAACCAACAAGAAAGCAAAAAAAAAAAAAGGTGGGCAGTTTTGAAAACAATGGATAGTATTTATTACACAGATTTTCTTTAAATGTAAATTTGTTGTTTTATATTGAATCCTCTCTTATGGTCTGCTGTCTACATGGCAGTATATTTTTCCTTTTCTCATTTTGTATTTAGGTTTATTTTTTTAATTACCAAAAAAAAATCTATTCACCTCTTTAACTTCTTTTTTTGTTTTATGGTTGGATTCATCTAATTCTGAGAGGGAGAGTTTCAGGTTCCCCCACACGGTCTATTTCTTCCTGTAACTCATTTAACTTGTACTTTAAGAATTTGGATGCAATACCACTTGGCGCATATGTTTAGTATTAGTATGACTTCATAATCTATGATGCCTTTGAGCAAGATGTACTTTCCCTTTGTCTCTTTTAATTAGATCTTATTATTACTTTTGCTGTTCTTTGTCTGAGATCAGGATCACTAACCCTATTTTTTTTGTAACTGCATCTGAAGCATCATGTATTCTACTAAAAGTTTTAACCTGTGTGTCTGCTTCAAATGTGTTTTTTGTAAACAGCATATTGTAGAATTATGGTTTTAATTCACTCTTTTATCTGCTTCTATTTGTTGAGAGAGTTCATCCCATTCACATTGACAGTTATGATTAACTGTCTATTTCCCTCCATCGTATTGTTTTCCCCATTTATACTTTTCTTTCCTTATATCCTTTTACACTGTTTCTCCTCACTAGTGTTTTGCTAATGTTCACTGCCTCCTTCAATCTGCCCTTCCTTCTATTAGACTCCCACCATTTTCTTTTCCCCTTCCCCTCCTACTTCCCTGTCAGGCAAGATAGACTTCTTTGCCCAACTGATTATGTTATTGCCTCCTTGAGTCAAATCTAATGAGGGTAAGGCTCAAACAATACTCACCACCCCCCTCATTTATGTCCCTCAACTATAATAGGTCTTTCAAACCTCTTCATGTGGTATAATTGACTCCATTATGGCTCCCCCCTTTCCACTTCTTCTAGAACAATTATTTTATTCATTCTTATTTTTTTAATCATCACACCAAAGTCACACTAACTCACACTAACTCACACACACACACACACACACACACCAATTCATACACATATTCACACCCTCTGTCTAACTATACTTCTTTAAAGAGCCTTAAGAGACATAAACTTCTTAAAAGTCACAAGTATCATCTTCCCATGTAGGGATATAAACAATTTAAACTTACTGAACACCATGTTGATGTTTCTTTTACTTCCCTGTTTATCTTTTTATGCTTCTTTTGAGTTGTATCTGAAGATCAAATTTTCTGTTCAGCTCTGGTCTTTCCATCAGGAAAGTTTTAAAGTCCCCTATTTCATTGAATGTCCTTCTTTTTTGCCAAAACATCATGGTCACTTTTGCTTGGTTGTAATTCAGCTCCTATGTTTTCTGGAATACCATATTCCAAACACTCTGATCATTTAACAGAGAAGCTTCTAAGTCCCGTGTAATCCTGCTTCTGACTCCTTGATATATGAAATTATTCTTTCTGGATGTTTACAATATTTTCTTCTTGATCTGACAGTTCTTCTAATTTGGCTGCAATTGTGGTATTTTCCTACAGTGATTTAGCCCAAGAAATGATCTTTTAGTGGCTTAAACTATTTTTATGTTAATTTAATTTAAGATATTCCAGACAAAAACATTTGTGAATCCTGTTCATTACATGTATTTGTCTGGGAAAGTTTTCCTTAATACTCACTTTTTTAACATTCAAAAATAACCTTTTAAAAAGTGTAGCCCAGCTGAAAAAGCAACTGACCTGTAGCCAAGATGGAGGCCTAAGAAGTAAGGTTCTCTCACCCTCGCTTATCCTCTGAAAGCCCAGAAAATATCACCACAAGAAATACCCTGGAACACGTGATCCAGCAGAAAGAGGGGGTTCAGCAGTCTTGTAACCCAGGAAGCTCGGGAAATAAATGGGAAAGTCCCCTCTTGCTCTGGGGAAGGAGCAGCAGTGCAGGACAGCAGGTGTTCATGCAAGCCAGCTGCAAGCCCAACCTCAACAAATCAGGAGATTCTGAGACCCAGGGTGGTGGAGCAGGAAAATGTCAACAACAGGACCTTCCAAATGCCTCAGTACAGGCAGGGGAACTAGTAAACACCATGTCAGAAAAGTGTACCAGAATTCTCCAGCAGCCAAAATTCCCAGTGCTTCAGCCCAACTAGAGGAAAAACATTTACAGGAGGCACAGCTTCAGGTTGGCTGACATTTTACAGCAGCCAAACTTATGAGTGCTTTAAAGAAACCTGGGTGAGCAGGAATCCTCCAGGGGCAAGACTCCCCTTCCTCACCCCAAGCACTCCCATGTTGCTGACTAACTCAGCACCAGGTAAACTGCCATACCCCTGCAGACTCTGGCTGCCAGAAACTGAGGCCCCAGAACACGAAGTCAGTGGCTAGGTCCCTGGTTCCTAGCACAAGGAATTGGGTCAGTGCACCCTACGATCGAACAGGAGAGCTCAACTTTAAAAGTCAAGAAATAGGCAAACACCATGAACAATGACCAAAAACAGACAATGACCATTGATTTTTATTATGGGAAAATGGAAGATCAAAATACAAATTCAGAAGAGGACAGCATTGTCAATATACTCATATCCAAAACCTCAAACGTGAATATGAACTGAGCTCAAGCCCTAAAAGCCTTTTTGGAAGGATTTTAAAAGTTAAATAAGAGGAGTAGAAGAAAAATTGGGAAAAGAAGTGAAAGGTATGCAAGACAGAGTCAACACCTTGGAAAAGGAAGGACAAAAATTTACTAGAAAACAAGTCTTTAAAAACTACAATTAACCAAATGAAAAGAAGTACACCGAAGAAAACAACTCCTTAAAAGTAGAATTAATCAAATAGAAAAGGAGGCACAAAAGCTCACTGAAGAGAACTCTTCAAAAAGTAAAATGGGCCAAATGGAAAAGGAGGGACAAAATCTAATAGAAAAGAATAGTTTATTTTAAAAAATTAGATTTGGGCAAATAGAAGCTAATGAGTCTATGAAATATCAATTATCAGTCAAACAGTAACACAAAAATTTAAAAATAGAAGAAAATGTGAAATACCTCATTGGTAATGCAACCAACCTGGAAAACAGATCGAGAAGAAAAGATTTAAAAATTATTGGTCTACTTGAAAACTATGAAAAAAAAAGCCTAGACATCATCTTTCACGAAATCATCAAAGAAAACTGCTCTGAGGTCCTACAACCAGAAGGTAAAATATTCATCAAAAGGATTCACTGGTCATCTCTTGAAAGAGATCTCAAGTTTAAAATGTCAAGGATTATTGTAGTCAAATTGCAAGATTATCAGGTCAAAGAGAAAATACAGGCAGCCAGAAAGAAACAATTTAGATATCATGGAACCACAGTCAGGATTATTCAAGATAAGGTAAAACCAAGAATAATCCTTCATGGAGGAGATGGACATTCAACAAAATAGGGGACTTTCAAACCTTCTTAATGAAAAGACCAGAACTCAACAGGAAATTTGATCTTCAAATACAAGACTCAAGAGAGACATAAAAAGGTAAACAGGAAAGAAAAAAAAAACAGCATTTTATTAATAACAGCAAACTGTTTACATCCCTACAAGGGAAGATGATACTTGTAACTCTTGAGAAATGTATCATTATTACATTTAACAGGGGTATGCCATAGACAGAGGGTATGGGTATAAACTGACTTGGATGATAAAAAATCTAATTAAGTGATAAAAAAGAGATTACACTGGGAAAAGAGGGAAAAAGGAGTCAGACAAGGGTAAATTATATAACATGAAAAAGCACAAAAACCTATTACCATAGAGGGAAATAAGGGAGGGTGATGAGCATTGTTTGAACATTATTTTCATCAGATTTTCCTTCAAAGAAGAAATAACATAATCAGTTAGGTATAGAAATCTAACTTACACTATAGGAAATAGGAGGGGACATTCAACAAAATAGGAGAATTTCAAGCCTACCTAATGAAAAGACCAGAATTCAACAGAAATTTTGATCTTCAAATACAAGACTCAAGAGAAGGAAAGGGGAAAGAAAATGGAGGAGGTGGATAGAAGAGAGGAAATAAGTAGTAATGGTAGAGGATGAAAGGGGAGGGCACTGATAGAAGGGAGGGCAGACTGAGGAAGGTAGTGATTGAAAGCAAAATGCTAGGGAGGAGAGAGAGGGAGAAAGGAGAGCAAAAAGCATAAATGGGGAGGGGGGAAGGAATAGGATGGAGAGAAAGACACAGATAGTAATCATAACTGTGAATGTGTATGGGTTGAAGTGACCCATAATTTGTAAGCAAATGGCAGAGATCATTAAGAACCATAATCCTCTTGTAAACTGTTTACCAGAAACACCTTTGAAGCAGAGGGATACACACAGAGTGAAGGTAAAAGGCTAGAATGGAATATATTAGACTTCAGGTGAAGTACAAAAAGCAGTGCTAGAAACCCTGATCTCAGATTTAATTAGAGAGATAAGAAAGGAAATTACATCTTTCTAAAATGCACTATGGACAATGGAGTAATATCATTACTAAACATGGATGTGCCAAGTAGCACAGTATCCAAATTCTTAGAGGAGAAGTTAAGGAAGTTACAGGAAGCCATAGACAGCAAAACTATACCTAGTGGGGGACCACAACCTCCCCTTCTCAGAACTAAATAAATCTAAACACAAAATAAACAAAAAAGAAGTTAAGGAGGCACATAGACTTTTCGAAAAGTTAGTTATATTAGAATTTTGGAGAAAATTGAATGGGGATAGAAGGAAATATACCCTTTTCTCAGGGATACATCACATCTACACAGCAATTGGCCAGGTACTAGGGCATAAAAACCTCATAATCCAATGCAGAAAGGAGGAAATATTAAATGCATCCGTGCAGATCACAATGCAATAAAAATTATATGTAATAAAGGGGCATGGAAAGATACCTACAATATAACTGGAATCTAATCTAAATCTAAAGTATAAGTGGGTGAAACAATAAATCATAGAAGCAATCAGTAACTTTTTTCCAAAAGAATGCAGCAAAAGCAGCTCTTAGGGGAAGTTCTATATTGCTAAATGCTTACATGAGCAAAGTAGAGATGAGTGAATTAGGCATGCAACAAAAAAGTTAGAAAAGAACAAATTAAAAATCACCAATTAAATACCAAATTAGAAATTCTGAAATCATAGGAGAAATTAGTAAAATTGAAATTAAGAAGCCTATTGAACTAATGAATACAACTAAGAGTTGGTTATATGAAAAATACTTACCTGTACGCCAATAAATTTGACAATCAGTGAAATATATGAATATTTACAGAAATATAAACTGCCCAGATTAACAGAAGAGGAAACAATAAATATACTTAACACCTTTTCAGAAAAAGAAATTGAACAAGCCATCAATGAATTCACCAAGGGCCAAATGAATTTACAAGTGAATTCTATCAAACATTTAAAGAACAATTAACTCCAGTACTATATAAAAATATTCTGGAAAATACGCAAAAAAAGAAGTCGTATCAAAGTTGTTTTATGACACAAATAGTGTACTGATACCTAAATTGGGAAGAGCCAAAACAGAGAAAGAAAATTAAACTCAAATTTCCCTAATGAATATAGATGCAAGAATTTTAAATAAAATATTATCAGAGATTACAACAATTTATCTCTATGACCAGGTAGGATTTATACAAAGAATGTAGGGCTTGTTCAGTATTAGAAAGACTATCAGCATAACTGGCTATACCATCAATAAAACTAACAGAAATCATATGATTATCTCAATAGATGGAGTAAAAGCATTTGAAAAAAAACACACACACATTCCTATTAAAAACACTAAAGAGCACAAGAACAGATGGAGTCTTCCTTAAAATGAAAAGTAGCATCTAACTAAAACCATTAGGAAGCAATATATGTGCTAGGAAAAAGCTGTAAGCATTTCCAATAAAATTGGGGATGAAACAAGGATGTCCATTATCACCAGTGATATTCAATAATGTACTAGAAATGTTAGAGTAGAAAAAGAAATTGAAGGAATTAGACTAGGCAAAGAAGAAACAAAGCTAGCACTCTTTGCAGATGATAGGATGGTAATACTTAGAGAATCCTAGAGAATCAAGTAAAAATTCTTGAAATAATAAGCAACTTTTGCAAAGTTGTATATATAAAATAAACCCATATGAATCATTAACATTTCTATGTATTACTAACAGAGTCCAATACCAAGAGAGAGGAAGAGAAATTCCAGTTAAAGTTACTGTAGACATTATAATATATTTGGGAGTCTATCTGCCAAAACAAACCCAGGAACTATATGAACACAATTACAAAACACTTTTCACACAAAGTCAGATCTAAATAGTTGGGAAAATATCAGTTGCTCATGGGTAGGCTGAGCTAATATAATAAAAATGATAATTCTACCTAAATTATATTACTTAATTATTTAATTAATATTAATTAATTATACAGTGCTTTATCAACCAAACTACCAAAAAAATTGTAGAGATAGAATAAAAATAGTAACAAATTCATCTGTAAGAATAAAAGTTCCAGTATACCAAAGGAATTAATGAAAAGTAGTGCAAGGGAAGGTGGCCTAGCTATACCAGATTTTCAATTGCATCATAAAGCAGCAGTCATCAAAAGTACTTGGTACTGACTAAGAATTGTAAGTCTGGAACAGTAGAATAGGTAAGGTATGCAAGACACAATACTCAATGAATACAGTAATTTCTTATTTGATAAACCCAAAGGCTCCAGCTTCTGGGATGAGAACTCACTATTTAACCAAAACTGTTGAGAAAACCAGAAAATGGTATGACAGAAACTAGGCATACATATTATACTATATAACAAGATAAATTAAAAATGGGTACATGATTAAGATATAAAGGCTGATACTATAAATAAACTAGGAGAACAAGCAATAGTTTTCCTGTTAGATTTATTGAGAATGGAAGAATTTATGACCAAACAAGAGATAGAGAACATTATGAAATGCATAATGGATGATTTTGATTGTATTAAATTGAAACGTTTTTGTGCAAACAAAACTAACACAACCAAAATTAGAAGCAGAAAGCTGGGGAATGAATTTTACAGTCAGCATCTCTGATAAAGGTCCCATTTCTAAAATAAATAGAGAACTGAATCAAATTTGTAGGAATAAAAGTTATTCCACAGTTGAAACATGGTCAAAGGATATGGAAGGCAGTTTTCAGAGGAAGAAAGTAAGGCTATCTATAGTTATGCAAAAAATGCTCTCAATTATTATTGATGAGAGAAATGCAAATCAAAACAACTCTGATTTACCACATCACACCTATCAGATTGGCCAACATGCCAAAGCAGGAAAAGAAAAATGTTGGAGAACATGTGGGAAAACTGGAACACTAATGCATTGTTGATGGAGTTGAAACTAATCCAACCATTCTGTAGAGCAATTTGGAACCAGGCCCAAAGAACTATATACGTGTGTGTGTGTGTGTGTGTGTGTGTGTGTGTGTGCATACCCTTTGACCCAACAATACCACTTCTAGGTCTATATCCCAAACAGATCATTAAAATGGGAAATTTACAAAAAGTATTTATAGCAACTCTTTATGTGATACCTATGAATTAGAAATTGAAGGGATGTTCATCAAGTGGGGAATGGCTTGAACAAATTGTGTTATATGAATGTAATATAATACAATTGTACTATAAGAACTGATGAGCAGGTAGACTTCAGAAAAATCTGTGAACACTTATATGAACTGATGCTGAGTGAAATGAGCAGAACCACAACACTGTACAAGTAACAGCCACATTGTGTGATGACTGACTTCTATAGTCTTAGATCTTCTCAGTAAGGCAAGGATCAAAAGATTCACTATGGAAAATGCTATCCACATCCAGGGAAAGAACTTTGGAGTCTGAATGCAGATGAAAACACACTATTTCCTCGCCTTTTCTTTTTTTGTTTTATTTTGTTTCTTCTTTCTCCTGGTTCCTCTCATTAGTTCTAATTCTCCTTTATATCATGACTAATGTGAAAATATGTTTAATATGAATGCATAAGTAGAGGCTTTAACAGACTCTATGCTGTTTTGGAGAGGGGCAAGGACAGAGAGGAGGAGAAAATTTAAAACTCAAAATCTTATGGAAGTGAATGTTGAAAACTAAAAATAATAATAAAAAGCAACAGACCGCTATATTCTATAATTGGTCACAACTTAAATTCAGTACCTTCGGGATTTTTAACCTTATTTTTGCTCCCTATATAGTAATAACTAGAAGAATGTCTTTCCATTTGTTAAGCAGATGTAGAAAAGCAAGAGCACTGTCTTTTATCAAGAAATGTAAGCATCAGAAATAGACATTTTTAAATAAGGGATGCTAATTATAGATGTTATTCAAAGTTATGCCTGTTTTGGAGGTCTGGATAATCATTTTGTATTTCACCTTTCTTTGAATAGATAAGAAAATTCTCAGGATTTGTTTCTTATCATACTACTTACTATCAAGAGATTTTTTATTTCTATGGAAATTGTTAAACTAAAGCAAGGATTTTTGTCCTGGAGTTTGTTACCAAGTTCTGAACTGAGTCATTTTAAACATATTTCCTCAAAGATGTACATTAATAACATGTGAAAAGAAGAGAAAATGCTGCCAAATGTTGCTTTGGGGTGTAAGGGAACTTTGAAAGTTTATTCAATATCATTTATTTATTAAATGTCTTTTTCCCCTCAGTAAACAATGTTTAGGAAATGTTTCTAAAGCTGTCTTTATTTAGTGCATTTCCTCTCCGCCATAATCACTTATTATTCTTTGCCATTTGACTTCTAGTCTTATTACTCTATTAAATGAAATTCTTATCTCCAAAGTTGTCAGTGATCTCATAATTGCCTAAAGAGATTTCTTTTTTTCCAATTCTTATTTTCTTGATCTCTTTGGAGCATTTGACACTTAGGACCACTCTCTTCCTATATACCCTGTTTATCCCCAGTTTTCATGACCCAATTCTTTCCTTGTCTTCCTTATGCTTATCTGACATCTCAGTTTCTTTTGCTAATTAGCACTCAGAACACATACCCAAATTGTGAGCTTATTCCAAAGTTCTCAACTTGTCTTTCTTCTCTTTCAATATTCTCTCAATGGGTGACCTCAGCAGCTCCCATTGATTTAATGATCATATCTACACAGATCTATATAAGCAACTATATAAAAATGAACTGTTTCTGTCCTAGCTTTTTTTTCATGAATTACAATCAAGAATCACCAAAAGTCAGTTAGCTATTTCCAAAAATATTTCATAAACATCTCAAATTTAAAATGAATAAAACAAATTTCACTATTTTCCCCCTCCCAAACCTCCCATCTATTGAATTTACCTATCATTATTGAGTGTGCCACTATTGATCCAATATCATACGTTTGTAATACCCTCACTTTTCCTCAATCCATATTTACTTGCCAAATGTAATCTCTTCCTCTACAAAATCTCTGATAGCACTTTCTCCAAATCTACACAATCTCCCTACTTCTCATCTGGGCTATTAAAATAGTCTTTTAATTGTTCTCCCTGTCAAAAATCTTTCTAGTTCACACCATCCTAAACATGGATGCTGAAGTGATTTTCCTTAAAGATCGACTTCCTTAAGCCCCTATCTACTCCATAATATCTAGTAGCTCCCAGTCTCCAGGGTTCAATTCAAACTTTTCTGTTTGTTTCTTAAGCCCTTCATCCATTATCCTCAGAGTACCCTTCCAACATCATTATAGATCGCTCCCTTTTCCACAGGACACTCAATCACCCATCTCCATGCCTTTGCACTGGCCATCCCCAATGACTAGAAAGTACTCCTTCTACTCCATCTTGAAGAATCCTTCACTTTATGCAAGAACAAGCTCAAGATTGACCTTTTTTAAAATGTCTTTTCCAATCCTTAGAGCCACTAGTGCACTCCCTTCCAAAAAAGATATGCTTATTTTTTTTTTATTACGTGTGTACATGTTGCCATTCCAGATAGAATTTAAGTTCCTGGAAAATGAATATGATTCCATTTCTGTCTGTCTCTCCAGTGCCTGGCAAATACTAAGTGCTTAATATATGTATGTTGATTCATGGAAAATGATTCTCAAGTTGTTTTAAAAGGTTTATTTTATCAGGAAACTAGTAATTCTACAAGTTATTCAATCATATTAAAATTATCTTCTAAAAGGCATTTTCTTGGTATTGAATTTATAAAGACATTATAGACATCTTATTCCAATTCTGTGATAAAAATAAATCACAATTAGACTCTTCCTTGAGGAATTTCCCCAATTATTTACATCCTAGAAAATATACGCCATCCATATATTAGCAGTGGCATTTCCAACTTAAGTTGTTACTTCCAACTGAAACTGTTACAAGACTTCTGGCTTGTGAGATTTTATGCTCACCATCACTGAAACTGATTACAAAGATTCAAAATAGCACCTTTTAGTCTTGTTATAGAAAGACTGTTTTGTTGCATTAGATGTTGGATTCTATAGATAACCTATACTATCCTTTCAAACTCTAAGCACTTGTGATGTTGTGAATTTGTGTTATGTGTGTGTGTGTGTGTTTGAATATTTTTCTAGTTCTGATTGTTTCTGAACTTTACTAGAATCTTCTCATGAGGACTTGGTCACATCCTGTCAAATAATCTTTTCTTTCCAAAGAAAAATACACCTGGACTTTCCACAGTTCCTTCAGACCAAAAACCAAGCTCAATGCATTAATCAACAATGATGCTCTGCCACTTGTTACCAAGTTAACTGGGTTTACTTCTGTCCTCACTAGAGTTCTCACAGAATGCCTTGTACTACCAGATACTACAAAATCTTTCCTGCTATATCTGATTCTACTCCCAGCTGCTGACTGTATACCCCCAAACCAAACCGCTTTTGCCCTTTATCCATATGCCTGAAATGTTTTTTCTTCTATCCACCTAAGGAATTCATAATCCTCATTTTTTTCTAGGATGGGTTATCAGCCAAATGGGTTAGCAGAGACGCTGATCATCCAAGCTTCATTGGATATCTTTTGGTTGATGGAACAGACACTGCCATGCAGTAGCCACCTGCTATACTTCCAGTTTGAAGATATCTAGCCAACATTTTATAGAATAAAGTTTGGAAGTCTAAGCATGCTTTTATCTATCACCAAACAGGTAGATGAACTTCAAATATCCAAATATACATATTGTAGCAGCAAGCACCCCAGCATCCCCAGGGTGGCTGCCAATACAGGTTCTTAGATCTGCTTTTCTAAAGGAAAGCAACTCAAAATGCATTAACAATCTTGTTTTAATCAACTAAATATATCATTATCTTGTTTAGGGGAAAAAGTCAGAATCCTGAACTTCAGAATATACAGACAGAAGTTACAAGAAACAGAAAAACATATCAAGCAGAGAGGCCTCCAACTGTCTTGACCATTACATCCATACCTAGTCAGTTAACAGAGAGGGAATTATCAACATCTGGGTTTTTCAAAGCCAGGGGGCTCTCAATGGCTGCCCAGAGTCTCATCTGGTCAAATCACACAACACTTCTCAAAGTGAGCCCCAAAACAATGCCTCACATCAGAGATTATATAGCCTTCTTCAGGTTCAGAGAACATAACAACCCTCTTGACCCACTGCCCAATTCAAAGTATCTCCTGAAAAATAAGCCTCCCACCACAGGCTCCAGGTGCACTTAAGCCTAGGGGCAGGGAAAATCTTAAAAATTTACATTCCTATAACACATATACATATATACATATGTATATATGTGTATGGATACACACATATACATATATAACAAATACTTATTGCAAAAAAACTTTTCATTTCTGAATTTATCTCTACCCTGTCCCACTAAACTATGTTTTCATTTGATCTATTCAATTTTAAAATCCAAACAACTTGAGTGTTTTTATATTTTGATACAGCCTCAGAGTATTGAAAGCTTTGACTGGGTAAAAATTAGACATTGAATGGATCTTGAGGTTCCTGCTTCTTTCTTATAGGTAGTCTACAATCCTCAAACACCATCTGCTAAGCAAGCATCCATAGGTGAGTGACACATTATCAATATGTACTACAAGTTCCCAGAATCAAAGTGTAGCTACTGGTAGTGAAAAAATAAGTTCTTCCAATGTCGGAAAGAAAGTTAAAAACATCACATTGTCTTCTTAGACTGATTTTTAGCTGATCAAAGCATTTAACACTAGGAGACTGTCTGTAGATATAAACTCTTGCCCTTCTAAATTGGTAAACAATCACAGTCTCACCACAATAATCTTTATCTTTTTTCTTAAAAAATAAAAAGAACCTCTCAGTCATTTAAAACTGCAAGAGTCAAACCAAAAGCACTCTACAGAAGATCTGGAAAGTGAAAGAGAAGAGTGTGATGCCTTAAAAATTACATAATTGAAACATGGAACCTGCTGAGGTCCAGTGAGGTTACAATAACACTTGGACAAAAGAACAACAGAATGAATGATATGTACCTGGATCTTCTCACTATTTTCTGCCCCTTTTCTCTGACCCTGCACTACTACTGTAGGGTAGCTGACTTCTACAATGCATTTAGAGAAAAACAAGTGTGGCTTCTGCTTAAAAAAAAAAAAAAGAGAATCCGTCAACTTTCCCAAAGTGTATTGTTCCTAAAATAACAAAACTTACTTTCATTATTTTTTATGCACATCAAATTATTTATTCTGTCTGCTAAACAATTTAAAATCAATTTGTGTAATTTCTCCCTTGAAACCCCAAGGCTTTCATTGACTTTGCATTACATTCTGATACCTTGCTGAGCTCTGAGTGGCCAAGCAAGCAGGGCTATAAAACTGTTTCTCCTGCATGAAGTTTGCCTGCTTAGGTTGTGCTTGTTGTCCTCTTTGGAAATCCCAGAAGCCAGACATTATTAAACATGGTTCTAGGATCACACACGGAAAGGATCTCAGAAGTCATTTAATCCAACCCCTCATTTTATAGATGAGAAAAACAAAATCCATGAGGACTGAGTGGTCATATAAGCAGTAAAGGGTAAGACATGGGATTTGATCTGAAGTTCTCTGACCCTAAAACTTGTATTCTTGACACTGTACTACTCTGCCTTTAATGATTAGTTTAATAAAAAGCATTTAACTCAGCAGATAACTATATGCCACAGGAATGATCTCTGACAATAAAATGAAGCTACCTGTCATAATTATGGACTGATTTTGATGCTAAAAACAACAGGTCATTACTCTTTCCCATATTTAGTGTGATCTAGTCATGAAAATAAATAAAATGAACAAATCATTCCCTAGCTACTTCTATGTGAATTGACATTCAGCAAATATGGATCTTATCTGGCTGAGTTAAAAACAAAAAAAACCTACTTAGTACTCCATTTAAAATTATATTTCTAAGCCTCATGGAATCTTTTATCAAAATGTATCATGGAAGGGTTTGAGTTCTGCTGAGGAAAGATGCTAGTATATAATTGTAGTAAATATAATCTGTTCAAAACCATGGTAATCGATTGGATGATAGTATATTGCGCCATTTCATGTAGGGTGAGACCATTACATTTAATGAAGTAACTCAGCAAAATACAGCACCAATTTTTCTTCAAATGAATTTCTTTAGTTGCTTGATATAAGCAAGAAAGGTTGAGAAGAAGACAAACAGAAAGGAGAGAGAGAAAAGGGGGGAAAGGGAGACAGAAAATTATATTGAGAGGGTACTGATAGGAAGAGAAGGAAATAGGGAGAGAAAAAGGAAAAAAAGAAGATGGAAAAGAGAGAGAGAGGAAAAGGGGGAGGGTGGAAGGAAGGCGAGGGAGGGAGAGACAGAGACAGAGAGACAGACAGATGAAAATCACAAAGAGAAAATATAATGGACTATAAAACGCTGATTTTGACCCATAAGGAAGATGAACTGATTTGCAATTTTAAGTATTTGTAAGCATGTAATTGATAAGCAGGGTTCAAAGAATGTGTCTTACTGAAGAATAAAATATCTTTTAAGGACAAAAAAATCTCTGAGTAACAGTATGAAAAACTAGGATTTTTGACTTTATGAATAAGGCATAATAGATAAACAAAACATTCACCACACAGCCATTACTCCGAAAAATCAGAATGATTAGGTGTACTGTGGATCACAGATTACTGCACTTTAATTTTTAAATGAGCTTAGACATCTGTGAAATTTAAACCCCAGGGCCAACAATTTGTGTGACACTATGTTAGAAAGGGAACAGAGCTTTGACATGCAAATTTCAGTTTTATGTTGCCTCAGACCAGGTAACCTTGCAAACAACCTTCACATACATAGCAGCCCTCGAAGCTCTGACTGATGTCTCCCATATGGATCCATTCTTCCTCTCTCCTTTCCAATCAAGTTGACAGCAATTCTCAGTTCATTTTCAAAACGGACTGATAAAAGCTATGCTGGGCCTATACCTGTTATTAACCTCCCTTGTGCTATTATTACTCATATTTTCTCCTTTGAGATAAGCAGCTACAATGCAGGAGCTGATCTTTGCATATGGTGGGCTATTACACAAAAAAAAGAGATTGCAAATGTCAACCTATTACTGGGTCATTAAAGTCAGGTCATGATATTTCAGAATTTGATGTTTTTAACCTTTTCAGGAGTTAACCCATATACAACACACTTTTTAAAAGAGTTTATTTATCCTTGGATACAGTGGATGCATGCCCCAACAATACTTTCCTGAAAGATTAGGTTCTGTATTCTTGGCATGGCTCATTAACAATATTTATGGGATCACTTCCTCAGCTTGCTTCAGCTCTTCATCTACTTTACAGGAATCTTTAACTCTGGATCAAAGAAATGTTCAGATATTTCAGGTGGCTGCTGGTAGAAACAGGGTAGGGAACAGAATTAAATAGTCTTTTCTTATACTAATCTTCCCATTGAAAACTTTTTTTTTCACTAAGATAAATTGTCATACATGCAAACATGATATGTATTGAAGTATCAATGTGCATGAAAAGATGTTATCTGGCTTCAGTTATTTTTTTTTACTTGAATTCAAAATTGCTTCCTGTTATAATATTCAATGAACTCCTTTTCACTTTGTGAATGTTTTAGTAGGTGCCACTAACGTGGTGATTTTGGAAGGTAAGGAAATCTATTACAAAATAATTTAAATATAAAAGTTCCACAAACAGCTGGAACAATGCTGTCATCTTTCTAGACATGTATTATGTGGGTAATATATCCAGTGAATTATAGGATGTTAAACAACACACACACTTACCGCAAATCAAGTATCTCAGAAGAGAAATCTTCCTTTTTTCCCCCCATTTTCAAATGGGGAGTACGGTTTCATTTCTAGTCTTCATAGTTTTAACTGTAATGATATAACAAGTCTTGTACAAATCTTTTTGAAGGCGAGACACTAGAACAATGGGATTAGAGGGACAGGAACCCTTGATTCTAAAATATGTCAACTTCAATACCAGGAAAAAATTAGGAAGACATTTCTAAATGTGACCAGTGTTTGGATTTATTTTGTTCAATTATACTTATGTGTTATAAGTGAAAGCTTTTATATTGAAGAGGATAAAAGAAAAAATGAAAGGACAATAATAAAACATTTAAAGATGAACAGAAGAAAGCAGAAGGAATTTTAGAAGGGGACATAGAAAATCAGTGTAGTCTTGTTATAATTACTAAGATATCCACATACATATGTACATATACACACATCCATATACACACATATATATATGTATGTACACATATGTACCTGGATGTATGTATAAGTATATATGATTATATAATAAATGTCCAAAGTTTCATAAGCAAATCTGTTTTTATGTTCTCTGTATAACAAAATGTTTGTTTTTGTTGCTGCTGGGCAAGTATACAATGAAACAAAAAGAATACAAACTTAGCATTTATTTTAATTGATGAATACAAGAGAGGAAAAATATCTACCCCTGCTTAATTAAATGATGTGCTCCCATGCATGATCATAGTATGCATCCCTACTCATTCAGCCTTGAAAGATAATACAGCTAGGATACATTCAGAGAAAAACCAACAATGGTATCTTAGAGTTTACACCAATCTCTCCAAATTGTCTCCAATGATTATACATGGTATTCATAACTATAGTCATATTGTTAGTTAAATGAGCAGTGGTCATTATCAGTCCTGTTGGAAACACTCCTATGATAATCAGATTCCTTACAGATATTTACATGATTGATCATACATGTTATACAGAATGCTTAAAGTGCAACTTGTTTAGCTGACAAATTAATGGAAGATGATCTTTTACTTTCAGTTCAACTTCATTTGCTACATAGCTATATCCATTGTCCCTTGTGCATGCCAGTGGTTCATTTCAATGATAGGTGCACTGAAATTCATATAAATATTAAATAATATTTAGCTACTTAAAATAAAACTGGAGAAACTTATATTACCATCCCTGAAAAAAAGAGGGAAATCTTTGTGCAGGCTGAATTCCTCAATACTTGGGATCATCTCAAATATCAGTGTTCTCAAGTTCATCATAAGATATATTTGGATAAAACAAACTGTAGAGACTGTTACCTTTCTATCTTATTAGGAAATGAATGAATTAAAGATCAGAGTTGTTGAGGGATTTGCCCAAGCTCACACAGCTCGAAACTAGGTCAAATCTAGGTCTGACACTTAGTAAAATGTACTTCACACTGCATCATGTTTTCTTTTTTTATCTGTATTTGAACTACAGATGTAATTAATAATGATAATTCATTTAGCTACATGATAGAGAGTTTGTTTTTCCTCTTAAGAATTTTATGAGTGAGTGGATATAATGGTATTTTCATTACACAGAAGAGAAAACTGAGGTTCCAGTTATGAAAGTTGCCTAAGTTACACTGAAACTTAGAGATATTGAGTGAGGTATTTGCAGTAGCTAATAGAGTATAGTACCCAAGATACTAAGAGAAGTTCTCCAGACTCATTGCCAACTCCAAAATTCACAGGATAGCTGAGGAGGCATTCTTAAGCATTCACTATGTGTTGAACACTATGGATATAAATACAAATCAAGACCACCCTAGACTTCAAGAAGCTTACTTTTTTTTGAAACTGTGTTTCCCTATCTCACCTGGACTAGAGTTATAGTGATAAGTCATGGGCTAATTCAATATTTATTGGCACAGAAGTTAAAACCTTTTTCTGATTCCGGTTTGCTCCTGGTTGGTGGCCTTCTGTTCCTGGGGGCTTACCATATTTTTGCTAGACCAATATACTTGTGAGAACTTTTAAGTTTACAGGCATATAGCACCGTACTCAGCTATTTTTTTTTAAACAAATTATATTAAGGGCACAGCTAGGATGGCAGTGTAAAAGCAGGAACTCGCTTGACATCTCCCCTAAACCCATTCAAAAACCTTTACAAATGACTCTAAACAAATTCTAGAGCTAAAGAACCCACAAAATGACAGAGTGAAAAACATCTCCAGGACAAGACAGCCTGAAAGGTCAACAGGAAGGGTATGTCATATGAGGCTGGGAGCTGAGCACAGTCTAGCATGGGCCACAACAGCAAAGACAAGGCCAGTGTAGACCTCAGGGCACTGAATCACAAGCAGCAACACAGTTTCCAGGCTTCTCAACCCACAAATGCCAATGACAGCATAGAAGAGCACAGTTTGGCTAGGGTCCAGTCTCAGAGCAGAAGAGGTGGTGGTGATGGGAGCAGTGGTGGCAGGTGCTCCTTTAGCTCTGGGCCCACAGATGATATGGGCTTGATTGGCTGATACAAAAGCCCTGAAGCCTGGGATAGTACACACAGGCCCACTCCCATCCCCATTCCCACTAGAAGCAGAGTACTACCTTGACAAAGAGTTAGAAATTCAAGTATTTGGTAGGGAAGATGAAGAAACAGAACAAAAAAAGTCAGACTATAGAATCTTACTTTGGTCACAAAGGAGATCAAAACATACAACCAGAAGAAGACAAGTCAAAACTCCTACATTAAAAGCTTTCAAGAAAAATATGAATTGGTTGAAGGACATGGAAGAACTCAAAAAAGATTTTGAAAACCAAGTAAGAAAAGTAGAGGAAAAATTGGGAAGAGAAATTAGAATGATGTGAGAAAATCATGAAAAATGAGTCTACAGTTTGCTAAAGGAGACCCCAAAAATACTAAAGAAAATAGCACCTTAAAAACAGAATCAAAAGGCAAAAAGAGGTTCAAAAAACTATTGGGGAGAAGAATGCCTTAAAAAGTAGAATTGGGGGGGGTGGAGTCAAGATGGTTGAACAACAGCAGGAACTTTTCTGAGCTGCTGCATGAATTCTGTCACTAATGTATAAAGAGTGAATCTTAATGGATTTTAGAGGGATGGAATCCATTGAGCATGGCAGATTCCCAGCCCAGGAAAGTGCCCACATAGGTCTGAGCAGGGGGAACACGGAGCACATGGAGAGCACCATCATGGAATTGAGAGCACAGCACAGCAGAGTGAATGTTTGCCCCAACCAGTGACTCCACCTACCCCAAGGGCGATTCACATATGTCTCAACACGGGACAGAGGACTGATAGGAGCTGGGTAAAAGAAAGTGCAGGGCCTGTGGCAGCAGCTTCTCCTGGGGCTATCAACCCATGGGCTGGATGTCTAAAAATCATCTACCTGAAAATCTGGGAGGCAATATGGCAGAGTAAACCCTATCTGCTCTCATCCCCCCTCCCTGACTCTGAAAACCCAGAGATTAATGATCCACCCAGTGTAAAATCCCAAAACAGTGGAAACAGCCTCAGACTTGGGAGTCCTAGAGGAAGGGGGTGACTGAATCTGTGCCCAGCCTGAAGTGAAGGGCAGGAGGCCTCCCAACAAGCCCCATCTCAGCTGACCAGCACTAGATCCCAAAGCCCAGGGGGGTGGAGCCAGCAAGTGCTACCAACAGAAGCCCTTAGCATCACCAGAGGAATCTGCAGACACCAGTGCTATTGGCCACTAGCTGCTAAGCCTGCCTGAGCTGTAACCCAGGGACATAGAGGCAGAAACCTGAAATGGCCAGACCACCCCTCCCCCACATGTTACTCTGTGAGCCTCAGGGTAACCCAGGGAAAACAGAGAGTCCTGGCCTTGGCCTCAGTCTAGACACCCAGAAGCTACAACACACAAAGTCAAAAACCAATCCCCTAGCTCCCAGCCTGAGAAGCATGGGTCAGAGCCTTCTGTACCCCAGAAACAGAAATCCATTCTAAAAGTCAGGACATAGGCAATCACAATGGGCAAGAAGGAAAATGTGAAATCAAGAATGTTACAATCCTATTACAGTGAGCAAGAACAACGAAATTCAGAGAACAATGTGGACTCTGTCCTCATACCTGAGACCACAGAAAGAAATATTAACTGGTCTCAAGACCAAAAAGCATTCTTGGAAGAGCTCAAGAAAGATTTTAAAAGCCAAATTAGAGAGGTAGAAGATAAATTTAAATCTACATTGACAAAACCAGAAAAAAAATATATCACTAAAGAAAACAAATCCTTAAAAAGTAAAATGTGTGAACTGGGAGAGGTGGTTCAAAATCGAACTGGAGAAAATACCTCCATAAAAAAAAGGAGCTTAAAGAACTAACCAAGGAATACAATTCACTAAAAATTAGAATTAGTCAAATTGAATCTAAGGACCCTATGATGCATCAAGAGTCAGTCAAACACAGCATAATCATTGACAAATTAGAAGAAAGTGTAAAATATCTCACTGGAAAAACAACTGGCCTGGAGAACAGATCCAGGAGAGATAACTTAAGAATTATTGATCTACTGAAAAGCCATGATGAAAAAAAAAACAGCCTGAACAAAATCTTCCAACAGATTGTCAAAGGAAACTGTCCTGAAGTCCTAGAATCAGAGGGTAAAATTGTTATTGAAACAATTCACCAGACTCCTCCTGAAAGAGATCCCAAGAAATATAATAGCCAAATTCCAGAATTACAAGGTCAAGCAGAAAATACTGCAAGCAGCCAGAAAGAAATGATTCAAATATAGTGGAACTACATTGAGGATTACACGGGACCTAGCAGCTTCTATATATTTTGTAAAGCAAAAGAGTTAGGACTGCAACCAAGGATCAACTACCTGGCAAAACCAAGCATACCCTTTCAGGCAAGGAGATGATCATTTAATTAAATAAGGGACTATAAAGACTTTCCTGAGGAAAAGCCAGAGCTCAATGGAAAATTTGATCTCCAAATGCAAGACTCAAAAGAGACATGAAAATGTAAACAAGGAAAACACACACATATTTGCGCGCACACACACACACACACATAATTTCTGATTCAATAAGAGCAAACTGGTTACATCCCTATATGAGAAGCTGATACCTTCCAATACTGAAATTTATATAATTATCACAAAATTTTAAAAGAATATACATAGATTGAAATTGAACTAACCTGATGATTAAAAAACCTTATTAAGGGCTATAAAAGGACTGTAATGGGAGAAAAGGAAAGGATGAGGCAAAAAAGGGTAAATTATTCCACACAAAGAGGAATAAAAACATACCATAGTATAGGGAAAGAAGTGAGGGAGATGAACATCATATGAACTTTATTCTCCTTGGTTCTGTTTCAAGGAAGGATCAATATGATCAGCTAAGTTTAGGATTTTAATGTGAAAAGACACAAAAACTCATTATAGTAGAGGAAAAGGAGAAAGGGAGAGGAGCACTATATGAAAATTGCTGTCATTGGTTTGGGTTTAAGGAGGGAATAATATAATCTGTTAAGTATAAAAATTTATTGTGCCCTACAGGCAGTAGGAAGGGTAAGGGGGGGAAAAGAGTGGGTGGTTAGAAGGGAGGGAAATAGTAGTAAGGGGAAAGGATAGTTAAAGAGGGAGGGGCCAAGAAAGGGAATACTGAAGGAGGCAGTGGCCAAAAGGAAAACTCTTAAGGAGGGGAAGGGAGAAAGAAGAAATAAAAACATTTTGGGGGGGAGGGAATAGGATAGAGAGAAAGACACAGATAGTAATCATAACTGTGAATGTGAATGGGATGAACTGTCCCATAAAATTGAGGTGGATAGCAGAATGGATTAAAACACTCCATCCTACAATATGATGTTTAGAAGAAACCCATTTAAAACAAGGGGATATGCATAAGGTAAAGGTAAAAGGCTCAAGTAGAATATATTATGTTTCAGCTAAAGTAAAAAAAAAAGCAGGAACAGCAATCCTTCTCTCAGATAAAGCAAAAGCAAAAAAAAAAAGATCTAATCAAAAGAGAAAAGGAAGGAAACTATATCCTGATAAAAGGCACCATTGAGAATGAAGCAATATCATTATGTAACATATATGCAAGAAGTGCTATAGCATCCAAATTCCTAAAGGAGAAATTAAGGGAAATAGGGTAAGAAACAGATAGCAAAACTATACTAGGAGGCCACCTCAATCTCCCCCTCCCTGAACTTGATAAATCTAACTTCAAAATAAACAAGAAAGAAGTTAAAGAGGTGAAGAGAATTTTAGAGAGGCTAGATATGCAAGATCTCTGGAAAAAATTGAATGGAGATAAAAAGGAATATACCTTCTTCTCAGTGGCACATGGCACATACACAAAAATTGACCGTGTACTAGGGCATAAAATCCTCACAATTAAGTGCCGAAAAGCATACATATTAAATGAATCCTTCTCAGACCATGGTGCAATAAAAGTCATATACAATAAATGGCTAAAGATGGACTAAAAAGTAACTGGAAACTAAATAATTTAACCCTAAAGAATGAGTGGGTCAAACAAGAAATTATAAAAACAATCAGTAACTTCATTCAAGACAATGACAATAAATGAGACAATGTACCAAAACTTGTAGGTTGCAGAAAAACAGTTCTTAGGGGAAGTTTTATATTCATGAATGAATACATGAATAAAATAGAGAAAATGGAAGTCAATAAATTGGGCATGCAACTGAAAAAGTAAGCAAAAAAAAAAAACAAATTGAAAATCCCCAATTAAATACTAAATTGGAAATACTGAAAACCAAAGGAGAGATTAATAAAATTGAAATTAAGAAAACTATTGAATTAATAAATAAAACTAAGAGCTGGTATTATGAAAAAAAAGAATAAAATTGATAGACCTTTAGTCAATATGATTTAAAAAATAAAGAAGAAAACCAAATTACAACTATCAAAAATGAAAGGGGTAAATCTACCTCCAATGAAGAAGAAATTATAACAATAATTAGGAATTATTTTTCCCAATTGTATGCACAAAAATTTGACAATCTTAGTGAAATGGATGAATATTTACAAAAATATAAGTTGCCCAGATTAACTGAAGAGGAAGTAAATTACTTAAATAACCCCACCTCAGAAAAAGAAATTGAACAAGCCATCAATGAACTCCTAGGAAAAAGTCTCAAGGGCCAGATGGATTTACTAATGAATTCTATCAAACATTTAAGGAACACTTGATTCCAATACTTTACAAACTATTTGGGAAAATTGGTGAAGGAATCCTGCCAAATTCTTTTTATGATGCAAATATGGTGCTGATACCTAAATTGGAAAGAGACAAAATGGAGAAATAAAAATTATAGGCCAATTTCCCTTATCAATATAGAGGCAAACATTTTAAGTAAAATACTAGCAAAAACACTGCAACAACTTATTGCAAGACTAATATACTTTGATCAGTTAGGATTTATTCCAGGAATGCAAGGATAGTTCAATATTGAGAAAACTATCAGTATAATTGATCATATCAACAACAAAACTAGCAGAAACCATTTGATTAGATTCAGAAAAGTCTTGACAAAATACAACATCCATTCCTATTAAGAACAATAGGAAGTATAGAAATAAATGGAATCTTCCTTAAAATAATAAGAAGTATCTATCTAAAACCATCAGCAAGTATTATAGATAATTAGAATATGCTAGAAGCATTTCCAATAAGATTGGGGATGAAACAAGGATGTCCACTATCATCCCTCTTGTTCAGTTTGGTACTAGAAATGCTATCAGTAGCAATAAGAGAAGAAAAAGAAATCAAAGGAATCAAATTAGGCAAAGAAGAGACTAAACTATCACTCTTTGCAGATGTTATGATGATATACTTAGAGAATCCTAGAGAATCAAGCAAAAAATTACTTGAGATAATAAATGAATTTGGCAAAGTTGCAGGATATAAAATAAACCCACATAAATCCTTGGCATTCTTATATATTTCTAATGACATCCAACAGCAAGAGATAGAAAGAGAAATCCTATTTAAAGTTACTGTAGACATTATAAAAATTTTGGGAATCTATCTGCCAAAACAAACTCAGGACATATACGAACACAAGTACAAAACACTTTTCATACAAATAAGATTGGTCTAACTAATTGGAAAAAAAAATCAGTTGCCCATGGCTTGGTAGATCCAATATAACAAAAATGAAAATTTTCCCTAAATTAAATTACATATCTAGTGATATACCAATCAATCTACCAAAACCTTACTTCATACAGCTAGAAAAAATAGTAACAATTCAATTGGAAGAACAGAAGGTCCAGAATATCAAGGGAATTAATGAAAAGAAATGCTAGGGAAGGTAGACTAGCCATGCCATATTTTAATTTATATTATAAAGCAGCAGTCATCAAAACTACTTGGTACTGGCTGAGGAATACAGTAGTGGATCAATGGAATAAATTGGGTACACAAGACTCAGTAGTCAATGACCATAGTAATCTACTGTTTGATAAACACAAAGACCCCAGTTTTTGCTCTAAGAACTCATTATTTGACAAAAACTGCTGGGGAAACTGGAATATAGTATGGCAGAAACTGGGCACAGACCAATATATAATTCCGTATACCAAAATCAAGTCTAAATGTGTGCACGATCTAGGTATAAAGGCTGATACTAAAAGCAACCTGGGAAAGCAAAGAATAGTTTACCTAGCAGATTTATGGAGAAGGGAAGATTTTATGACCAAACAAGACTTAGAAAGCATTATAAAATGCAAAATAGATAATTTTGATTACATTAAATTGAAAAGTTTCTGAACAAATGAAGCTAATGTAACCAAGATTAAGATGGAAGTGAAAAATAGGGAAAGAATTTTTTTTTTTGCTTTTTGGAGGGCAATTTGGGTTAAGTGACTTGCCCAAGATCACACAGCTAGTTTTTGTGTTGTATCTGAGGCCAAATTTGAACTCAGGTCCTACTGAGTCCAGGACCAGTGCTCTATTCACTGAGCCACCTAGCTGCCCCCATGGGAAAGAATTTTTACAACCAGTATCTCTGATAAAGGCTGCATTTCTAGAATATACAGAGAATTGAGTCAAATCTATAAGAACACAAGTCATTCCCCAATTGATAAAAGGTCAAAGGGTATGAACAGGCAATTTTCAGAGGAAGAAATTAAAAATATCTAAAAGCATATGAAAAAATGCTCTAAATCACTAGTGATTAGAGAAATTCAAATCAAAAAAATTCTGAGGTACCACATCTCACTGGTCAGATTGGCTAAGAAGAAAAAACAGTAAAATGATAAATGCTGGAGAGGATGTGGAAAAATTTGAACACTAATCCATTGTTGGTGAAGTTGTCAACTGATCGAACTATTCTGGAAAGCAATCTGGAACTATGCCTAAAGGTACATAAATAAGTGCATACCCTTTGACCCAGCAACACCACTACTCTGGTTGTATCCTAAAGAAATCATAGAAATGGGAAGAGGACCCATATGTACAAAAATATTTATAGCAGCTCTTTTTCTGGTGGTAAAGAATTGGAAATCAAGGGGATGCCCATCAACTGGGGAATGGCTAAACAAATCGTGATATATAAATGCAATGGAATACTATTGTGCCATAAAAAATGAGGAGAAGACGGACTTAATAATAACTTGGAGATACTTATACAAACTGATGTTGAGTGAGAAAAGCAGAAGCAGGAGAAATTTGTACACAATTACAGATACAACATATGTGTGATGACCAACTTTGATAGACTGGGCTCTTCTCAGCAATGAAAGATTATAAGACAACTCCAAAAGACTCATGATGGAAAGAGATGTCCACATCTAATGATAGAACTACACAGTTTGAATGCAGATTGAAGCAAACTAACTGCTATCTTTCTTTTTCTTGTTTCATTTCCTCTTTCCCATTGTTCATTCCATCAGCTATAATTTTTCTTTATTACCTAATGTTTAATGTGAAGGTATCTGAAGATCCTATATTTCATTGTATGCCACCATTGGGGGGAGGGAGGGGAAGTGGTAGAAAATTTGAAACTCAAGGGAATGTACAAATGAATCTTGTAAACTAAAAGTAAACAAATTAATTTTAAAAAAGAAAAAAATAGAATTGGCCAAATGTAAAAGAAGGTCCACAAATTCCCTGGAGTAAATAATTCCTTAAAAATTAGAATGGTGCAAATGGAAGCAAATGACTTTAGGAAAAATAAAGAAATTATAAAACAGAACCAAAAGAATAAAAGAAGAAGACAATTTGAAATGTCTCATTGGAAAAATCACTGACCTGGAAAACTGATCCAGGAAAGATAATTTAAAAATTATTGGACTACCTGAAAGTCCTGATAAAAAAAAAAACCAGTCATCATCTATTAGGAAATTATCAAGGAAAACTGTCCATATATTCTAGAACCATAGGGTAAAACAGAAATGGAAAGTATCTACTGATCTCCTCTTGAAAGAGATCCCTAAAGGAAAACTCCTAGGAGTATGGTAGCCAAATTCCAGAGTTCCCAGGTCAAGGAGAAAATATTGCATGTAGCCAAAAAGAAAAACATGAGTATTGTGGAAATAAAGTCAGGATAACACAAGATCCAAGGGATCTGAGGGTTTGGAATATGATATTCTGGAGATTAAAGGACCTCAGATTAAAACAAAGAATCACATGCCCAGAAAAACAGTATAATACTTCAGGGGGAAATATGGATAATCAATGAAATAGAGTATTTTCAAGCATTCTTGATGAAAAGACCAGAGCTGAACAGAAAATCTGACTTTCAAATACAAGAATCAAGAGAATCATGAAAAGGTAACCTGGAAAGAGAAATCATAATGGATTATCAAAATTGAATTGTTTACATCCCTACATGAAAAGATGATATTTGTAACTCATGAGACCTTTCTCAGTACTAGCAAAGTTAGAAGGGAAGATAGATAGATGATAGGTAGATAGATAGATAGATAGATAGATAGATAGATAGATAGATAGATAGATAGATAGATAGACAGACAGATAGATAGATAGATAGATAGATGGTACCGGGTGAGTTGAATATGAAGGAATATTATATGAAAAAATAAAATTAAGAGGTGAGAGAGGAATATATTTGGAGGAGAAAGGGAGAGATAGAATGAAATAAAATATCTCATATAAAAGAGGCAAGAAAAAAGGTTTCACAATAGAAGGGAAAAGGAGCGAGGCAAGCGGGAATGACTGAACTTTATTCTCATTGAATTTGGTTTAAGGAGGGGATTACATATACACTCAATTGTGTATCTTACCCTACAGGAAAGAAAGGGGGAAGGGATTAAAGGGGCCATGATAGGAGGGAGGGCATATTGGGAGATGGGATAGTCAGAAGCAAACACTTTTGAAAAGGGACAGGGTCAAACGAGAAAACAGAATAAGCGGGAAGTGGGTTAAGATGGAGGGAAATATAGTTAGTCTTTCAACATTATGGAAGTGTTTTGAATAACTACATATGTTTAATCTATTTTGAATTACTAGCCTTATCAATGAGGGTGGATGGGGAAAGAAGAAGAGAGAGAATTTGGAACTCAAAGTTTTAAAAATAAATGCTAAAAATTAATTTTATATGCAACTAGTAAACGAGATATGCAGGCAATGGGGAATAGAAATCCATCTTGTCCTATAAGAAAGTAAGGAGGAAGAAGGTGGGGAGGGAGTGATAGAAGGGAGTGCAGACTGGGCAAAGAGTTAATCAGAATGCATGCCATCTTGGGTTGGGGGAGGGGAGAAATGGGGAGAAAATTTGAAACGCAAAATCTTGTGAATGTTGAAAACTAAAAATAAATTAATTAATTATAAAAATATAAAATAAATTATATTGATATGTCTTATGCTTACATGCCTTGATTTTCCGTCAGTATCCTTTCCCCTTGGCCCTTCCAGAGAGTCATCTCACAAAATACATTTTTTTTAAAGAAAAAATAGGAAAATTGGCAAAATGATAGCTGAAAAAATTCTGAAAATATATGTAGCATTCCACATACAAATACCTTCTTTTCATGTCTGCAAATCAGAGAGTGTGCGTATCTTCTTAGAACTCTACTTTGGGGCCATGAGAAGTTTACAATCTAACAGAAGACAACATATGTGAAGGACTCCTGAGCTGAAAGGAATGTCAAAATGACAATGTTTTTTGTTTGTTTTGTTGGAGGGGCAATTGGGGTTAAGTGACTTGCCCAAGGTCACACACCTAGTAAATGTTAAGTGTCTGAGGCCAGATTTGAACTCAGGTCCTCCTGACTTGCCACCTAGACTCCCCCATCGAAATGACAATTTTGATTTGATTACTATTCTCAGTCAGAGCTGGAAGGGAGTGGAGGGAAATGGAGTGAGATATGTGAGTTGGCATGACGTGGAAAGGGTCAGAAAATATAATAAAAATATAACACCAAATAACCTCAGGGATCACCTAATCCAATCCTGTTATTTTGCAGATTAGGGAATTACAACCAAAGGGATTTTAAGGGCCTTGCCCAAGGTACTAAGCAATTGTATCAAGGTCCTCTGACTTCAGAATCAGAAATCTTTCCTATATAAGATGCTGCCTCATTTTCACTTTGATTACTCTGCCCAAGTCAAGAGAAAATTCGTACAAAAATAATATAGACTTTAAGCACAATTAAGACAATGTTACTTTGTTCTTTAGTGTTTCAGCGCCAATGATGACAAGATGAATTTCAAAAGGATGAGTGTTAATCCATTTTCTAGTATTTCACATCCAGAGTATTAACTCATGACACCTGGGACTTAAAGTTAACCAATGAAAGGAAAAGAAAAATTCCAATGGTGTAGAAGTTAGGAGTCAAATACACTCATTTAATATTTTGAACAAGAGGTTTACTGCCACTCTAAAAATCCTAGGCATAACTCTATTCACATTCAACCACTTACACAATAGGGGCAATGTTTCTAAGAAAAAGGAAGTCTTAGGGCAGTGTTCGTTAACAGTAAATCTAATTTTCTGACAATGGCCTTGTGTACATGTTTTTTTTTTTAATTTCTATGTTTTCAATAGTTTTAGCAACAAGATTTGTATTTAGACTTATGCCTTCATTTTTCTACTTTATCATAATAATCATTTGCTATCCAACTACTTACACTACAAAATGAACATTGAACAAGCTCTGAAGTTGTTTATCCAAGAGAATGGATGAATTTTCAATCATACAATCATACTCTTAGATTTATTCCCTTTGTAGGATTGTCTCTGTGATAAACCTGCATGAACAAAGTAAAGCAAAGTACAGCCCTCCTCTTGGGGAACTCTTAGTTTAATGAGGGAAACAACATGTGAAAAAAACTGTGTACAAGGAAGAGATGTATGGGATAAACTAGAGATGATAAGTGTGGGAAGGTATTAGCATCATGTCCATTTTGACTACATTTCAGTTCTACCAAAATATTGGGGGTGGGGCATCAAATTATATATTTTGCTCCCCGGTCTTGAAATGTGCTAGAGATGATCTGCACTTGTAGACAAGTTGCTTATACTTATGGAAAATTGATTATCAATAGCACATTTGCTACCTCTTTTGTAAAATGGGGATATTATCTCAAATAACTTTCTCAGAAGAATCAAAACTAGAGTACATGAATAAAGTTTTGCTTTAGCATACTGAATTTAGGACACACACACACACACACACCTTTATGAGGTCATTTTCTTCCCTGCTCACCTCAACCAGTCCCAGGCTTTGGCAACAGTAGCAGTAAGGATGAACTTGGTCCTCCAGTGCCTTTCCTCCCTTGCCAAGCTCTTCTTCTAGAAGCCAAAACATGCTACAAACTATATATCAACTCCTACATACTTTAGACACTTTTTGGAGACACAATTTCAGAAGAGTAGAAAACAAAGGGTGTTCTATGAATTGCTTTCTCCCTACCAGCTAGCTGCTAGGTGCCAGTAGCTACCAGCTGTTAGCTGATGCTTAAGGATCACCTCTTCTCTCCTTAGGGAACACACCAGGTGAGTGTTTCCTCATATGTCCTTTGTATAAATATTCCTGGTTATATCTCTGCCCCACTAGATTAGTGAAATTCCAATGAGTTAATGTATGTAAAGTACTTGGAAAACCTTATGTAGTATATAAATGTCAGTTTTTATTTTTGGTATGCAGAAGAACAGTTGGGTTCATTAGGAGGAGACTGAAGACCCCAATTCTGGGTATGGAATCACAGATGATTTTGAAACATCTCTGCCACTAAAATTTGATATTTTGGTAGACAAAATTTTAAAAATATCCTAAAGGTGAGATATTTTGCAATACAGGTTATTGTTCAAGGCATAATACAGGTTCATTAAATTCTTAGTAGTCTCCATTCAGACCTACTTTTTTTTAAATGTCTCATTTCCCTGATGACATGATCCTCTTCAAAAATGAAGGACAAATAACAATTTCTTATTAGTCTAGTTTCTGACTCCTACCCACAAACATTTTCCCAGACTACACTTAGCCTGGAAACATTCTCTAAATATTCAGTTCTCATGATTTTCCTTCACTCCTTAGTCTAAAATATTTCCTTTAAGTCTTATATGTTCAAAATTTAAAGAATATTTCTTTGCTTAATACAAGCTGTTGCTTGAGATTTAGTGAGCTAGTTTTTTCCAGTTGTCTTTCTCTGTGTTCTTCTTCCATCTATAATATTATTTGTTTGCCCTATGCCCTAACACAAATGATGGGAATACAATCATTTCATTTGCTTGGTGTTTTAGCAATTCATTTTTGTTTCCTCATTATAATCCAACAACAATCCTATGGTATGTACAAACAAGGTTTCTTTCCATATTTTCTTTAGGAGGAGACTGAGGCCCAGAGATGTAATTTGCCCATCCCCAACTCATGGATTGATTGTATTGATTGTACCCAAAACATGGCTAGAACCTAGTTTTATTTTCTCTTTTCATTTCAGGAAACCTTCTCATCCTAACCCCTAAATCTTGTAGATAAATCACAATCTAAGTCTAAATTAGGGACAAAAGAATATAAGCCTATACTTCATGTTTCTTAAAAGGGAAAGCTTCTGGGGATTCCACTTGTGTATGGTTCATGATCACATTACACAATATTCATGTACCATCATCTTTCTCTTCAAAAGTATAAATTTTAACTCATGCTAGAATATAGCATGGTCTACTACCCAGTTGCACACTACAAAACAAGACTGTTCTCCTTGGTTCATGGGAAATGTATGTTCCAAAGGAGTTGAACAAGTAAATGGCAAGTCATAAAATGTATATAAGTGTATCACCCATCTATCATGACCCTTGGGAAATGACTTTTTTTGGCTGCAAGTGACAGATAGCTTGCAGTCCAAATATAGTTTAAATGCTGAGTCAAACAAAACAAGTATACAAATTTTGTTTTATTTCTCCCAAATATGTCACCTTTGACAAAACATTGTAGACACACTTACACTGGTACTATATTCCATGCTATTGCCACAGAGATTACCTATTTGTCTTCTAGCATGAAAGCTACAGGAAGCAAAATTTTAAATTGTTTCTATGGGTACATGGGGTACTATAGTGTACAGCAAATGATAGGTTAGTTCACAAGTTCCCTTGAAAGATCTTTAAAATCATGTTTTTCTTTGGAAGATAAAAGGACCTTTTTATAAAGCACATGCTTGAGTATGCAAACTGCTGTGGGAAATAATCATATACAGATCAGTTCTGTTAGTGGGAAAACATCACAGAATAAGGTCTAGATCAAGACTATAAATTATTCTTCATCATGTATTAAATTTAGGTCTCATTTATCTTCTTAAATGCTTCAGATTTTCTTTGAAAGAAATGTTTTAAATAGTATTTATTATTTCAAGGATAACAAAAATAATCCCATTACATGGTAACACAAATATTTATAATGAAAAACTATTTTTTCCAAAAGAGTGAAGAGGCATTATTTACCTATTTTTGTAAATCTCCTTAATGTCTGGCTTAATCAAACATGGCAAATTCTCATATCTTTTTCTGAATTCAGTATGTTGCAATATGTTATTTTGGTTAAAACATATGAAGAAAATCTGGTCTCATACATAAATGTAGTTAGGAAATGGAACACTATTTTATTAGCAAAATAAGTTAGTGTTTATATTTTTTACTTCACAGATCTCTTGAGTCTTTGAACTGTTATATAGTAGACAACACAATGTATTTGGAGTCAGGAAGGTTTACCTTCAAAATTTACCTTGGACATTAACTGTATCATCAACAGCAGCAGCAGCAGCAACAATAACAACAGCCTCAGGTTCCTAATCTGTATGGGGATAATATTACTTTAAGCATCTTACTAAAAGCATACTTCTCAAGGTTATGATGAGGCACAAATAGCATCACTTGCAGACTTTAAAACAATACATAAAAATCAGATATTATTATCATTAGACATGTAAATAAATAAAGCTATTTACCTAGAGAATTTAAGTTACTGTAGTAAATAAATTTACTGATAGATTGATATTTCTTCTAGATGCTGTTGCCTACCACAAAACAAGTGGAGTACTTCCCCTTTCTTTTAAGTCATTGTTCCTTGTGTCTGTATAGGTGCTTTGCAGATTCTTTTCTAGGACCACCAAAGTCGCAAAGATTCAGAAGAAATTCAGGTGAATGGGTAAATAAATTTTCCATGTTGTTCCAATACATTACCTCTCTGAGTATGTTTGAAACTGGTCCAGGATCTACTGCAATTATCCTGAGTAAAATAGCTGGAGAAGAAAATGGGAAACCACTCGAATATCTTTGCCAAAACAATCATAAGTGCGGTCACAGAGTTGGATATGACTGAAATGACGGAACCATCACTACAACAAAGAATAGCAAATCTGTGGGAACATTATACAATCTAAACACCCCACCCCCATATGGTGACTTGTAAACCACAAGTACAAGTCAAGATGACTTCAGAAGACTCTGGGGACCTATACTTATTTCTAGCCGAAGTCCAGGGTGAATCTGACTTGACACAGGTCCCTGGAGTCTCTTCACAGTGCACTCTGTCAGGAGAGGATTATAGACCCTATCCTATTTCACTTGTTGTTCATTACCATTTATAGATGGCTTTCTTCATGCAGAAATTTGGAGCAAACAATTAAGGGAGAGAAGAATAAGTATTCTGCGATCTAACTAGCCTGAATGAAAACTCATGCAAAAACAGATGAGAGCTTTCATGTAATGACATGTTAACAAAGGCAATGACAGGAACAAGGCAATAGTGTATGCATGGTCTGACAAGTAGAGGGTATTGAAAGCTCTACTGCAAAGGATGCATTTGAATAGGCATGACAGTATAAATATAGCATTAGGAAAATTAATTTAGAAGCTGAATTTTGAGTAAAGAAAGTGAGTCTGGGTTACTAGCAGCAGAATTCAAAATACATATTTGAAAATAATTTGGGTGGTGGTGGTGGTGGTGGTAGTGGTAGTAGTAGTGGTGGTGGTGGTAGTAGTAGTTGTAGTAACAGTAGTTACATTTCACAAATAGAAAACAAGCAAGAAGTGATCAAATTTAATTTGACCTAAAATGAATTTTAAATGTGAAACATATATTTTGTCAAGTTATCTTGACATCCTAAAAATGAACAGACCTTCCCAAATCTATTTTAATATGTAATGAAAATCTATACCAAACTATGACCACATTTTGTGAAATGAAGCTCCATGAAATCATCTTCCACATCTGTGTCTTCTGTTAAAGAGCAGATTGTTTTTTTAACAAGAGAGCATCCATGCCTTTTCTACAGGTGCTTTCTGTCAGTGACAAATTCTGTTGTGAAAAAATATCATCTCATTTTAATCTTCAGCATTGTCACTAGACATCTGGTCATTGATGTCTGGAGCTGCATGATCATTACTAAAATTAAAATGAGTTAACTTCGGCAAGTTTTAATCTAGTTTAAGGGCCTTAGACAGGGCTTTATCTGATATCACAGTTTCATCTAAATAATTTTTCAATTTTGAAAACGCAAAATTCCCTTTAAATTAAAAGTAATTGATTTTGCACAGTAACCAGAGCTTATTTGCTTAGTGTTTAAAGCTGATGATACTGACATTGTACTAACAATGAGAGACTATTTTTGGCTTAAACATGCAATTATTACAAGCTGTTCATATCTTCTCAACTAATTAGGATTACCTTCATTCAAGTATTGTATTTTTATTTTTGATTATGCATATATACATAACTTTTATAGAATATAACACATACCCTGTTATTTTACAACCACATATATTTTATACACATGTGTATAAGTAAGTGTCATGTTGATATGTTGCTGTTAGGCATAAAATTTGGAGCTTAATAATTAGATTGAAAACTTTTTCTAAACACTTATGTATTTGTAGGGGAAAGAAGCCAGGATTCACCATTGTATCTTCTTTTTTTTAAATAAAGAAAATAATCATGTGTGTTTGTGTGTGTGTGCACACACCCATGTGTGTAGGCCTTTCTAGTATTCCTCAAACTTACAGCCAAAAGTTGAGTCCTTTTTTCTGTCAATAAAAATATCTGGCCTAGTCTGACTCAAATTTAAGTATTAAAATAGTTATACCTAATGAGAAGGGGTAATGTTAGTGTCAGAGGAAATGACCCTTGACAATACTCTATTTCATGATTTTATGAAATAGTTCCAAGTACTTTCACTCCCTATTATTGTTACAATAGTAGAACTGGTTTCCAATCTCAGCTCCCCTTCTTAGTCAAAAATGTACAGGTTCGACAGAGAGTATTCTGATATATTTTTTTAGGCTAGGTATCAAAGGAGTCACAATTTCACCATCCAAAATGACTATAAGACCCTAGAAAAATCAATTATGTTATAGGTATCTGGAGGGGGATAGGTGATATAACTGCAGCAATTTCAGGAGTCATATTAATTTTTATCCATCAGGAGAAAGACATTACTCATTTTAACATGAGGAACATATGGAGTAATGTAAACACCAAATTTATAAGTTAGGGACAAATAAAATGTATATGCTCAAGTGACTAACTTGATATTTTCAAGTGTATACATAATAAATTAATTTAAATAGCATCTATTGGATATATTAACATTATTATCAGAAAGTGCTATAGGTAATTAATTAGTCTATGTGCACTGTACCTAGAAAGATGGCAAAGTGGCACATTGTTTCAATTGTTGACTATAATCTTGAGGATTTTTTTTATTTTAGTATGCAGATCAATGCAAACAGTAACATAACTTGGCTTTTAAGGAATAAAAAATCTAACAGGCCATTAGGTTTCAGAAAGATGGTTTTCTATTGCACTCATATAATCTTGATAGCTTTTTACAATGATTCCTCCTTGCAGCAACAATATCAATTTCTCCAATTTCCTCCAGCAATACAGTGGTTGGAGAATCGTTCTTTATACCATAAATGATGCAACTGGGAATATAACAGTCCTGGAGTCTTTAAGAAATCACTTATTTTAGAGACATCATTCTAATTATCTATTTTATTAGTATGAATGACAGTACAAATAGCTAACACTAAACTACTACTTGAAGCTTACCAGCTACTTTCTTTATAATAACCTTGTGAGGTTTACAGTGTAAGTATTGTTAAACCTATTTTGTAGAAAAGGATACTGAGTCACAGGCAGATAAAAATGAGTTCATAGTCATACAGCTTCTAAGTGTCAGAGTCGAAACTCAAGTTCAGGTATTCTGAGCCTGAGTCTAGAGCTCTTTTCATTATACCATAGTGCCAAATAATTTTATTCTACAATATAGGTATTTTAACTTAAACAGTTTTAAAAGTTAACAAAGCAACTTAAATCAAATACCTAAAGCTGAGCCAAGGCAAATATTGTCATTATTCAGCTTCCTTCTCAGGAAGCAAAATAAAATTACATCTTTAATTTTGAAATAGCAGTAAAGTTTAATAAATATTTAACGATTACAGAGTTACATGCAGAGTAAAATATGGATGAAGGAGGAATTTATGATAACTTTTATTTTAAACAACCAGGGTACTATGTTCCTGTGAAACTGACCAGAAAGTTATCTATACAACCACAGAAAAAAAAAATAGAGATAAATTTTATTACTCCTCAATTATGTATATTTTATACACATAATAGATTTATACAATATACAAATACTGATTTGGTCCTTATTATATCTATGCAAGAGGATTATGTGGTTGGCAAGTTTGAATATACTTTGTCAGTTGTCTCAGTGATACCAAAATGCCCATATGTGTATCCCTATGGTATGGAATCTTTAGCAATGTGTACCACAGATAGCTAGGTAGTGCAGTAAATAGAACACTGGGCTTGAAGTCAAGAAGACTCATCTTCCTCGAATTCAAATCTGGGCTCAGACATCAGTAGCTGTGTGACCCTGGGCAAAGCACTCAACCCTGTTTGCCTCAGGTCCTCATTTGTTAAATAAGCTAGAGAAGTGAATGGCAAGCCACTCCAGTATCTTCACAAAAAAAAAAAAAATGTAATGACAAAGAAAGAGTCAGACTTAACTGAATAAAAAACAAAAGGCAATAAGTTAGGAAGAAACTTTCCTATTGTCTATATGTTTGTCTGCAGTGTCCTGCCACAATCAATGACTCTCATGCTACCTGGGTCATGCATTTGATTCTCTCTGGCAGCTCTGTCACTCCACCCTGCATATTCCCGGTACATAATTTGGTGTGCCCTGACTAGGGCAAAAGCCTTTTTTTACTAATGGTTTGAAGCAGGGTTGTCACTAATCCTGATCAAAACTTCACAAGTTCTAATTTTGTATCTGTGCTGCTAAAGATGGAAGATTAGTTCGTTTTTACATCTCCTTAGCAAGGGTGGGAGAGTTTCCCCCCAGACTCCCCCCAATGTACAGATAAGAGATCTGAAGCTCACAGTAGGATTTCAAATCAGATCTCCTACATTACAAGATCATTCCTCATTGTCCTTTATTCCACTGTCTCTCAATAGTAACTATACATTAATAATGGCCTTATATCATATCATATCATTTCTTATCACATTATTTTAAAGTATACTAACATTTTATATATATTTTATATATATATATATTATTATATATAATTGGCTTTTATAATTACACAGCAATTGTTACCATATAATACACTGTAGATAAATGGTTAATTCATTGGGTAGTACTCTGGAGAAAGCAGAAACTTTACCATTCTAGGGAATAAATAATTCATACACAGAGATGTAAATTCACTTTATGATTTTCACTTAGAAATCAGCACAAATTAGGTAGATAGGGGAAATAGAATTCAATAGAAAGATAGTAATCTTAAAGTACTTAAACAGCTGAGTTATGGAAGAAAACTTCTGCTTGGCCTAGAAAGCAAAACTGGGAACGATGGTTGGAAGTAACAGACACCAGTTTAGGCTTAAATTAAACACTTAAACTCTTCAAATGTTAGGGTGGGGAGATGACTAAAATTTGGAGATATCTAAAAGGAGAATTGTTCTCTTGGAAGGCAGGAGAATCCTTTTTCAGCAAAGGTTTTCAAGCAAAGTCTGGTTAATCACTACATTTATATATTGGAACAGAGATAGTTTGTCATGTGTGGCAAGAGTCTATTCCAGTTCTGAGATCCTGAGATTCCATCCATGTTTATTTCTTAATTGTGTAATCATGGAAACATGTGACTTAAATTTCTTTCCTATTTTCTTTCTTGCCTATAACTTCAGTAGATTGAAACTTCCTCAATTTTATTTAGTATATATGGAAACAGTAAGCAATGTCATTCCATTGTCCCATAAGGATTTTTAAATCACATCTTCACTAAAATAAAATTCTCAATGAGAAATCTCAAGTACCAGACAATTTACCCTGATTTTATTTAACCATAGATAAAGAAAATTATCATATCACATGCACCAATAAAGGATCTTGGGATGGGAATCCATTTCTGCTCTTTCCCAATCCATGAATCCTGTCTATAGCATCTCCAACTTGGGGCCATGAAGTCTACTTGAAGAGTTCCAAGAGAAAGAATTACAAAGCCTCCAAAGTAGCCCACCTTCTTTTAATGAACTCTAATGGTTGGGATTTTTGATAGCCAAATTCTACATGCTAGCAACTTTTAATCACTGCTTACAGTTTTGCCCCTTGAGGCCCATGGCTCTGTAGACAGAAAAGTAGACTTGGAATTAGGAGGAATTGAGTTCAAATTATGGTTCAGGAACTTACTAGCCATATGTGACCTAATTTAGCAATTTAGTCTCTCTAAGAATCAGTTTCCACACCTATAAAATGAGGAAAATAACAGAACCTTACCCAAAGTGGGGTTGTTATAAGAATCAAATGAAGTAAGATATATAAAATTCTTTGTGAATCTTAAATGTTACATAAATATAAGAACTTATCTAATTTTCATCCTTTTCAACAGATTTGACATAAATTATATGAGGGTAAATTGCTATCCTGACACTAATCTATATTGAATGTTTTGTTGTCTATTGCACAGGTAGATAAAATGATAGTCTTTTATAATTGAATATGTTTTAGAATGTTATCTGATTTATATTTACTCACTGAAATAACTTTTGAGGCAACTAGTAACAAATAGAATGACTAAGATTAAATATATGTGTATAATCACTATCTTTATAAAATTATGCATATTTACAATGTGTGTGTGATTGTGAACACACACATCATCATCATCATCATCATCATCATCATCCTATTCCAACAAGGTTTTCTTGGGTTACAGACTCGGAACTGAAAGGGACCTCAGAGGTCATTAAGTCCAATCTCCTAATTTTATAGATTAGGAAACAAAGAATAATATGGTTAAATAATTTCCTGGGGTCACATTCCTAGGAATTGTCTGAAGCAGAATTGCAACCCAGGTCTTTCTGACTACATTTCCAGGACTTGATCTACTACACTGCATGGCTTTCCATTAAAACTCTACAGGTTGCCTTTTCTCCTACTGTGTGTCTCTTTTAGAAAAAAAAATTTGTAATACACACTTTAGAAATTGTGAGTAGGGGGTGGCTAGGTGGTGCAGTGAGTAAAGTGCTGGCCCTGGAGTCAGAAGGACCTGAGTTCAGTTCCAGCCTTAGACACTTAACATACTAGCAATGTAACCTTGGGCAAGTTACTTAACCCCAATTGCCCTCCAAAAAGCAAACAAAACCAAAAAACAAAAAAGAAAAAAAAAGAAATTATGAGTATTTGGTTTGGTGACAGCAATTAAAACATTTATTCTTAAATTTTTATGTATTAATGTTATGTCTGACAAGTTTTTTCCAACAGTTTTGTTTACAGAAACATTCCAAAAACAGAAAGCTCATCTGGTGAATTACGAAGATGACTTTGTGGATTATATCTGTAACACAGTGGTTTTGTTCTGTTATATGTCATCTTAATGGATAATCATGTCCTTTAGGTATCTGGTAAATATTTTTTTGCAACCATCAGGGATATGTTATATGGTTTACTCCATCCATTGTCTATTCTGCATAGATCATTAACTAAGAGTTCATTAAGGATAACTTTCCATTGTGGTCTGCTGATGATGACCAGATCCTGGATTGCTATGATAAACCCCTCTATTTATGTAAGTAAATACCCATAATCCAAGTACAGGTTTGATGATGGTTACTTACTTATTGCTTGAATTCAGGGAGATGCTTGCCTACAGAGTGCCTTTTGTTTCCACTCTTAGATTTTTGTCATATATAGGCTCCATTCATTGATAAGAGCATTTTTGTTCAGATACACCCAACCATTAGTATAAATTTACTGCTTTGTGAATTTTGTTCTGAAAGTATTTCTGTCAATGTTCAAGTTATCCATTATATGCTCAGATAATATTAGTAATACTACTATTATCAACCTTCACTTCCATATTAATCCTTCAAATATTTTTTGACTTCTATTATAAATACTCTAATTCTTCTCTTTCTCCCATCTTGGCATCTATAGTTGCTTCACTTATCCTTTTGTCCTGATATCATTTAGGTTTCTTCCCCAGTGGAATTACCCTCTTTAGTGTGTGCTGAGTTTGACAATGTTTCACTTGATATTCAGCTCTTGATCCAGAAGTAGTATGGCAGAAGCAGAAGACTATTATTATCTACAGAACTACTATTACCTACTTTGTATGGACACTATATTTCTATTGATGTAACCTAACATTAGTATGTAGGGCCTTCAGACTTCACTTCAATTTTGTCTTGACCTTAGACTCTCCTAGATTCCTTAGTTCTTTTTCATGCTCACTGCTTTCTAGCTTTTTCTCACGCTGAGATGCATATAATTATTGCTTTTGCAATTAAAAAAGGTAAGTCAAATAAAGTGTTTTATACTTTTCCTTTTTTATTTCTTCCTCTTAAATTCTTCCAGACTGCAAATCCTTTTTGATACCAAATATGCTATTTGATATATTAGCTCATTAGTCATTCATAAATTTAATATGCGGGTCATTCAAGTCTGTATGTAAGTCAATGTTTGAAAATGTTAAAGACAACAGTGCCAAAATAAAGTCCTGCAGAATATCACTGGTGAATTATTTTCAAGTTGACAACCACCCACTAATCACTGGGTCTTGTCAACTAGTTTGAACCCAAATAACTACTATTACATAATAGATATATTTCAATACGACCCACAAGGAGACTAAGAGATCCTTTAATACACCTATAATATTTTTCTGATCCACCAAACTAGAAAAAGTGTGTGTATGTATATATGTATATATATGAGTCTCAATAAATATACATGTATGTATATATGTACATATCTTGATATGGTTAGACTTGTTCTTAATTAATCATGCTATTTCTTAGTGATAAACCTTACTCCCAGTTATGTGGTCATAAAATGTTCTTTTATTTTATCCCAGCTTTTATTCAGCATTCAAGTTCCCTCTAATTTTCCCTCCTTCAACTTCATACTTCTTCTAGATGCAGAATCCCATAACTGTATTCCTGAAAACAATCTCCATATACCTCCATGTTAATTTTATGACACAATATACTAAATGTTGATTAAAGAGAAAAGGATCATGAATATAGATGTAATCCAAAAATATGAAACCCAACTTTAAGAAATCTAATAAAAAAAAGTATGGTAGGAGATCTTGGAAGCATTAAAGAAAACATGCATTTATAAAACAAGGAATGAGACAGTCATAACTTTCTTATGAATCAGGATTGGCAAACTGTTAAAAAGATATAAAGTGGGATTAATAAGATTCTAAGCAAATAAAACATTTCAGTGAAGAAATTTGAGTTTTATGATAGAATTGGCACACACCAAAAAAGATTACACATTTCATAAATGTTTATATAGACATGAGGAGTGTTTTATTTCCTTGGTATCAAACTATGTATACAACTAAGATGAACTTACAAAAAGGGTCATTTTTGACAACTTCATTCATCATTATGTGTTTTGAAGCAAAAATGTTAAATAAATTCAAATCATAGATAATGATCAGTGCAAATACACTAAAAGAAATGATTAACTGAGAAGCATGATATCTCCTCTCAGGTCTATAAAAAAATTTCCAGTATACTTGTTATTCAGTAAATACTTTTTATATTAATAATAATGATGGGAAATTAAATAAAAAGAAGCTTTACAACAGAAGAGTTAACTTAAAAAAATCTTTCAAAAAGGAAATGATATAGAAATATCTATTTTCTTTCCAAACTTAGAAAATTAAATTGACTTAATTTATTTAGAGCAAAAAATGAAATTCAGAGACTTCTGGTCCATACCATCTACAGATTAGGAAGAGGAAAGTAGGACAAGGGAGTTGACTTGCCAGGGACACTCAGATAATTAGTAACAGAGCCACAGTTCACACTTATATAATGAAGCTTCTACTTTTATTCTTTTTCTAACATACTCTATTGTATTCTCATTTAATTTAATTCAATTTAAATGATTTTATTAAGTGTTTACCATGGTTGGAGAACTATACTAGGCTTTTAATTTATTTCAGAATAAAAAATAAAATATTTAAAGTTACATCATTAAAAATAGAGTGAAATACCTTGCACAATTATATATATATATATATGTGTGTGTGTGTGTGTGTGTGTATACATTATGGAAGAACTCTTAACCAAGAAGATACAGAAATGATTATATAAGGTAAAAATTTAAAAGCTTTTGCTTAAACAGGGCTGATGCAGTTAGTATAAAATAAAACACTGATTGGGGGAAAATCTGAGAAAATATCTATGATAAAAGTTTAATTGACAAGATTCTAGGAACTAATATATAGACATTCATCTTTGTATACAAATAATAACATTTATATGACACTTTAAATTTCACACATGACTTCATATATATTATCTCATTTGATTTTTCACAACAATTCTGTGAGGTAGGCTTAATATTACTCCCATTTTACATATGAAGAAACTGAGGTTTCGCGAGGTTAAGTGAAATGCCCAGGATGAATATGTAATTCTTTTTTTTTTTTTAAAGCAATTGGGGTTAAGTAACTTTCCCAAGGTTACACAGCCAGTTATTTTGTGTGGGTGTGAAGTATGTGAGGCCAGAACTGATCGCTGGTCCTCCTGACTCCAGGGTGGCGCTCTTACTCACTGTGCCACCTAGCCACCCCTGAATATGTAATTCTTAAAGGAAGAAATGCTATCAAGAACAACATGAAAGAATGCTCTACATAACTAGTAATAAGAGGAATGCCTGGTACATAATAGGTATTTAATAAATGTTTGCTGTATCACTGAAATGCAAATTAATATAACTTATTTTTTCTCACATCTAACAGATTGGCTAAAATGACTAAAAAGGTAAATGAACCCACCATGGATTCTTATTTAGCACCTCTCTCTCTCTCTGTGTCTATGTACTTACAAAATGTTTGTGTTTTGGAGGGGACATAGAAAATTTAGGAACCTTAATTTGCTGTGGTGAAACTATGAAGTAATCAAATTTCTGGAAAGAAACTTCAAAATGTGAATAAAATGTACATATTTTGACCCTACAGTACTACTAATGAAATATAACTGGAAGATATGAAATAAAGAAGCAAGAACTAATGTATAAAAATCCCTGTGATTTTCATAAGACAACCCAAAATAAAGTAGATATCCAGTAACTGGGACATGACTGAACCAATTGTAGTAAACAGTCAAATATAAAATTAATAATAAAATAATAAAGAATTCAGGGAAATTTGGAAACATTTCTATGAGATGATGCAGAATGAAGTGTGCAGAACAAGAAGAACATTTTACACAACTGCTAAAATAATCAGAGCTTTTATCAATGGAGTGACCAATCAGGACTTCAGAGTATTCACATGAAGATGTCTTCCTCTTCTCAACAGGGAGGTAAGGGAATATAGATGATAAATATGGCAAACTTAATCAGTTATACTTAAAGTGCTGACTTAACTTAATTGAGTTTATTTGCTCAAATGAGAATTCTATTGGGCATGGGGTTGAGACTGGGGAATAAATGTGAAGTAAAGAAATATTTACCCAAAAAAGAGGATCAATAAAACATTTTAAAGGTACAACAAATGACCATTTAAGACCCTTTAACCCAGAGGTGAAAATATCAATGTTTGTACCAATGGGTATCTACCCTAAAAATAGGTTTGAACATAACCTTTCTGCTGTATAGCCATGACTTAGATGAAAATGTATGCTAAGTTATTATGAGAGCATCTGGAAATGTTTTTAAAGAAAGAATGATATAAAATATGGAAAGAACAGAATGCAGATTACGGCACTCTATGAAAGCCAAAAGTATTTAGAGGTTTTTGTGTGTGTGTGTAGAAATTGGCTTTATAGTAAAGTAATACTGTTAAAAACTGAATAAAGTCTAATAGAACAATGGACTTCATAAGTTGACTCAAGAAGTACAAACGTGAAGTATATATAAGAAATTTATAGTTACATGAATTATGAGACAGAGATAGAGAGATAGAGACAGAAATGGACAAAGAAACAGAGACACACAAGAGGTAGCCGGGGAAAACAGGAAAGGGAAGGTATAAAAAAAAATGCCTTCTGGAAAATAGCTTTCAGAAAGCACCCTGATAACAAACTACAGAAAAGCAAAAAGTTCTCTGCCTTTTCAAAATAGGATTACCATGTGGAGTGAAAACTTCTCAGCACTATAGCTACTGAATCCACTCTCATGACTTCAACACAGCTTTACACACATCAGTAGGATCAACCACATTCCAACTAGACTGTTAAGAAAAACACAACTGACATAATCTGCAACTTATGTCACATAATAGTGGCCTCCATTTGTTTAACTTGGCTGGTAAGTTAAAGATAGAAAATTAGATACATTTCCTTTATGATCTATTACTTTCTTGCCCTTGATCATTCTGTTTGCTCACACGAATGAGCAATGCTGACTTGTTTGGCCTTTATTCCAGCAACAGATGTGCTGTTAAAATAGTTGACAACTTTGATAAAAGAAAAAGATGTCTATTGGCACAGGCTAATTTCTTTTGGCACCAACATTTTTCCATGAAAGATTTCAATTTTGAGACCATGATTCTCAATTAACTCTTATACTGTTTCTAAGATTGAATAAGAATACATAAAGTTATAATGCTCTCTCCATAGTTTCTATTAATGATTTAACTGCTGGTGACAAACACATCTTCATTAAGTTCCAATGAGATGTATAGCCTCATAAGAGACATAAAGAAGTTTTGTGCAGCATTAGCTAAAAAATGTCCTAATCTATTGCCACGATAAGAGCTAAGCTAATGGAACTGAGTATGCACTATTCTGTAAAAAGACATTTTTTTTTTTCTGACTAGCTTCCACAAAACTAGACTTTAGTATCCTAAGCCTCTTCTATGATTTTAGTTAGGGGCCACAAAATGCCCTCTGGCAGTAGTGTATTCCTCTGAAAGAAGCAATTGATATCACCATAAGCATGGTTGAGAAGAATGGACATGTGAATGGCTACCAACCAATATGAATCTTATCATTTGCCGCATTTCAATAAGCTCCTTTCAAAGATGCAAAACCAACACAGTGCAGATTTTAAATACATAATATTTCAGGTTTCTTAGGTGCACACCATTGAAATACATACACCAATAAAATAGGAGTCCATGGGTTTCAAACTATGACCTGAGGGCCAGATCTTTCCTGCCTTCCACCTAGTTTTATAAGGCCACGAACTAAGTTTTAAAAATATTTTAAATATAATAAAGTTTTATTTAAAACATAAAAACTATAATGAAAGAATGGTGAGTACTTAAGGGTAAAAAAGCAAAAGCACATTAAGATTTCTATTCACTACAGTTTGACCAACAACTACAAAGTAATTTGATGCATATATCTACATTTTAAGTCTGGTGGAATATTATGGTACATACAATTATTGCAAAGCAAAATTACCTAGGATATTCAAGTTAATACATAGTAGTATAAACTCAATCTATACCAAAGTCATCTATTTATAGAATCAGAAATTTAATACTGGATGAGACTTTAGAGGCCATTATGTACAGGTCCCTTGTTTTACAGATGAGGAAACTGAAGAATGGAGTTGTCATTTCCCAAGATTACACAGCTGGTGAATGTGTGAGGACATCTGAACCCAAGTCTTGATGATTCAAATTCCAAGGTGCTGTCCATTAATTTGTATTTCCTTTTTGGTTAGAAGTAAAATTATAAGTGAATGGAGACAACTGCCAAATACCTAACAGTCAAGAAAGAAACCAAGAGCCAACTGTCTTAAATTACTTTCATCTTATTCTTTGTTTGTCCTATACTAACTACCTTTTAAAGGTGGCAACACTGAAGAAATCTTTGAATTAATTGATATTTTCAAACAGTACTTTCCCTATTTTGAAGATCATGGTACTTCATACCTACAATTATATCCCTTCCTTCTCTCTTTTTTGATCTCTTGCAAAACTGGGAGATAAAGGCAAAACCATACTGATGCTATGTTTATACAATAATAGCACACTTTATATAAGTTAAATCCTTTTCATTCACAACAACCCTATGAAGCAGTTTCTATCATGTTCATGTTATACATGAGTGAGCTGAGGCTAAGCAAAGTTCGGTGATCTATCCAGGGCACTCTTACTGCAGAAATTCCAGAGTTCTATTCACTGTCATGTTGCCCCTTTGCTAGGTAGTATCTCATGATTTCATCAAGATGCAGGGAGAAGAAGTAAGGGCACCGGTCCTGGAGTTGGGAGACCTGGAATCAGTTCTGGCCTCAGATACTTAACACACACACACACACACACACACACACACACACACACACACACACAAAACTGTCTGTATAACCTTGATCAAGTTACTTAACCCCAACTGCTTAAAAAAAATACAGGGAAAAGTTATTGTGTGGACAAAATAAACAAATATGGATGGGCGGATCCATAAAGAGGTGGATTCCTCGAATGGTGATGATTAATGGACAAATGCCAACTTTTGGGAAAAAAAGCAAAGATAAGGTATGCATATCTGAACTGAAATAGAATCACATATTCATAGCTAGAAAGGACATCAGGTCACCTAATCCAATGCCTTCATTTTACATATGAATAAAGGGAAGTCCAGAGTGGTTGAGTGATTTGCCTAATAAAGAAAAAGAGATAGTTAATGCAAGAGCCAGGATTCAAATTTTTATCCCTCCTTGGTTAGAATACAATGTTCCTTCCTTTACATTACATTCCTATTGTTGAGTTCTGAACATATTATATGAGAGTTAAAGGTATTAAACATTTTATTTATTTCCATAATAAGGAAAATTAAAATTAGGAGTAAAGGTTTAAAAAATACACAAAAAGACATTCCATCAGAAGAAAATGGGCTAATCTCTCACTGTACATCAGCAGTGCTAGCTTAATTTTTTTTTAGAGAAAAACTTTTTGGGGAATGGCTGAACAAGTTGCGGTATATGAATGTAATGGAACACTATTGTGCTGTAAGAAATGATGAGCAGACAGGTTTCAGAAAGAAAAAAGGGGAAAAAGCATGGAAAGACATATGAACTGATGTTGAGTGAAGTGTGTAGAAACAGAAAAACATTGTTAACAGTAACAGTAACACTGTGTAATGATCAACTATGATTGATTTAGCTCTTCTCAACAATACAATGATCCAAGACAATGCCAAATGACTCATGAATGCTATCTACAAAGAGAAAGAATTATGGAGATCATAATTCATCATCATATGCAGATCAAAGCATTCAATTTTTTTTTGCTATTTGCTTTTTTATTTCCCATGGTTTTCCCCTTTTCCTCTTATTTTTCTTTCACAACATGGCTAATGTGAAAATACATTTAACAAGATGGTAGCTGTATAACCCATATCATATTTCATACTCTCTTGGGAAGGGGGGTAGGACAAGAAGAGGGAAAATGTGTAACTCAAAATCTTATAAAAACTGAATGCTGAAAACTATTTTTGCATATATTTGGAAAAAAATAAAATACTATAAAATAATAATAAAAACAAGAAAGAATAAACACCAGAAAAGAGAAAATTAATTATTGCATCTGAAAAAAGAAATATCTTTACCAAAATCCAATTTTATTTAACATATAAAGAAGCTCATTTTATTGTGCCAAATGAGAGGAAAGGGGAACAAGCATTTATTTAGACAATTTATGTGCCAAGCACTGGGCTTTTTAACTATTATTTCTTTCATCCTCTCAACAATCCTGTGAAGTAGGTATTGTTATGATCTCTCTCTTACAGTTGAGAAAACTTGAGTCATACAGAGTTTATACGACTTGCTCAGGGTAACACAAGTTCTGAATATCTGAAGGTAAGACTTGAAGTCAAGTCTTCCTGACTCTAAGAACAGTGTTTTATTCACTACAGCCTCCTTGCTGTCTTTAATAGCCATGATTAGTCAAACCCTGAATACATGGAGAGAAGCCACAGATACAAAGAATTCAATGAACTCAGCCATTCTTTTCAATTATTTTTACTAGGTTCTTTTGAAGATTTGTAATAGTGCCAGGCAAACCTCTCAGGGAAGATTTAGTTGACTGAAGATATATGGGTTTCAGGCCAGTATAGATGATCATTCCAAGTAATTCAGGGTTCATTCATTAAGGATTCCATCCATTCAATAATTCAACAATTTTATGAGCTTTAATTTTATCACATGCTAGCATGATGTAGAGAGAATATCAATAACTATTGATCCACATGACCATTTTCTTGTTTATATAGTTTTATGAGAATAATCTATACATACCAATAATCAATATTGATGAGGATATGATAAGAAAACAGTCACTAGCAATATTCTTTTTTTTCTTTTGCTTTTTGGAGTGCAATTGGGGTTAAGTGACTTGCCCAAGGTCACATCGCTAGTTTCTGTGTTAAGTGTCTGAGGCCGGGTTTGAACCAGGGCTGGTGCTCTACTTACTGCACCACCTAGCTGCTCCTACACTAGCAATATTCTTGAGAATAATTTCTTTACAATTACAGAGTTGAGTGAAAGATATAAAGAATCCAATATTTGATTGCTGAGCTGTTAATTAATTTATGAAATTATGAAATAGGAGGAGGCACTACTTATTCTTTGGGTATTTTCTGGGAAAGACCATGACTAGTAGAAAATGGGTCAGCAGTGACATTTTAATAAGGCACAAAGACAGGTAACAAAATGTTGGGAGGGACTGTTAAAAGGAAAAGTCTTCTGAATTCTGAAGCTTCTACTGAAAATTTGTGTAATGAAATGAAGACAATTTGGATAGGTCCAGGTAAGACAAAGGGGATGGGGCAATCATTGCATCTCAGTTCCTCCTCTATTGTCTAAACATTATATTAATCAGGTAGGTACAAACAACACAGGTAATGGTGTGTAACAAACAATAGGTAATGAAAAAGCAGTAGACTGGGTGAATTCTTCCCCAACAAAGACTCTATCAACACTTATTTCCAAGCAGGATTCAGAAAAATGAGTCAGCATAAATGTCAATAGGATACAGAGACAGACTCAAGGATGGTGTAAAGGGATGGTGAAGGGAGACAGGATGGAAAAGAAGATGTGATAGTAGAGATGGAGGGAATAAGATTTATGTAACCATGGATTAGAGTTGTGAGTACTTGGCAGCATGGATCCAATGGAGATGCAAGAGTACTGAGAAAGGGCAAAAATTGGGGTCTTATTTTATAGAAATTTTGGAAACAGATCAACTCCTATCTGTGCCACCTTGGATTTGGCTCATTAACCTATCCAAATTATCTAAAAGTTATCAGGACTTTTTTTCTTTTTGGAGGGGGGAAGACAGGGCAATTGGGATTAAGTGACTTGCCCAAGATCACAGGACTAGTAAGTGTTGTGTCTGATGGCAGATTTGAACTGAGGTCCTCCTGACTTCAGTACCAGTGCTCTATTCACTATGCAATCTAGTCACCTCCTATCTGTACCTTTTGATGTTATCCTGGTCTGGAGGTGTGGAGATTTGGATTTTGTCTGGAATTTACATGTGATAGGATGAGAATTTTGACAAGCAGTTCCTGATTCAGGACATATTCACTAGCATGTGAATTTTAGTTAAAATGCAATGCAATTTGTAAATTATTCTCCTTTGATCTTTGGAAAAGTTAATATGTGACTTGCAGGTTCCCTTTTGCAATTTCATTCCCTGCTACAACTTAGTGACGAGAAGAGGAAGGGGTGGTAAGGCAAATCAGAAAAAGATACAATATTAGCATTAATATTAATAAATACAATTGTGTTCATTCTTATTTATGTAAAAGCATTTGACTTGGTCATGTGTGGGGTATGGGACTCCAAAAACCCCCTATACAAATTTTACAAAACCTCAGAGGTATCTCAAGGTAAGAACAGGAAGCATTTTTTTCAGTTATCACAAGAAGAGGGTATCACCTCCACCAGGACAGACTAGTAGAAAGAGACGTGTTACAGAAGACAAAGCAAGGTTGTATACTCTAGCACAGACAAACCCCATCCCATTATTATCCTTATTCCTATTGGCTGGGAAACAGGCTTACAATCTAGGCATGAAAAAGACAAAGAACAAGGAAACAGGGTATAGCCAATCCAAACATGCATGACCTTATTTGGCAAACTTAACACTGAAGTTGCAGTAAAGGAGAGGGAAGGGTCCTAACGGACGTAATGCTGATGTGGCAGTAAGGGAGGGGGAAGGGTCCTGAGTTGTGTAACTTCTTCGGAAACCAGAACTTAGGCCTGTCCAGTCTTACAAAAGTCTGTCCCTAGTTTTGGGATAGTCTTTCTCTCACCATCCTGAGGAGTCTTCACAGAGAGTGCATCCCACTCAGTCATATCAAAAGGCCCTTTGAAAGCGCAACTCCAATAAGAAATCACCCATTTCTTGTTCAAAAATTATACAAGAAAATTTGAAAGATGTAACAATAAAGGTAACTTAAAAATTGTCCAATTTTTCATATCAAAAAGGCATAAAACAAACCAAGCATTTATTAATATTAATAAGTTCTTACTATGTACCAGACTCAGTGCTAAGTGACTGGAGAAAGATGATAATGAAAGGTGTTCATATGATCATGGTGGACATCAGTTCAGATTCCAGTTTGAATAAGGATTCTCTATAGATGAGTAAGTCCAAACAGACATATAACTTTGTGACGACACTGTGCGGGCTGCATCATGCTGTAAACACTGCAGAGCCTCCTAAGTGAGGTCCATCAACATTCAAAAGACTGAGGTCTATCCACACATAAAAAGTAAGTGTTGTTCAAATTAATATGTGCCATTTTACCTCAGGACATATATCTAGGACAGCTTAAGCAAATGTGGCTGAATTCAAATGGGGAAAGATATATTGCCTTTGGGAGATCAAATAATATTTTTAGTGACTCAAAGTCTGTGTGTTTGTTTACGCATGAAGAGTTGGTCCACATTTTTATATCAGCATTCTGCTCCGCATAACTTTAATTCATGGAAAATATTAGCCTCTGAAGGATTAAAGTTGGGGATCACCAAAAGGACAATAGAGTGGCATATCATGAGGACGAACAAGCTACAACACATTATAAAAGTGAAAATGCAAATAAGTGGTACTACAAATACTGTTGGACAAATCTAAGACTAAGGGGGGAGGGGGAAGAAAAACAACTGCCCTGTCACAAAAGCAAGAGTTGAGGATAACACATGGACTACCTATTAGTTTATAAACAATATGAAGAAAACACCAGGAAATTGCCCATTATGTTATATGGACTCATTGTGGTGATATTATAAGATGACATGGAAGAGGGTATTACAGGAAAAGCAGTCAGGAAAAGGTTGAAATTTTTATTGTTGAAAGGAATACCTATATATATGAGATCACAGATCCACTAGAATGTTTTAATAATTGTTGATTTCCATATATTAATGCTTCTAAAGACTACTGTCAGAGTTGGTTCAATAGAGAACTACAAATAACAACGAACAAAATCAGCTCTATACTATCCCCTATCCTTGAGCCTGTTGCCTCTTGAACTATCCTCTTGCTGGCTAGTCATACTTATCCAAACACTTAGCATAGATTTACTCCTGCCACCTACTACTTCCCTTAATATTAACTTGCTATTGAATGGAGCTGAAGAAAATCACAAACTTGGTGATCTACATATGTGTGCATTTTGGTTTTGTTTTGTTTTTTTGCTTTATCAAATGCTTTATTAATTTCTGGTTTACATCATTAATTTCCACAAGATTTTAAGTTACAAAATTTCTCCCCATTTTTCCTCTACCCACCACCCTAAAATAGCAAGCCCACTGGATATCTCCTCTTCCAATCTGCTCTCTCCCATATCTTCCCCCATACTGCCTCCAATTTTCCAGTAGGGCACAATGGATCTCTATGCCTCAGTGCTTGTATAACTTATCTCCCAGTTACATGTAATAATATTACTAATAGTATATATATATTAAACATTTGATTTTCAAACTTTGAATTCCAGATTCATTCCCCTCCTCCCTTATCACCCACCCTTACTGGGACCATAAGCAATTCAATGTAGGTTGTACATGTATACCTATGCAATACATTTCCATAATGGATATACTGTAAAAGACTGACTATATTTCCCTCCATCCTATCCCACCTTCCACTTGTTCTATACTCTACTTTGATCCTGTCCATTTTCAAAAGTGGATGCTTCCAACTTCCCTCCCCCCCAGACTGCCCTCCCTTCCATCATCCCCCCTCTCATCCCCTTCCCCCTTACTCTCCTGTAGGGTGAGATACCCTATTTAGTGTGTATGTCATTACCTCCCTAAGCCAAATTCAATGAGAATAAGGCTGACCCATTATGTTTTGCCTTCCTGATCTTCCCCTCGATGGTAACTGATTTCCCTTGCCTCTTCTATATGAGATAGTTTACCCTATTCTGTCTCTCCCCATCTCATTTCATTATATTTCTCTCTCACCTCTTAAGCTCACATTTTAAGTATCATCCCTTCCCATTAAATTTGTCCTGTGCCCCTATGTATACTCGTACACATATATACACACATTCACATATATATTCATACACCCATATACCCTACTATAAAGACACACACACACACACATATATATATATATATATACACACACACATATACATATATATTTCTATTCCCTTCAACTATTCTCATACTGAGAAAAGTTTCATAAGTTACAATTATCATTTTTCCATGTAGGAATATAAGTCAACATTGATAAGTTCCTAATTATTTCTTTTCCCTGTTTACCTTCTCATGCTTCTCTTGCTTCTTCTATCTGCATGTCAAATTTTCTATTCAACTCTGGTTTTTCATCAAGAATGCTTGAAAGTCCTCTGTTCCACTGAATGACCATATTTTCCCCTGAAACATGATATTCAGTTTTGCTGGGTAGGGTGATTCTTGGTTTTAATCCCAGCTCCTTTGATCTCCAGAATATCATATTCCAACCCCTTTGATCCCTCAGTGTAGAAGCTGCCAGATTCTGTGTTATCCTGATTCTGTTTCCACAATATTAAAATTGTTTCTTCCTGGCTACTTGTAATATTTACTCCTTAATCTGGGAATTCCAGAACTTGGCTATAATATTCCTAGGAGTTGTTGTTGTTGTTTTGTTTTGTTTTTTGTGGCGGGGGGGAGGGAGACTTTTTCAGCAGGTGATCAGTGGATTCTTTCAACCTCTATTTTACCCTCTGGTTCTAAAACATCAGGGCAATTTTCCTTAATAATTTCTTAAAGGATGATTTCTATTTTTTTTATCGTGGCATTCAGGTAGTCCAATAATCTGTTTAATAGTATATTGATTTCTCATAAAGTCACTAGCTTCCATTTGCTCCAATCTAATTCTGAAGGAATGATTCTCTTCAGTGAGATTTTGAGATTCTTTTTCCATCAGACAAATTTGGCTTTTTAAGGTATTCTTCTCCTCATTGCATTTTTGAGCCTCTTTTGCCATTTGAGTTAGTTTATTTTTTAAGGGGAAATTTTCTTCTGTCAGGTTGTTGACTCTCATTTCATAATTTTCTTGCATTGTTCTCATTTCTCTTCCCACTTTTTTTTCACTTCCCATTTTTCCTCCACTTCTCTTATTTGGTTTTCAAAATCCTTCTTAAGGTCCTATATGGCCTGTAACCAGCTCATATTTTTCTTGCAAGCTTTTGGTGCAGCAGTTCTGACTTTGCTGTCTTCCTCCTGTTCCACGCTTTGATCCTTTCTGTCTCCCAAATAGGAGTGTAATATTGGATTGCTCTGCTTGCTTTTCTTCCTCTGCTTGCTCATGTTGCTACTCAATTACTTGACTTTTGAGCTTTCTGCCACAGTAGGACTCTGCTACCAGACAGGGGAGCTTTGTCCCAAACCCTAGGGTTTTTGCAGCTGCTGGAGCTGTTGGTTGGGTGCCCTCTCTGAGACTCCACATGCTCTGCCAAGCTGGTCATTTGCCCAGAACCTCCACCCTAGACTGCAATCCAGGTCCAAGCAGGTTTAAGCAAGAGTGATTACCCCTCAGAGTGTTTGCTTGGCCCCCCTACAATCTGCAAGCCAGGAGCTGAAGCAGCTATATGGCAGTGGCTGCATGGCTGAGGCACTTCAGTGGCTTCTCCCTCCATGGGGTAAAGGCCAGACCACACTCCCAAACTACTGGATCCCAAAGTCCACACTGCACTGACCTCTCACTATGTCTTTCATATCTATGTGTTGATAATTCTGGAAACCACCACTGCTGCTGGTGATCTGAAGTCCCTCCAGCCAGTGGCTGGTTGTGTCCACCCTGAGGCTAAAAGCTCAGGCTCGAGCAGGGCTGGGCTCAGCTCCCAGAATGCTGTGCTGGCCCCTTGATGACAGCCTGCTGGACTGTCTTCAGCAGGAGGTTAGCTTCTCTCTGTCATTTTGTTGGTTCTGTAGCTCTAAAGTCTGTCTAGTCATTTTTTACATGAATTGCAGGATGTGGAATCCAGAGCCATGCAGAAGTCCTGTTTCTACTCTGCCATCTTGACTCCCCCCATATGAGTGCATTTTCAAATCTGAAATGGGCCCTGAATGGAGCAAGGCAAATCTTCTATCCCTTACTAATTACTGCACTATCTGACTACCTATAAGCACAGTTCCAAGGATTCTATATTCTCCTCCAGTCCCAAAGTAATAGAGTAACATGCCATGCTCCCAACTTTTCAGTTAAGAATCTTGTATCATACTTAAATTAAAAATATTGTGGTTATTTGTTGAGAGATTCTACTTTTTCATTTTCATCATATTATGTCACTGAAATATCTTTCCATACTATCTTTCTTATCTCTTGCCTCTGATGGAAAGATGACCCTCCTTCTTACTAATCCATTTACATGTACTTTTTATACTATGACCAGTTGTCCTCACCAAAAGATGGCCCCCATGAGCATCCTGATTACTTTTTTTTTTTAAATCTTCATTACTGAAACTCAACATTTACTAATAGTCAAGTAAGGTCTATATAACAAATGGCATCCGATTTAGTACAAGTTAATCACAATTAAACCTAGAAATAGGGGTGGCCAGGTAGGACAGCAAGTAAGAGCACCAGCCCCAGAGCCAGGATGACCTGGGATTGAATCCTCACTCTGATACTTAGCACCACACCCAGAAATAACTGGCCATGTAACCTTGAGCAAGTTACTTAACCCCAATTGCTTAAAAGAAAACAAACCTAGAAATAAATCGCAGAGCTTAATGCTATATAGTAGACCATGAAATGCCATTTCTTCATGACTGGTTTTAAAATTTACAAATTATTTGCCAACAACAACCCTATGGCATAGGTGGGCAAGCATTGTTGTCATATGCATACACACACATAAACACTGCCCTCACATATATATGTGTGTGCATATGTATATAAATATATGTATACACATATATCTGTATATATGTATACACATATCTGCATATACACATATATAATTGTTCCATGAATAAGTTTATATATGTATGTATATATCATTATAGATTACTACAGATCATATATATCATCACATGTATGAATATATATTTTATTGATATCTATATCTTCTGCTCACCATACAAGATACAGAGACATAGATGCAGATATGTACTTAGAGATGACAACTTGAGCTTTAAAAAGTTGTGACTTGGTCATACCGTAAGTAAGTCTCCGAGGCAGGATTCAATTACAGGGCTATAATATGCATAAGAATGCTGGCTAATAAGTTCCAGAGCCCTACATCCAGAGCTTGATCCACTTCATCCTAAAGATCCTATTTTCTGCCAATTCCTACTAAATACAAAGAACATATCATGGAAGTAGGCTGTCACTGAAATACAAGATACATCTGAGAAGAAAAATCAGTACATAACTCAATAAAGCAGCAACTATTTATAAAAGACATGCTAAAAGAGTAGGAAGAAATAAAACAGCATTACACCCCGGAATTGCAAATAACAGCCATCCTTTTCCCCTATTCATTTTTGCTGATAGGTACATAAACATTCGTGTTGGGGCTGGGAAATTTGTTTGGAAATGGAAGGAATTCTTTAACTATATGTAAGTTTTTGTATTCTTTAAGCTAGGTAGTTGGGTGGCTGTATGTGGGGATGCTTGCTTGAATGAAGATACACACACAGGATTTAGTAGGCAGCTTGTGCTCTGGAGTGCTAGAAAGGTCAGAGTGGCTCTCAAGGGAATGAGGATATGGATGTTCACTGACTGATGTAGGCTGTAGTCTCAAGGAATATGGATATAAAATACTTTAAAATTTCCTCACGTTTTATATATTAGAGTTTGCAATGTAGGATGTGAAAAAAAAATCAAAACAGATCGTTTAGTTAAGAATAAGACTAGTTAGCTCAGTGAACAGAGTGTTGGGTCTGAAGTCAGGAAGATTTGAGTTCAAATTTGACCTCAGCCACTTACTAGCCCTGTGACCCTGCACAAGTTACTTAACTGTTTGCCTCAGTTTCCTCATCTATAAAAATGAATTGGAGAAGGAAATGGTAAACCACTCCATTATATTTGCCAAGAAAATCCTAAAAGAATCCATAAATAGTCAAATATGACTGAAAAACAATTGAACAATATCAAGATTTGTGGTTTTCATCTGGAACTTCCTTTTGGGAAAAAAATTGAGAAAAAAAAACTACCTTGGGAACCTGAATAACATAAAACAAGAACAAGAGAGTAAAGAACCCCAAGAGAGAACATAGTTAAATCTTTTGCCTCGCACCAACAGACTTAATGTGGCCCATGGCAGGGGGAAGAGTGATATGAAAAAGTGAAAAGTTGGAAGAGTTTTCTCCTCTGATTTTCTGTTCATGTATGGTTGTCCTTTGTTCTTGAACAGGACCAACATGACATCACTATGCTAGAATCAAGTCAGCATGACCAATTGTGGCTGATCAGACCAATATGCACTCAGAATTCAGGCGCATTTGAACATATGGGGTGAAGTCTCTAAATTTGTTTATCTTGCATTTATTTTGAGCCACTTCAATTCTGCTTTGCTCATAAAACACGAGACCTTCTCTGATGTGGGCATGTCATGCTAAGCAGTCTTGTTCCAGTGTCTCTCATCTCATACAATCAATTCCAAAGTTCTTAAGAGAGATTTTGAGAGTGTCCTTGTATCACTTCTTCTGTTCAACTATATTTTTATCTGTACAGCTCCACTTCTCATTAAAAAAAAAGAATTTATGATAATAGAATCATAGATTTAGAGCTATAAGGGACCTTAGAGATCATCTAACCTAAATCCCTCATTTTACAAAGGGAGAAACAGTGCCAGAGAGTTTAAGTGATTTTTTTGTCATTAAAGTCACAGAAGTAGTATTAAAGAGAAACAATATTTGAACTCAAGTTCTCTGACTCCAAACTCACTATGGGTTACCGTATAATATATAGAGATGGTGAGTAATTAATAGATGTTTCCTGATGATAGCAACAGGGAGCTTCATTACCCTAATACTGCTATAGATATTATATTAAATATTATAGACATTATAATACATAGTATTATAGATATCATTCCTTTATAGGTATTATATTAGACTTATACTAAATCTTCTAGTGAGCTGGTCAAAGTGATCAAATTTATCATCACCTCATGCCTAAATAGCCTAGGTATTTTGTAAACCACAACTCAGAGCCTCAAATCTGGAATGGAATATAAAAGTCATTTCATCTAATTCACTCACTTCATACATGAAGAAACAGAGAAACAGAAATGTTGTTTCAAGGTCTTACACAAGATCACACAAGTGTCAATAGTCATCTGTGAAATAAAGAGTTTTCATAACTTATTTATGAAACTCCATATATAGGCACAGCTATGTTTGACCTAACAGATCTTCACATTTGTATTTGCACCTTTCCCCTGATCAAGTATTAAATATACTTGTTTTTCTTTCCTCTGATTTTTTCCCCCTCTAACCTTAGGACCAAGCATTCATTTTCCTGCACAGGGAAGGAAGACAGAACTTAAGCTATCAAAAAAGAAACAAAAATGGATCTTCTTTCAGACTTCTGTAAATTTGAAGAAAAGATGCTCAAAAATTCTTGATAGTTCTCTAAGATAGAGAGGTCACCACCAGTGACTTCCTGCCATCCAGGCACCTGGAGGGGATATGAACTCTAGGACAGTAAGGGAAGAACAGGCTTGTCAAGGACTAATCACGTTCCTAAATATATGCCAACTAAACAAGCAATAAGCAAGCAACAATAAGAGTGAGATGCTTAGTTTTTCTCCCCAAATATAGTTTATTCCCAGTCACTTAATAAAAGTTCAAATCTATCCAATGTTAAAACTTTAAACTATATCTTATGTAAATTAAAGATGTTTAAGGATAAAGGTATAGTTTACAAGGACTTGATGGAAACTGGGTTCAAATGAATTCATGCCATAGAAGTGTTCAATGAACTTTGCTAAAACATTTGAAACATTTTCAACCTTTTGAATTCTGCTTTGTTACTATTTGGTTAGCTTTTTTATTTAAATGGGAAGGCACATGAATTTCAAGCTAAATAAAATGACTAAAATAGATGATAAAAAATAGAACAGAAAAAAAATAAAACAGAAAAAGTCCATGTACAGACAGCTAAATTTGGTCCATTGTCCAAAATAATTGTCTATGAGATCAATACTGAATGATGTATATTTTTAGATTTTCTTTATCATAGCAGATCTTGCCATAGCACTGATTTATTTAAATAAAAGCAACTTTTAAATTTTCCAAAAAAATTATATAATTGAAATAGAATACTACAACCTCCACAAAGTTCTCTTGGAGTGCTTTATCATGCCATGGTGTTCACCCTGGGTTTTTGAAGGCTCTGAGAACAGAGCACAAGTTATGGCATATTCCAAGGCTCAAAAAGTCTTCTGATAGGGTTGCAGCAGTAAGCCAGTTTTCTGAGGACCATGGGAGTTTAGTAGAGACAAACTCATTACCAAGAGACTGGTTAATTGGCAATCAATTTTATTACTATAGGGACCCAGGAAACCAAGGAAAAGACAAAATGCCCTTAGTCCTATATGATCCCTTTCTGTTACTACAGTGATGGTGGCAGAGTGGGAGTCTAGGAGGAAGTGGGTTCTGAGAATCTCAAAGAGTTTAGAACAATGGGAAACTTTGCAATGGCTACTCTTACTCTACATTCCAGATCCTGATTGAAGAACCTGATAAGTAGAAACTTTTCTTAATGTCTAGGACAACATAGGTACTACACTTGGACTCTAATGTCACTTTCCCGATGTATTTATAGAGAAAGTAGAAATGCCACTAAGAAAAATGAAGACAGGAAAATAAATCTGATAAGTTCAGAAGTACACAGAGGATATCAATACTAGATGACAAAACTGTGATGGCTTCAAAGAATTGATTTCAAAGGTAAAAGAAAAAAAAAACCTCAGACCAGTATCCATAACAAAAAAGCAACCAAGAAACTACCATATACAAACACATGCACATAAAAACATACACGTTAACCTATATCAACATATACATGTGTGTATAATATGTGTATTTGTGTGCATGTATAAATATATAGAGACAGACATATATATATACATATGCAAAGATATGCACATACATATACTCATACATATATACAAACATATATGTGTATAAATATATCTCTGTGTGTATAAATTTGATCTTCACAATGACTCCATGGACTATTATTCCCATTTACAGAGGAAGAAATTGAGGCTGAGAGGTTGAATAAGTGACCAAGATGGATATGAATTCAGGTATTACTGACTCCAGGTCTAGCACTCTTTCACTATAGCACCTACCTGTCTAAAGTAATATTTGAACACAGATTTTTTTCTGGTTCTTAAACCAGCTTTTTCTCTCTTTTCGCTATATTGTACTACCTCTCATGCCAATAACTATCTCTGTCTATATACCAGACATTAAAAAAAATGTGTAAGCCTGGGCTTAAACAGGACAAGGAAAAAAAGTATATTTATTTAAATAACCTGAAAAATTATTCATTATTATGCCCAAACTTGCCTCAGAGAAAAGGTTGCAAACACAAGCACTGCAGCTTTCCAGAGAACTGCTGCTATGAACAGCTTCAAGGTTCTGATTCCATAGTTTAAGTGAACTCTCTATTTATTCAGCAGTAAATTAAAGCAAAACATTCACAGAAAGGGGCAGCTAGGTGGCACAGTGAATAGAGTACCTACCCTGGAGTCAGGAGGACCTGAGTTCAAATTCAGCCTCAGACACTTAACACTTATTAGCCATGTGACCTTGGGCAAGTCACAACCCCAATAGCCCTCCAAAAAGAAAAAAAAATTCACAGAAACCAAAGTATAGCATTCACAATGTTATGACATAACAAGTTATCATTAAAGTGGCCACATAGTTTTCACCAAAATGGCCACATAGTTTTAAACAAAAGATATTATTCAATAAGTCCTTAACTCAATCATCCTTAAGGAACAAGCCTCCTTAAGGGACACAAAGTACAAAGGTCAAAGTTCTCCACCCCTAGGTCATATTGTCTTAATCTCTCACTCAAAAAGTCTCATTTCTTCTTAATTTGGATATTAGTTTCCTATCATCTTTAACTCAATCATCCTTAAGGGGTACAAAGTCCAAATTTTGGTACAAAGTCCTCCCACCCCTAGGCCACAGTAAATCATGATGTTCTCAGTCAGCACTAAGTACCCAAAGAGAGATCTTTTCATCTTGACTCGAGGATGGTTCTCAGATTCCATGGTTCCTCTTCCATAGGTCCAGCTCCTGCCTGAATCTACCCAACTGGTACCTGGATTCAAAGGCAGGCAGCTCTCAGCTCCTTTTCCAGCTTCTCATTCAGTTCCTCATCCAGTTGCTTGTCCAGTTTCCATTCTATATTGAAGCTCACAGTGTGAAGTCCACCTGAAGTCCTTCACAGTTTCTGTTTCTGGGAAGACAAAGCTTAACAGAGCCAAAACAACATTCATGCACTTTGCCGGCACCATCATCAATTCACTTTCTTTCTGTCAAATGAACACAGTCCCACAAAGTCTGAGAACTCAACACAAATTGTCAGCATAGTCCCAGGGCCACCAAAACCCTGCTCCAGGACTTCTGTAAAAAGACAAGAAAATCCTCTTTCAGGGCTTCCAGTAAGGTCCCAGGGCTTCTGTACAAAGTATTACAAACACAAATCAACACACACAGAACAGACAAAAAGAGTTCAGGGATACCATAAGTTGTTGTTGTTTTTTTCCCTTCTCAACTCTGCCACCACAAATGTTCTCTTCTTAGTTCTGCTCTCTTCATGCCTGGCCTTCTCCTTATATATGGTCATTAGCTCCTTTCAAAAGGGGCTCACAAGTTCTGTTCCTTAACAAAGACTTGATGTAATCATAGGCAAGGTTTAAAAGAAACTTCAACGGAAAAAAGGTGTTGAATAATTAAACAGCTGAAAGAAGGGGTTAACTACTTCTTTGCTTGCCATTACAAAGGTCCAACTTTTTAACATTAATATGTTACCAGTATTACTGATTGGTTCTAAGTCATGGAAAACACAAATTTCAGAGGAAAAAATAATGAATATCATGCTAACATCAATGAACAGGTGAATGGTGTGGACAGCCTCTAATTGGAGAGAAGAAAGGATGTATTCAGAGCAATACACAGGCAAAATAGAAGATAGACTTGTCAGAAAATAAGAATAAATGGTAAGAGGTGATCAGCTTGAATGCTTTACTGGGATCCTCAAGATGTGAGGAGAAAGTAAAAAAACAGAATCTTGAATGTGGGAGAAACTGAGACCAACTTATGGAAAGACATGAATGGGAGTCACACAAGATGGGTATGTAAGGAACAAATTCAAATATAATGAGTTCAGAGATATGATCACATCCAAATCAATGAGTTCAAAGATTTTCAGAGTATTTTTAATTTTTTTAAAATCTTTTATTTATTTTTAGTTTTCAACATTCATTTCCACAAGATTTTGAGTTATAAATTTTCTCTCCATCTTTCCCCTATCCACACCCCAAGATATCAAGCCTACCATATACCCCTTTCCCTAATCTGCTCTCTCTTATATTTTTGCCATTCCCCCTAACTTAGGCAGGATGAATTTCTATATCCCAGTGCCTGTGTACTTTATTTCCCAGTTCATGTAAAAAAAACTATTTTTTAACATTTATTTTTGAAACTTTGATTTCTAGATTCTTTCCCTTCTTCCCTCCTCACTCACCCCCACTGGGAAGACAAGCAATTCAATATAGTTTGTACATGTGTAGTTACTCAAAACATTTTAATAGTAATTATATTGTGAAAGACTAGCTGTATTTCCCTCCATCCCATCCCCCATTTATTGTATTTTCTACTTTGACCTTGCTCCTTTTCAAAAATGATTGCTTCTAACTACCCTCTCCCCCAATCTGTTCTGACTTCTATCATCCCCCATTTTTATCCCCTTCCCCCATACCTTCCTGTAGGGTAAGATATGCACTTGAGTGTGTATGTTACTCCTTCCTTAAGCCAAATTCAATGAGAGTAAAAAAAAAATACACAACGCTTCACGAATTTGTGTGTCATCCTTGTGCTGGAGCCATGCTAATCTTCTCTGTATTATTCCAATTTTAGTATATGTGCTGCCAAAGCGAGCACCCGAGTGTTTTAATTATTAAGTATTTTGCCAGAGAATTTGCTACCAAAGGAAATCATATGAATTTAAGTACCAGTGTTCTAGGTTGACATTTCACTGAATAGCATCAACACAAAAAATATTTTGGCTCCTGCTCTAGTGATAACTTCTAAATCTTCAGAAAGCAGGCACTTCTTATTGTAGGCAGTGCAAGTTCCTGCTGATTTGGAGTTGAAAGGGGTAGGAAGAAAAGAATAGAAAAGAATTTGAAAATCCATTTCTTCCCTTTTGTTTTATTTCTATTTTAGCAAAGCTATACATTTTTCTAAAAAATAAAAGTGACATGCCTAATTATGTTGGGCACACATCACAGGCAAGGCATTAACTGCATGCCTATAGTTGATACATAAAAATGTAGTATAATGAAATAACATCGTGGAGAAGGACATAAGAGGCTATATAATCCAATTTGTACATGAATAGGATTTCTGTATAAAATGTTCTAAGTGGTCACTGAGTTCCAGTGTTAAAACTTTCAGAAAATGAATCTTACTATTCTATTTGGCAGACCAGTTCCCATTTGAACTTTAATTCCTGAAGAAAGTTATCATGTCTCATTTAAAACTCCACTTCTACAGGCTAAAGATCTCCATGTCCTTCAGCCAATCCTATGAATATTGGCAAATCCCTTAATCATCTCCATTACTATTCTTTGGATGAAATCTAGCTGGTTTTTTTTTTGTTTGTCTGTTTGTTTGGACCTGTAATTTAAATGGAGTAAGAGACTCTGGTAATAACTTTCCTCTATCAATGTGGGTTTTCAGTTAAATATGTCAAGTCAACATATATTATTAAGCATCTAATATGACAGGCACTGTGCCAAATTCTGGGGTTATAAAGAAAGGCAAAAAAATTTAAAATTTCTGCTCATAAGAATGTCACAGTCTAACTGAGAAAGCAAGCGAGTGCTTATCAGCAATGAAGAAACAAAAGTGGTAAGTTAGAGATAAATTGAAATAATGTTAAAGGATAAATTAAAGAAGACATAGAAAGGCTTCTACTAAATGATGGATTTTTGGCTGAAATTTGAAGGAAGTCAAGTGGCAAAGGAAAAGGAGACAATGTCTGGCATTGGAAGATAGCAAGTAAAAACACCTAAATTTTCGGTTTTCAAACAAAGAAATGAAAGTTATCTATAGTCACATTTTTTTAAAAAAAGTTCTAAATCACTAATTATTGTAGAAATATAAATTTAAGCAACTCTTAGCTACCACCTCAAACCAATTAGATTGGCTAGTATGCCAAAAAAGGAAAAAAATGTCAAATGTTGAAGAGTATATGGAAAAAAGTGGGATATTAATGCATTGTTGGTGCAGTTGTAAACTGATCTAACCATTCAGGAGAGCAACTTGTAACTATGACCAAAAAGCTATAAAACTATGCATACCCTTTAATCCAGCAATACCACTGCTAGATGGTCTATATCCCAAAAATAACAAAAAAAAGATCTATTTGTACAAAAATATTTATAGCAACTTTTGATTGTTGCTAAGAAAGAGAAATTGAGAACTATCAACTTAGGAATGGCTAAACAAGCTTTGATATATGACTATGATGGAATATTACTGTGTTATAAGAAATGAGAAGCAGGATGATTTCAGAAAAAGCTAGACTTATATGAACTTATGCAAAGTAAAGCTAACACTACCAGGAGGACTTTGTACATAGTAACAACACCATTGCACAATGAATTGTAAATGACTAGCTATTTTCAGCAATACAAGGATCCAAGACAATCCCAAAGGACTCATGATGAATCATGCTATCTGTCTCTAGAGAAAGAACTGATACATTCTGAATACAGACTGAAGCATGTTATTTTTCACTTTCTTTGATTTTTTTTAAATTTGATTCTTCTTGTACAAAATGACTAAAATGGAAATGTTCCACATTAATTCATACATATAAACCATATCAGATTGCTGATCATCTCAGGGAGGGAGAGACAGAATTTGGAACTCAAAACTTAAAAAAAATGGTTTTAACATGTTAATTGAAGGAAAATAAAATATTATTTTAAAAAAGAAAATGCCTAAAGTTTAGGAAAAGGAATATCACAGGGAGAAACTGATGGAGAACTTGTAATCTTACATAGCTGCCTGGATAAATGGCTGGTTAAATGAATTCCTTGCCCATTTACATGGCCACTGTATCTCAGAAAAAGAACTGGCATCTAGGTCCTCCTGAGTCTGAGGCCAGCTCTCTACCCACTATACCTATGGCTTTGCTTATCAATATTATATATAAAATATAGTCTCAAGAAGTAGGATGTATAAAAAAATGTCTAGAGTCAGAGGGCTCCAGTTCAAATTCTAACTGTATTCTTTACTGTTATTTTACTTTGGACAAATCACTATACTTTTCCTGGAATTACTTTATCTGTAAATAATATGTTGCTTTTAGAAGATCTCTACAGCCATTTCCACTTCTTAAAACTTATAATCTTAAGAGGTCTGATTGGTGAAAGGGTGATTTAAATGTTTGCTTTTATTAGACACAATGCTTCAATCAGTGCAAAATTCATATTCATACTGTACTGCACCATTCTTTTATGTTCATTCCCAATTAGGTATTCTAATGCCATCTTTTCTATATGTCTTTTCTAAAACCTAAGTTTGAACACAAATTCTCTGGGCATTCATGTCAGTCCCTTTAAAAAAATCCTGTTTTCTCACTTATCTGAATAATCAGTGTTTATGTCATTTAAATATTTTTTCTAGAGAACTCCTCATCTCCCTAATACCATCTTCCCCCTAAAATCTTCGGTGAAAGGATTATATTTATACTTTCTCTGAACCATATCAAATCTACTCATCCAAAGTTTAAGTTGTGCTAACACTTATTCAGTATTTCTTGTCATATCTCAGTGAGAAAAAAAGCTGCCATTTACCAATAATTTGGGAAACTCCTAAAAAGAGATAGGGAATCCCTTCTTGGGGGCACTAGGGAGTCCAAATAATGATTCAACAAATACAAAATAAAAAACCAGGCTCCTAGTAGGGTTTGTCAGAGCAAAATATAGAGACAAATGAAAAACCAGCTATATAATTACCATAACTTCAGGCAAGAGATTAATACTGGAACAGGAAGGCAAGTATGGGACAAAATAGAGGAGTTAGACTTTTGGTGGATTTACCTATATTCCTCAAATTTTGCTATTCATTGAGGATCCCAATCTATCTTGTGCTGATATCCTGTCATGGCTGGACACATTTGTCAATCCCTACTCTCAACTGTATCACCAAGGGAAGCTATGAGTGTGTGTGTGTGTGTGTGTGTGTGTGTGTGTGTGTGTGTGTGTGTGATTTCCTTCTGAAACTTGTTGATTTCTTTCTGGCTGGTCATTCTATGTTCACTTTTTTGCACTGATAGCATTTCTGCTCATTTTCCATGAATCCTAACTCAAAAATTCTCCATAATGTTACCTCTATCCAGGTCATGGAAAAGAGAAGCCTGTATGAGAAGAAATCATGAAGATTTACTATGAAAATAAAAACTTAGTATTCTTTTTATTTTTCATTTTTTTTCTCATCATTAATACTATGTCTGAATAATGAGGTAAAATCCTTGTTATTTCAACTTTTAACAGAAATAACTATAGAAGTATCTTTTCAAAGTACTAATCCCTTTCAGAACCTTGGCCATTGATTGAAAAATTAAATAGAATGGGTGAGGTTCTGAATAAAACAGGACCATGAAATTTCTAAAATATTAATTAGCACATAAATACCCTGAGCAAATATCTAAAGGGGCATGAAATAAAACAATGTTAATGAAAACCAAATCCCTTCATCTAATTCAAGATTATATTAGAATAGGGCACGACACAGGAGGACACTCAGAAAGAGGATGTTCCAGGGGAAAAAAAAGAAGAGGCAGGCCAATATCTGAATAAGATGTCCAGAAACTTGGAGGTACCAGAGCACCTCAGTACATCAGAGGTCTGATGGGGAGGGTGGTGGGGAACTACCCTGACTTCTAATAAGTATGGGCTGAAACCTGAGAGATGTCAGCTTTGGCATGAGAAGGAAGAGGCAAACTCTGAGACATCACTATGTAGAAACAGAACAAGGCAAGAAGTACCCATAATCACAGTAGAAGACAAAGCTAGCTCAGTTAGTGGATTTGTGCTGAGGCCTTACAAGACATCAAGAAGAATAATGTGAAATCAACTTTCCAATTTTGGCCTGTCAGATACTGCAGGAACATGGAGCCAACTCTTTTTTTTTTTTTGGAGGGGGAGGGTAGGGCAATTGGGGTTAAGTGACTTGCCCAAGGTCACACAGCTAGTTTTGTGTTGAGCCAACTCTTGATTAAGGATTAGTATGTAAAGAAAAAACAGAGATAAAGTCTTTCCTGGTCCCAACTAAACATAGTTTACTCACATGATACAAGAGAACTTGAAGAAATGGAGCTTGCTGTCGCCCAAAAACTTCAAATCAAAACTTAAAGCTAGAGACAAAACTAAACAAAAGAAAAAACTGGACACAATGAAGTAATAATAATAGTTAAAAGAAGACTAAAAGGTAAATCAGAAAATGAGAATAACTACAAACCATGTGCAAACAGAACGTCAGAGAAAAGAATTACTTGAACACAAGATTGTTCAAATGGCTTGAATTCCAAGTGTTCTTTGAAGAAATGACACAAATACAAATTGTCAAATTAGAAATGAAATTAGAATTTAGGAAGAGAAGTGGATATAGGAATTAATCGTTCATAAAGAAGGGTTGAGGGGCGGCCAGGTAGCACAGTGAGTAAGAGCACCAGCTCCAGTGTCGGGATGGCACATGGATCAAATCCGGGCTCAGACACTTATTACCCACCCAGAAACACCTGGCCATGTAACCTTGAGCAAGTTACTTAACCCCTATTGCTTTAAAAAAAAATAAAGAAGGGATGAAAAACTTATCCAAGTAGCAGAGTCCTCAAAAGACAGACTGAATTAAAGAGAACTTAATCCATGTGTCAACAAAAATATGAGAAAAAATCACAGGAGTATGAAATTAGAAAAAATGTGTAATACAAACAGATATGATTAAAAAATTGGGTTGACTAAAAATTTTGGTTCAACAAAAATATGGAAATGTTTTGTGTTTTATTAATCTTTAGAGTAAAGAAAAGGGTATGAGAAGGATTTGAGGAAGAAAATGATGCTAAAGGAAGAATTTACTACTTCTCTTAATTGATATGTGTAAGAAAAAGTATATAAACATGGAGAAGGGGTGAGGAAAAGGAATACATAATAAAGTTCAAACATTTGAAGTGGACAAAGAAAGATGAAATACACACAAATAAATGTGCTGTAAAAAAATAAATTAAGTTCAACAGGGAAATGGGTGAAGAAAAGGAGAGAGGAGAGTAGGATATAAGTTGGAGGGCTGAATCATGGAGTGAAGAGATAAGCAAAACAGAGTTGAATTTTGGAGAGTGGATCTAAAGTAGGAAATAAAAAAGAGAAATAGAGTTATAAGAACCAATGATTGAGTTCTGTATTAGGTGTAGGAAATCAGAAAAGTGGGATTATATTGCTTTAATTGTGTGATAATAATATTGATTATATTAATTTTATTTTATCGTCTTTTTTTAAAGAGTGGGATATGAAGGGAAAAGCAAAAAGTAATATGAATATGGGAAAAACAATTAATAATAATGTGGAGTGTGAATGGGATGAAAATGTAAGAGGGTAGCAGAATTTAAAAAAAACATTTAAAGTATAAAAACTATCTAGAATTAAAATGTGGGGCTGGAGCAGAATTTACTACAACTCTAGTGAATTTTCTTAAAAAGCAGGGTTACCAGTAATAATTTAAATAAGAACAAGAGTAAAAATTAACATGGTCAAAATAACCAGGGTAATGATATTATTTGTAATTATTATATAAATAATACAATAATTTCAACAATACATCTCCATATATGTATGTATATATGTATATATACTTATATACACTTGCATATAGCATCCAAATAATTAAAGGAAATGCTAAAATAACTAATAACAATATGATAGTTGGAGGTCACAATGTGTCCCTTTTGGACAAATTGCCCCCAACACCAAAAAAAACTAACAAAAAAAATAAACAAGAAAGAGTTCAAAGAACTGAAAATAATTTTTAAAAATATAGATATGATAGAAATCTGGCTAAGGCTTTTTTCCCCCCATACCAGTTGTTCATAAGACTCATCTACTTACAGAAAGCTTTCCATTTAGTTCTTTTGTACTTTCAAATTTTTCATAAATATCAATGACAACTGACTTTTTGCTATATAATTTGAGCTTCAGATGGGGGTGGAAATAGAATCCAACTTCAACTTTTCGTATCTATTAAGTCTCTTTTTTATATTTTTCCATCTTTTTTTAGGGTCCAGCTATAGCACCAAATAATCACAATAGCTAGAGATTTTTTTTAATAGTTTCTTTTGAAGCATTGACCACTAATAGTTTACTCCCAACCTACTTGAATACGGCATTCATTTTTATGCTGATTCCTAATTTGTCCTATTTTCAGTATTCTCAGTTATGAGCAGTGAAAATTCTTCAAGCATCATTTACCAAATCTAAAGCTACATTGGAGTTATAGAAAGAAAATCTTTCAGAGGAAACAAGTTAAAAAAATAAATCTAATGAATAAAAAGAAATTTAGAAAGTAAAAGGAGTGCTTCACTGAGACATAAAAGGCATGGTTTCTAGTTTCAGGTCCACATTCAACATTCATCAAATAAGAGTATCAGACTAGAGATTATCTTTCAGGTTCCTTTCAGGTCTATATTGCACTCAAAAATCATAAATAACTTAAATAGTATGAATAGTTAAATAGTTAAAAATGGAATTCTGGAAACTCCTTTCAACTGAGTTTAAATGTTGCCTCTCCCTGAAGTGACATATAAACTCTGTAAGACACTTACAAGCCCAAGGATTCAATTCTTATATCTAACACTGACACATTAATGTTCAACATTAAAGAAATCACACCTAAATTCACATTGTACCATATTATGTGATGGAATCATATTATTTCATGTGGCTAATCAAACAAAAAGCTATGCAATATTTTCCAAGAAAACTGATCACAACTTCTCTGAAGAACACTCTTGGGAACTGATTTATGTTCTTTATCTCACTATTCACTTCATGTTAATTCTGGGTAAATGAAGAATTATAATCACTTAAAATATGCGGTCCATTGTTTGTCCAAGTTTCCATTTAAAGCCTGCAAGTGAATTTTTTTCAGTATTTTTATAAAACACTCTTAAAATAAGAAAATACTATTGGTTATGAATTAATGTCTTTTTAAAATGAAAGTGCTGAAGTCTTACCATTGACCTGTAAATCATTCCATTCACTGGCATAATTGGTAGCAATTAAATATTATCTCTTTTAATCAAATCTTTAAAGTTGGCATTGAATGTCAATTCTATATCCTCATCTGGAGGAGTAATGCATACTCTGAACAGATTTTCTTTTCCCCATTAGGGTGAAAATATATTCTCTTTTGTAATGTGACTGATGTAGTTTCATTATGCTAATAGATTACTGATTCTACTGATTAGTATGTTCATTTTATCGTTTTAACATAGGCACTCTCTCAATGAGTCTGAACAGTAGATACATCTTAAACCAGTAAATAATTGTCTCTTACTTCTCCATGTTAAATAAGCAGAGATGAACAAAGAAGCAAGCAAATAAATAGGAATATGTAGATGGATTTATCATTTTAAAAAACTGTCAAGCAGACACTAGTTTTAATCTTTTGTTAGCAACACATGGTGTCAGTTTCATGATGATAACTATGCAAGGTTCGTGCAGGGTTTTTGAAAAAGACTAAATGATCAATTATCCATCTTATATCTTTAGATGATTAATATACATTATGCAAAATATTTCTTTTCTCAAGTTCATAGTAGTTCAGTATCTCTTTCAATGGTATTATTAAATAGGATTCCCCAAAAGAATTTGGCCATTTTGACAAAAATCATCAGTACAATCCAGGAAACATTTATTATTTCTTCATCATGTGCAAAGCATTATCCCTCATATAGCTTACAATTTAGTTGAACAGATAAGACACAAATTAATTTAACACACCACATAGAAGGAGTATTAATAGTGGAGAAGTACAAAGAACATATTGTATTAACAAAGGGTGGAGAGAGGTTCAATGATTCAGAGAAAGCATCACAAAGAAAGTGGAATGTGACCTGGAGCTTGAAGGATAGGTAGAATATTGACTGGTAGGGGCTGCTAGGTGGTGCAGTGAGTAAAAGCACTGGCTCTGGAGTCATGAGGACATGAGTTTGGCTCCAGCCTCAGATGCTTAACACAAAAAAACTAGCTGTGTAACTTTGGGCAAGTTACTAAACACCAATTGCCCTCCAAAGGGCAAAAAAAAAAATAATTAAAAAAAAGAATATTGACTGGTAGAGATGAGGAGAGATATTCTAAAAAGAGAGGACCCTGTGAGCCTAATGAGAGGTGAATAACAAAAAATAACTGATATCATAGTTAAACACTTGGTAGCACGAGTGAGTAGGGTGTTGGACTTGGAATCAGATGTGAATTCCAGTGCTGCCTCAGACACTTATTAGCTTTGTTCAGTTTGTTGTGAAAATCAAAATACAAAGTACATTTAAAAAAAAAAACAATATATTAATATTTATCATCATTATTATTTTAGATATTTCAGCAGTTCTATATATTAATTTATGCGTATACTCTCTCCAGTGGTGAATATTTTTTAGATCACTCAACTTTTTATCCTGTTCAAGTTTGTCTATCCTCCTTCCCTATAAATTGCCAATAGAGAATCTACCCAATCTGCTAGGCACCTTCAGCTCTCTTAATATTATGTGGGTAATAATGGGGATCTAAGGCTATACATCAGTTCTCTTTCACTCTTCTTTATTATCAGGCATACTTATATTTCTAGTCAAATATTTCTTTTTTTAGGGAGGAAGGAAAGGCAATTGGGGTTAAGTGACTTGTCCAAGTTCACACAGCTTATAAGTGTCAAGTGTCTGAGACTGGATTTGAACTCAGGTCCTCCTGACTCCAGGGTCAGTGCTCTATTCACCGTGCCACCTAGCTGCCCCCATATATTTCTTTAGCAATTTTGTTTTATGCAACTTCAAAATACAAACTGTCATTAGTAATAAGCTGCCTCACATGTCTTTCATTGCCTTTTAGGTAACACTCAGTTTTAATTCTTCAGAGGCTAGTATTCTAGGACTTGCAGCCATACTGAAACACCTATAGAATACTGATACTAAAATGAAGTAATAATGGTGGAGGGGGAGAGAGATGAATGTCCTTGAGAAGATAATGAAAAATACTTCTTCCTTCATAGCAGAAAGGAAGAGGAATACTAGGAGAGAATACTGTATACATTTATGTAAACAGATGTTTTCACTTAGCATTTTTTTGTCACAAGACATTTCAATTCGCCATGAATGACTTCGGTTTAAAGAGGAAGAATGTGTGTGTATGCATATATGTGTATACATGTATATGCATGCACATGTGTGTATAACCATATGTACACTATACATAAACGTAAATATGTATTTTGCTAGTACATATCTATGTTTATGTTCACTTGGAGACTTTTACTTTAGAAAGACTCATAGGGTCATGAAAAGCACTGCATTGTTTTCCAAAGAAAATCAATCTAGTTGTTTTCTTTCTTTTGTTCACTGTCAGTAAAGATTACTTTATTTTCTCTATTTTCCAAAGTATATGTATTTTTGGAATGCGCCTATGTATTTTACCCATCTAACCACAGATAATATGGTGGGTAATATGTATTTTTTATTTGCTTAGTTTGCCGTGTAAAGAGAGTTATGTCAAAGTCTTTTGAATGACTGTGGATCTAAAGCATCACAGGTTTCATGCAATTAGTAAAATGTCATTAGTATTAGAAGTACAAGAGTAGAAGACAAGGGTATTAGAAGACCTCTTTTTAATTTGAACTTTAAGCTGGCTATACTCCATGACAATGACTAACATATTTGCTGCATATTAATGAGTCTTCCTTGATATTAATGATGATGAGAGCCAAACAACGTGTCTCAAAGAATAAAATTGACAATATTTTAATAGTCAGAAAAAGGTTTAATATGTGCACAGACATCATCCTTGAGTATCTCTGTAAAGTCAAATCATCAACTTGTCAGATAAAAAGAAAAAAGAGTAATAAGAAAAAGTTATGCCACACAATTGAGAAGATTAATCCTGCATTATAAACGGGAGTTATCTGAAAAAATTTTTAAATAGAAAATGGACAACAAAAATGAAATACACATTTCATTGCCAGAATTTCATCCAGAAATTAAATAAATATAAATTACTTGCTATAATAAGTAGATCAAAAGATCATAGTTAATCAATAAATATTTGACTTTCTGAATGGAGAGAGTCAGCTGCCAAATTCAACAAGAGATTAGAAAATAAATTCTTATATAAAACCCTGTGAAGGATGATGGACAACTATGAGCACCATTGACTCACAAAGAAGTTAAAAACATTGGAAGGAAAAACTAACCTAAAGAAATCTTAGCAAGATATCCAATTAAGCAAAGTCACCAATGGAACACTAAAGAAAGGAAACTAAATGTAGACTACAAATAAAAGTGGAAAAATTGTGAAAATTATAACAATGTTTTTTCTCTATCAAAAGTAATTGAACCAGAATAAATTTAAGTGTGGACTTTGATTCTAATACCACAGTCCCTAAGTTTAAAGAGGATATACTAATGACATTAAAGAGAACACATTTGGAAATAAGACCAGGATTCAAGTATGTACACACGTATGCATACATAGTAATACTCACAGATATAGGGTTTGTGGGTATACACACACGTATACACACTATACTATACATAAAAATATGTGCATAAGCATGTATGAGTCACTAGGAATGTGTGTACAAATACATATCTACACATATAAACACACATATGTGCATGTATACACACCCATATGTGTGCATGCACGCATGTGTGTATATGTATGTATGCAAGTAATTTTGCAAAGCACTAATTGGCCAATTAGGGAAATTATATGCGATCAGCCTTCAAATACAAGGACAGAGGTTTTTCACACACAGTGGGATTTGGGGGAATGCTTTTCAAGAGAACAAGGAGAGAAGGAAGAATTGGTGGTTATCCCATTGCAGCAATGTGATCATGACATTCAATGTCTAATGTTTGTAGTTGTGTGTGACATGTAAACATATAAACATAGACACACACATAAGCATATGAACATGAGTACATACATATATTATATACAGATACATGGGGGAAAATATATCTAGATATTGCTACATATTATCAACATATAGATAATCTGTGCATGATGTGAAACAATTGTGAAGATGTTAAGGGCACTGAGGGACCAGTTTACAAATAATTTAAAGATACTGAAAGCATAGAAAAAAATCTCAGACATTTTTGAGTTTACAAAAAGGTGAACAAGAAAACACCAACAACTACTGACATACATGCCTATAAAGAAAATAAATACCTATATACCTAATCTTTATGACAAATCATCTATATACAAATCATGAACATCCTTGATACTAAAATTAGGAGATACAAGCAAACTTTTGAAAACAATGTTTATGGGCAGCTAGGTTGCTCAATGGATAGAGCATGGGCTCTGGAGTCAGGAGAACCTGAACAGTTACTAACCACATGTCCTTGGGCAAGTCACTTAACCCCAATTGCCCTGCTCTCCAAAAAGCAAAAAAAAAAAAAAAAAAAAAAAAGGAATATAAGATCCCATGCTGCTCATTGTTTATTGATTAGGAAAAAAAAAGCTTGTGAGAACAGAACACTGTCTCACAGCTATTTTTCTACAAGGTGTCTCTCATCTATCTATCAGGATAATTATTTCTCAAAATATGTAACAAGAAAAATAATTACCACTCAGTAACTCTATGATAATAAATATTAGGCATGACATAAAACACAAAGACAAATACTGACTAATACTATTTTCTACTACGGTAGAGAACATCCAGCAGATTTCAGATGAGAAAAGAAAATCCAGTGGATGATGTGATCTACCAGCTGCTACTATTTGTGGATAACATTGTGTTGACTGAATCAAGTCCCAAAAAATTACAAACTCCCAAATGAGATCTGTGATCACTCAATGGGATTCGGCCTGACCATTTACAAAGGAAAAAGCCTAATAGATGAAAAATTATCCATTGCCCAGGTTTTGTCATGAATCTGAATGGGCACTGAGTACAATACTATTGAATTCACCCAACATTATAATACAGATGTAAAATGAACTGCAAACAGAACTAAAAAGAAAGATAGCATACTTGATTGCTTTTGAAAAAACTTCATGGAATTTCTGCTGATCTCAAATTTCTGATTATAATAAAGACTCACCTTTTCAAAACAATCATTTTACCACTGTTCTTCTATTGCAGAGAAACCTCAAGCACCACTGTGTCAAAGTATGTAAACATGAGGATTACCATAGAGTATAATGGAAAGGCTAAATTTGAGCTGTGTAGCCTATAACACAAAACCATCCAGAAACTCCCAAGAATAAAAGAATTAAAGGAAGTGAAAGAACTGTATAACAGAGACAAGAGTCGATCAAAGTTGGATGGAATGTTGCACTTGCACAGTCTTGATGTTGAGAGCCTCCAAAGTACTGTTTGGATCCCTGTGGAGAACTCTGCTTAGGACATTGACAATTAACCACACAGGATTGGCAGGCATGGATGGGTTAGGGTCCATATCATTGGGGAGGGGAGTCTTCAATAAATGAGCTCAAAAATGTATTTCTGGTTTAAATTATTCATCAGAGAGCTGTGAAACATATATATCCACTGTTTCATCTTTCAAAGAAACTTATACAATTCTGACATCTTTTGATAGAGGACAGTCATATTAAGTTACACCAAACAGACATAAATATAGAAAGAAAAAAATATATCTATACACACACATATATGCATATATGTGTGTATATATTTCCACCAAAATCTTATATATGTATATATATACATATATATATATTTAATAATTAACAGAGTGATCTTTTACTCTGATCATAAAGATGCAATCTATTATAGAATATTATTAGTGAAACCCTGCTTGTTCCTTTACCAAATTTTCAAGCAAGAAGTCCTTTTAGGAATGCAAATCATTCCTAAATATTTTTCAGAAATAGGAGTATAACTGTATGGTTAGAAGTTAATAATATTTTCTCAGATGGTTATCTTTTGGTACTAAAAATGAAAATTCAGGATTTTTTCAAGTCTTTGGTATTACCCATATTTTCATATATCTTGATCATTCTGCTGCCCCCCTTTGTCCTCAAAACTGTGTTGTCTGCATAATTTATTTTCCCTATGTTTATATAGTCTACTCCTGGTATTATTTCTATGGTTTTCTTTAGTGGCTTTTCTACTTACATGTGTAGCACACTTGAATCTGAAATGTTAGAGAGCATCGTTGTCTTTTAAACATTTGACAATAAAATTTCACCTTTTTGATTTCTTATTCCAGCTACATGTCAGACAATGAAAAGATATTTTAAGCAGTAAAATGTTTGTCAATAATATAATAGGAGTTCCCATTTATGCACTATGCATTTTAAGAGATTTCCTCACAACCTTTGGATGTATGGCATTTAGCTGAATTATCATTACCTCCATCTTACAGATAAGAACACTGAAGTTCAGAAAGGTTATTTCACTGGTTTCTGGATGCACATATAATAAAGGAAGCTAACATTTGAATGTAGGTCTTGGTTCCAATAGAAGTTAATAGTATGACATGTGATAGATGAAAAGACAAACACAACCTTCATCTCAAAGGTAACATTATGAATTGACAAAACTTCTAAGACTGCTTTTCATTTCTGTCTTTTTTGATCAAAATGACTCATTTCATATTGGTCAAGGTTAAAAACTATAATTACATATTCCCCAAGCAGATCTTCACATTCATATGTTTCTCTTTGGCTTTGTTTCAGCTCTTCTCAAGGTTTTACTTGAAGCTAAACATCTGGATTATAGTAGTTCAAATGTACTAAAAAACTGCTATGGGCTTTAATTTTTTCAAGGATATGTAACATCCAATTTTCATTCCACTTTTAGAAGAAGGACTTATTGACTACAGAGTTAGATTTTGTAATAATGAGGATTGCTAAGGAAATTCTAGTTCTACATTTGAAGATACTGAGAAACATAAATTATTTTTATAGTATTTCCACAGGATTTGAATATCTAGTTGTCATTGTTGAACCTTATTTGTTAGTGACAAGATTTTAATTGATAGGGGGATTAATTATGCTAGCTGGCAGTCTCTAAATTAATGGTCAGGGAATGGAGCCAAGATGGTGGAGTAAGAGCAGGAACTTACTTGACCTCCTGCTCCAACTACTTTCAATACTTGTAAAACAATGACACTAAACAAACTTGAGAGCTATAGAACCCACAAAGTAACAGAGAAAAACAAATCTCCTGCTGAAGGCATCCTGGCAGATCTACAGGAAGGGTCTATTACACCAAGCTGGGAGATGGGCACAGTCCCACATGAGCCGCACCAGCCCAGACTCACAACTCAGAATGGCCAGAGCAGCCTTCAGGAGAGTGAATCACCAGCAAATGTGGTGGTTTCCAGACTTCTCAACTCATAAACACCAAAGAAAGAGTAAAATGTCAGTAGGAAACTCTGTTGGAACTGGGTAGGAGAAGAGCACAGTACAGCCCCTGTCCCTGGGGCAACATAGGCAGCAGCAGCATGGAGGCTGCAACAACTGCTGTATGGATGTGTCCAGAGCTCCTGACCTGCAGATCATAGGGGGACCAAGAATAATCTCTCTACCTTTGAATTGCTGGGATCTTGGTCGAAGATTTGGGTGGTGGTCCTGGGATGAAGAATCTTAGTGTGCCAGAAATTGTGGGGGCTGTAGATAGGGCCTCTGACAACAGCTACAAAAACTGTGTAATTTGGGACACAGCTCCCTCCACTTTGGAAACAGTGTTCTACCTGGGCAAAGAGCTCAAAAGTCAAGTAATTGGTTGGCAAGATGAGCAAACAGAGGAAGTACAATCAGACCATAGAAACTTTGGGGGGGACAAAGGGGATCAAAACATGGAACCAGAAGAAGACAACAAAGTCAAAACTCCTGCATCAAAAGCCTCCAAGAAAAATATGAACTGGTCGCAGGCCATGGAGTAGCCCAAGAGGGATTCTGAGAATTAAGTAAGAGAAGTAGAGGAAAAATTGGGAAGAGAAATGAGAATGATGCAAGAAAATCATAAAAAAGCCAGTCAACAGCCTGCTAAAGGACAGCCAAAAAATACTGAAGAAAATAACACCTTAAAATTAGACTAACTAAAATGGCAAAAGAGGCCTTAAAAGCTAATGAGGAGAAGAATGCCTTAAAAAGTAAAATTGGAAAGAGGGAAAAGGAATTTCAAAAACTCACTGAAGAGAATAATTCCTTCAGCATTTGATTGGAGCAAATGTAAGCTAATGACTTTATGAGAAATCAAGATACCATAAAACAGATCCAAACAAATGAAAAAATAGAAGGCAATGTGAAATATCTCATTGAAAAAACCACTGACCTGGAAAATAGATCCTGGAGACATCATTTAAAAATTACTGGACTACCTGAAAGACATGATCAAAAAAAGAACCTAGAAATCTTCCTTCAAGAAATTCACAAGGGGGTGCAGCTAGGTGGTGCAGTGAATAGAGCACCTGCCCTGGAGTCAGAAAGACCTGAGTTCAAATCTGGCTTCACACACTTAACATTTACTGCCTGTGTGACCTTGGAAAAGTCACTTAACCCCAATTTCCCTGCCTTCTCTCCTCCAAAATAAAAAAAGAAATTCACAAGGAAAATTGCCCTAATATTCTAGAACCAGAAGGCAAAATAGAAATTGAAACCAATCACCTCTTGAAAAAGACCCTCAAAAGAAAACTCCTAGGAATATAATAGCCAAATTCCAAAATTCCCAGGTCAAGGAGAAAATATTACAAGCTGTCAGGAAGAAACAATTTGAATATTGTGGAAACACAATCAGGATAACACAAGAATTAGCAGCTTCTATATTAAGGGATCAAAGAGCTTGGGATATGGTATTCTGGAGGTCAAAGGAGCTAGGATTAAAACCAAGAATCACCTACCCAGCAAAATTGAGTATGAGACTTTGGGGGGGGGGGATATGGATATTCAACAAAATAGAGAACTTTCAAGGATTCTTGATGAAAGACCAGAGCTGAACAGAAAATTTGACTTTCAAATATAAGAAGCAAGAGAAGCATGAGAAGGGAAACAGGCAAAAGAAATGATAAGGAATTTATTAAAGTTGAACTATCTATATTGCTACATGGAAAAATGATAACTGCAACTCATGAGACTTTTCTCACTAAGATGATAGTTGAAAGGAACAAATATGAATACAGACATATATACACAGGTACAGGAAGGTAAATGTGTGTATAAATATATATATATATATATATTTATATATATATGTGTGTGTGTGTGTGTGTGTGTGTACGTGTCTATATGTGTGCACCTGTACATATAGAGGACACAGGATGAATTGAATAAAGAGGGATGATATCTAAAAAATAAAATTAAGAAGTGTGAGAGGAATATATTGGGAGGAGAAAGGGAGAGATGAAATAGGGTAAATTATCTCATACAAAAGAGGAAACTGTTACAATAGAGGGGAAGAGCAGGAAGGTGAAGGGAAATGGGTCAATCCTACGCCCACTGAATTTGGCTTATGGAGGGAACAACATACATATTCAGTTGTGTATCTTATCCTACAGGAAAGTATGGGGAAAGGGGATAAGAATGGGATGATAGGAGGAAGGGAAGATTGGGGGATAGGGTAGTGAGAAGCAAATACTCTTCAAAAGGGACAGGGTCAAAGGAGAAAATAGAATAAACGGGGGCAGGATAGGATGGAGGGAAATATAGTTAGTCTTTCACAGAATAACTTCTATGGAAATGTTTTGCATAACTACACATGTACAAACTATATTGAATTGCTTGTCTTCCCAATGGGGGTGGGTGAGGAGGGAAGAAGGGAAAGAATCTGGAAATCAAAGTTTTAAAAACAAATATTAAAAAAAAAATTTTTACATGCAACTGGGAAATAAGATATACAGGCACTGAGGTATAGAAACCCATCTTGCCCTACTAGAAGGGTGGGGGTAGGTGATGGGGAAGGATAAAAGAGAGAACTTATTGGGAGAAGGGGCATTCAGTAGACTTGCTATCTTGGGGTGGGGGATAGGAGAAGGACAGAGAGAAAATTTGTAACTCAAAATCTTGTGGAAATGAATGTTGAAAACTGAAAGTAGCTAATAAATTTTAAAATGAAGAAAAAACTTTTTCTCAGAAAAAAATTAATTCATGGTCAGTAGTTTCTCTTGGTATTCAAAAGATGCCAAGGGAGACCCTGAAGTGTCTTCAATCCCTTCTGAAATTGAACTCCCCTAATAATTGAAAAATCAACCCTTATTAGTGGACATTTAATGAGAAAGGCTAAAAGTCTTCAGCTCCTCCTGATAAGAATGTGGCTAGATCATGAGACTCAGCAGGCTCAAGTTATATGGGCAAGGGGGAGCCATCTCCATCCAGATGTCTCTAGCTAGTTTTCTCCTTCAACAGCTGAGTTGCCTTCAATTTTAATAGAGGGGACCAAGGACAAGGAAGTCTTCCTCCAGGAAAAGGCTAGCCCAGACTGGATTATGTTTATACTCAATAGAAATAGGTCTCCCATTTGGGTGGGGTTCTACCCCATTAAGGAGCATGTGCCTTGAGAGCCCTTCAGTGACTGAGTAACCCTTTCAGGAGTTTTGTTTCAACAGAAATAGAAGGAAAATGGGGGAATCACAAGTTAGTAATTAGTCATCAGTATAATAGTAATTTCTCCCAAGGAGAAAAATATGGTTAAAATTATCTTACAACAGCAGAGGGTATCTAAGAAACCTAGATACCTAATAAACCCAAGCATGAGTAGAGGACTGCTGCTGTGAGCAGCTTTCAAAGTTCTGATTACACAGTATAGTAAACTCTCTATTCAGTAACAAACTAAGACAAAACATTCAAAGAAAATCAAGGTACAGCACTCACAGTGTTACAACTTATCACTAGAATAGCTACATATTTTTCACCAAAGTGGTCACATAATTTTAAGCAAAGTACATTCATTTAGTAAATCACAAAGTCCTTAATTCAATCACAAAGTACAAAAGTCAAAGTCCTCCATCCATGGGGTGCAATTAAGTTACAATATCTTCAGTCACTATTCAGTACCCTCTTAAGGGGTGATGGAAAGTACAAAGGCCTTACACCTCTAGGTCACAAGTAAGTGACAATGTCATCAATCACTACTCAGTACTCTCTTAAGGGGTAGTAGAAAGTACAAAGTCCATATACCCCTAGGTCACAAGTAAGTTAGAGTTTCATCAGTCAGCATTAAATCCCAAAGGAGAGGTCTTTTCAACTTGGTTCCAGGAAGGCCCTCAGCTTCCATGGTTCCTCTTCCATGGCTCCATCTACTGCCCGAATCTAACCAACTGCTACCTGAGATCAAAGGCAGACAGCTCCCAGTTTCTTGTCCAGCTCTCCATGCAGTTCCCATTCCATATTGAAGCTCACAGTGTCTAGTCTACCTCAAGTCCTTATTCACATACCAGGAAACCAAGTTCCAAAACCAGAAAGTCAAAATCATTACAAAATCATTACATTACAAAATCAAAAACAGTACAGTTTCCCTCAAGCAGGGATCCTCCTCTCTCACTCACAGTAGCTCCTCAGCAGAAATTCCTGATGGTTCTTAGAAGCTCTCAGCAAAAGTTCCCAAAAGAAAGATCTCATCAGAAGTTCTGGCTGGCTTTCAGAAGAACCTCCACCACCACAAGTTCTGTTCTCAAAAATCAAAATCACTTTCTCCAGGTCCCTTCTCAACATCAAAATCACTTTGTCCAGCTCTGTTCTCAAAATCAAAATCACTTTCTACAGCCTGGGCCTCTTCTCCTCGGCCTACACATGGCTTCCTCCAAGAAGTTCTGTCTCAGTTCTCAGTTCTCATTTCTCTTCTCAGTTCTTCTCAATTCTTAGTTCAGTCCTCAGTCCAGCAGCAGCAGCCCAGCCTCTAGATACTTGCTGAGAGAAATTCTGTCCTCTCTCAGCTTGGGCTTTTCCTCATATAAGCTCCTCCATGTTTTCCCCCTTCTTGTTAGAACAGGAAGTTCCTCACACTGTGGGATTCACTAGTTCTGGATCATAATACTTGATACAATCACACTTGAAACAAGGTACTAAGTTCTTGCCAATGCAAGGGGATCTTCACATTACATTTCTATTACAATGCCTAAATAGAGCATCATGCTTTATCCTTACTACCCTCTCTTCCATAATCTACATTCTGTACTAAATGGCCTGCTTACTATTCTATGTACACAAAAGTCCATCTCAAGCTTTCTCACCTTCCTCCAAACTCTCTCCCTTTTCAATGATCCTCTTCCTTCTACCTACTTTTCTGAAATTCCTAGTTTTCTACAAGACCAAACATAGATACTAGCATTATAGAAGACATTTCCTGAACTTTCCATTGTTACTCTTTTCATAGACATTTTGTACTTGTTTGTGTAATTTCTCCCATGGAATAAGCTCATTGAGAGAAAGTCTATTTTTTTTTGTAGTGTCAAGACTTAGCACAATGTCTAGCACAGTGTAGATATTAACAAATGCTTATTGAATTGAATTCTCCCAGAAAAAAATTTCACTTTTAGATCCATGCTATAACTTCCTTTCCATTTCCTCCACACCTTTCTAGTTCTGACAAATATCAAAAAATGCAAAAAATTTGAGAAGTAACAGTAAGATCTCCCCATTTCATTTCTTATATTACTTTCTCTTGATCTTTACTTTGCTCATCACATTTTAAAAATTTAAATTACATTGATCTGTGTATGTTTCCTCCCTTTCTAGTAGACTATAATCTCTTTGAAAACATAGTATACCCCATTTTTCAGCATTGCACTGCCAGAATTTAAGAGAGAATTTTGTCTGTATTAAGTGATACATGAATGTTGGCTGACATAAGTAGACTTAATTAAAGTGTCAATAGTGCAAATCAGAGTAACCTTCTCCCTTTCCTTCTTCAATAAAACTGACCCTTTTCACTTTATCCTGAAACAATAGGCATGTCTTAAGAAACCATATCAGTAAAATTTGAACTCTTAAAGAAAATGATTCTAGAAATCTGGGTATGGAACTCACTTTGGAAAAATACAATATATCTCTTTACTCAGTGTTATTTGGCTTGCCTTGAAATAAAATTTAATGAGCCCCATTATATTTAACACTCAGAACAATTGTCCTTCAATCTTTTTCCAGGACTTATATGAGACCTTCCCAACTGGTCTCTCTAACTTCCAGTATCTTCTCTATTCAATACAGTCTCTGCTCTGCTATCAAAATAGCCTAAGGCCCATATCTTACTATGTCACTTTCCTATTGGGGGGGAAGAAAATACACAAATTGATTTCCTTGGGCTTAGAACCTAGAACTTATGGTTCATCATAATATGACTCTTACTTACCCATTTTATGTACTTACAGGAAAAGTTCTTAGATAAAGCTATCAGACTCCAATCTATATGTACTAATTAGGAGGTAGCATGCAACAGCGAAAGGCATGCTGGATTTATAACCAGAAGGCTAGGGTTCAAATCCTCCCACTGCCCCTTACTTGTATCATTTTTACAAGATGCTAGCCTCTTATTACTTCAATTTCCATCTTTACTTCAATTTCTTCATCTGTGTTATGAAGATAATGAATGAAATAAGTTTTAATGTCTTTTCAAAACATACATATATTGTGTATTATCTAAATTGTCTTGGTATTTTGAGGCCTCATGAGTCTGACACACGATAGTGTGTAGGTATGTGTGTGTCTGTGTGTATCCCTCACAACAACCCTGGGAGGTAGATGCTTTTATTACTCCCTTTTACCATTGAAGAAACTGAGGCACACAGAGATTAAATGACTTGTCCAAGATCACAAAGCTAGCTGATTTGACTGAGGCTGGATTTGAATTTAAGTCTTCTTGACTTCAGGCCCAGTGCTCTGTCCCCTGTGCCACCTACCTGGCTCAGAAAGAGAGTTAGGCTACCTCTCGCTATTTGGCCTCAATGAATCGATGACTCCTTGACACTTCTCTCATGGTCAATATCCATCTTTGATTGTGCTATTTTTAATACAAGGTCAGACTTTACAATTTCCAATACCAAAATCTCCTCTCATCTCTAGAGGAAGGTGAAAATAAAAGGACTAAAAAGATAAAGATATGATAGATATCATCAGAGTATAGTCAAAAAAGAACTGACCTGAAAGTCTGAAGGCCTGAATTTGATTCACATTTCTGACATTAATGATTAAGAGAGTTTTAAAAAATAATTTTACTGTGATGTATCCCAGTTTACTCTCTCATAAAATGGAAGAGTTGGCCTGGAAAATCTCAAATCTTCTCAGGTTGATGATTTTACTTTTTCCCTTATTATTTTTTAGTTATTTAGATAAAGGGTAATGAAAAAATGGTGATAGTAGTGATGTATTCAATATTGTATATAATACTCATACAATACTCATTGTATATATACTCAATAGTATATAATACTCATTTCTAGAATACAGAATTCTGCATTCATAGAGCCATGGAATTTTATAGATGGAAGGGACCAGTGGTTGGCATTGCATTAACACACTTAATAAATACTAGTAGGACTTAAAAATTACCCAATCCAACTCCTCCAGACCAAATCTCTTAACTTCACATAGTGAACTCTCTACCCCACTGCATCATGTTTAACATTAACTCTCTTGTCAGTAGCTTTACAGAACTGACTTAGTTTTGCCCTGAAGAGTCAAATCAGTGACTAAAGTAAAATTTTCTATTTTAAATTCTTCTTTTAAAGGTATTTGACTTAACTTGAATTGATATAATTTATGTTTGCTTTCAGAAGACTTTGAGAATTGTGTTGCTGTGCTTTATCTATGAGAACTTAAATAACTTACCAAAAGCCTTAACCAGCATTTCTAAGTTCCAACACCAGAGTAGAGTAAGAGGAACTTCAAAGAAAACCATCTTATCATGATTATATTTTCTTTTTCAGCTTTGTCATTCTGATTTTAAAAATGAATTACATCACTTGGGCCTCCAGGCAAATGTATAATAAAGTTAAAGATATTACATCAAATCTAATTAGCAATTAGATTTGGCTATTTCTCCTCTCATTCTCTACCCATTTTTATTTTTACTAGGTTGAGGTTAGAAATCTGATGATTCTAATATTTCCCAATTTTGCTCACTTTGTATCTATCTAGTGAATTTGGGCAGCTACAACTCAGCTAACTGAATTGTGGCTAAATTCCAATTGTGGAAATAAGGCAGAAGGTATTCATATCTCTTCAAATTCACACTCCCCTTTCATATGTGTAAGCACCCCTATATGTTTTTGGCCTCTCCCAAAGGGTAAGGATGGGGCAAGAGAGTAAATGTGCAAAACAAAATGATGTAGATTTGGCAATTAAGGGGTCAGTTACCATGCAGTTTTCATGGACACAAAGAAAGGTGTTTATAGAACAGAAGTACCATGGGAATAATAATTATTATTATTATATGCCAAGCTCTGTGGCACGAGGAATACAGGATATCCCTAGGAAGAATAGGAATTGGAAAATTAGAGAGAGAAGAAGATCACTCAGATTAGTCTAATTTCTATACCAGGCTTTTCCTTGATAGCACTCCACTGCTCCACTAGGGATGACAAGTGGGAAAGAGTGATAGAATAAATAGTCATATACAACCTAGGCAAGGAGTAGTCATACTAGTAAATGGTAAGAGAGCAGGATTAGGTATTACTGCCAGAGAAAGAGCCGTGAGCAAAAAAGTGATGGCAACAAGAATTGGCTTGCATTTCCAATATACTACATTTTACTTTTAGAAAATTATAGTATGTGAAACAGTTTTGTCTTACATTAATCCAATATCTGTTTCTCTGAATCTTATACCCACTGTTCTATGTTCTTAATTCTTAGGTCAATTAGAAAAAGTATGATTTTTTCATCACAAAAACCTTCAAATGACGAAAAACAACTGTCATGTTAACCCTAAGAGTCTGTCTTGATTTAAAAAAATGTTGAAACAAACAGTACCAAGGACAGATTTCTCCAATGGATACCTATAAGACTGATCTCTGAATTATTAGATGACTAAGATTATAGGACTGTACATTTATAGCTAGAAGTAACCTTTGGCTTCTCATGGTTTAACTTGCTTAATTTATGGAAGAAGAAGCTAAGGCCCACCCAGAAAAGTTCACTGATTTGCATGAGGTCATGCAGGTAACACAGTAATGAGATCTGGTACTACCCGTTAGATCTAGGCAGTCATTCAATCAGTCAAAAAGCATTTATCAGGCATTTACTATGTGCCACGCACTGGGATAAATTCTTGTGACATGACAAAAAGCAAACAAGATTCCTCTGCTAACAGAGTTCACATATTCTAATTAGAGAAAAAGCATGTAAATTATAAATACATATAGAATATATAGACTGCCTTATCGCAGAAAGAAGGCATTAGCAGTCAGGGGAGTGGCAGAAAAGGCCTACTGAAGAAGGTAGGAACTGTTCTGAGTCTCAAAGGAAGATATAAAAGCCAGGAGAATGAAGTGAAGAGGTGAGCAATAAGAGCCAAAAGGCAAAGAATCAGTATGGGGAGTATTTGGTCCAAGGAAGAGTAAAGAAATCAGAGCTTTTAGTATACAGTAGGGAATAAAGTATAAGTAGACAGAGAAGAAAGGAAGGGACAAAGCCATGAAAGGCTTTAAATTCCAGAGTTTATTACATTTGTTCTTGGAGATAAGAGAAAGCTAAATTTTAAGAGAGGGAGGTGGCTTGGTCAGATCTGAACTTTAAGGGAGTCATTTTAGCAAATGAATAGAAGGTGGGCTGAATAGAGAAAGACTTAAGACAGGGAAATAAAGTAGAAGGCTATCTTAATAGTCCATGAGATACCAAGAGCCTAATCCAGATTCCTGGCTATGTGAATGAAGAAGAAGAGACATATATAGGAGAATATCATGAGGGTAGAAAGGATGAGGTCTGGCATCATATCAGATATGCAGATTTGCGTACTGAGAGTAACTGGATCATTAAGGGTAAAGCCAAGATTTTCAGCCTCAAGGACAAGAAGGGTGGTCATTCCCTTGTAGTAATATGAATGCTTGGAAGAGGGAAAAGACAGAATTATATTTCAAAAGTTTTGAGTTTGAGATGCTTAATAGACATTTACTTTGAGATATCCAAAAGGAAGCTGATGGAAAATAAGTTCAGAAGAGAGCTTAGGGTTGGGTATTTAGAGATGATAACTGATCTCATAGGAACTGATGTGGTCACACAATGAAAAAAAAAAGGAGAAGAGATGTCATGGTTATTGGGTAGGACCTGAAGGAAAAGGCATCAAAAGAATGTGAGAAACAGTGGTAAAACAGGTTAAAAAAGAACCAGGTGAGATTAAAGTCATAAAAAGCTAGAGAGGAGATATTATACAGGAGAAGAGGGTTATCTACAATGTTAAAAGTTGAAGAGAGGGGGAAAAGGGTAAGGAGTAAAAAGGTACAGCATAACTGCTATGATAAGTGAGATAGTGATTTGAGTAAGGAGGTGTAAATTGATTATCTTGCTGCAGTACTGAGGGCTCAGTAGAGATTAAATAACATACATTTGAGGTAGACTCAGCCAGCATGGTTTTCTGACTTCCACTAGCCCTTTTTCAGGAGCATGTGATTAGAAGTTAAGGCTTTTGATGATAGAATGAACCCAAACTTGGGATCTGGGGAAGACAAAAGAACAAGGGATTAAAGCATGAAGCTGGAATGAATCACTAAAAAGGATGAGATAGAGAAGTGAGTGTGCAGGGACAATGGCCTGAAAAGAAATAGATATGGTGGAGGGAGGAGAGGAAGGGAGTCAGTGTCAAGATGAAATATTGAGTTAAGGGTCATAAGGCATCACCTAGTGCTTGCAGAGGGGAAAAGACGGAATTATTAAAGATTATGATAAGATACAGGAATATCAGAGAGTTCATAAATATGGAATTAGAACTCTTATGGGTTATAACATGATCAAGAGTATTACCATTCACTTAATTCCTTCTGCCTTTATTAAAATCTAGCTCACATCTCTCCATTTTTGCCACAGAGACAATATGCATTTTCTGCATACTTTGCTAAAGTACAGTAATAATATTAATAGTAGTTGACATTGATGCAGTCTTTTAAATAGTCATCAAAATATGAGAGATGAGATTTCAATCCAGGTCTTGACTCCAGTTACAGCATTTTTACCATTATAACTCTGAAATTTTTATAAAGAATGTTTTTATTTCATTTCTCTTAATTACATATAAAACAATTTTAACATTTTTTAATAAACTTTAGTTCCAATTTACTTCTCTCTCTACCCTCCTCCCCTTGAAAAGGCAAGCACTTTGGTATAGAATATACAAGTGCAGTCACACAAAACATATTTCCATGTTAGCCATGTTGCAAAAGAGAACACAGACCAATTTTTTTTTAAAAATTAAAAAACAGAAAAAATAAAAAGTTAAAAAATCATGCTTTGATCTAAATTTAGTTTCCCATCAGTTATTTCTCTAGAAGTGAGTAGCTTTCTTCATAACTCCTTTGGAATTATCTTGAATCATTATATTGCTGAGAACAGATAAGTTATTCACATTCATCATCATACAAAATTGCTGTTACTGCATACAATGATCTACTATGCTTCATTATGCATCAGTTCATATATGTCTTCCCAGGTTTTTCTGAAACCATCCTGCTCATCATTATTTACAGCACAATAGTACTCCATCACAATCATAACTTTTTCTTTTTAACAGGTGACATCTGTATAGCACAAGGGTAGGGAATCTGCAGCCTTAAGGACATATGTGGCCCTCTAGGTCCTAAAGTGTAACCGTTTGATGCAATCCAAGCTTCACAGAACAAATATCCTTAATAAAAGGATTTGTTCTGTAAAACTTGGACTCAGTCAAAAAGCCATGCCCAACGACCTAGAGGGCCACATGTGGCCTCAAGGCCACAGGTTGCCCACCCTTAAGGAACTTTAGAAATTGCACTTTATAAATTGTAAAGCATGGCTGGCTAGGTGGTGCAGTGAGTAGAGCACTGGCCCTGGAGTCGGGAGGACCAGAATTCAAATCCAGCCTCAGACACTTGACACATTTACTAGCCATGTGACTTTGGGCAAGTCACTTAACCCCAATTACTCTCCAAAAAGCTAAAAAAAAAAAAAGAACTTATTTGGGGGTGACTAAGTGGCACAGTGAGTAAAGCGTTGGCCCCAAAGACAGGAGGACCCGAGTTTGGTTCCGGCCTCAGACACTTAACACACACACACACACACACACACACACACACACACACACACACACACACACACACCTTGGGAAATTACTTAACCCCAATTACCCCCAAAAAGAAAAAAAAAAAAAAAAAAGAAATTGTAAAGCATTTTGTATACATTATTTCATTTAATCCTCAAAACAACCCTGTGAATTATCTATTACAAATATTATCCCCATATTACATTTGGAAAAACTAAGATACAGAATGGTACAACAGTTTATGAAATAACCCTCATCTACCAATTATTGGATCATAAGTTTAGAGGTGGAAGGTATCTTAAATGCCATCTAGTCCAACCCCTTTACAGATGAAAACATTGAAACCCAGCTATGAAGTAATTTTTCTCACTGTCACAGAAGTATTAAGTAGAAGATTGGGAATCAGAGTCATGTTTTCTAAATCCAGCACCCCTCCCTTGTCTCACAACCTTATAAAAAATTAGAAATCAGAATAGTTTAGCAACACTTCCTGATGAAACCTTGGTGATTCTTCATAATCACTGCTTCCTTATCTAAATGCTCCCATCATCTACTTTGGAATAGTTTTTTTTTTTTTCCATTAAAACAGTAGTCCTACTTCTCACCTGAAGGGAGACATAAAGGGGTCAGATGATTTCTGATGCTTTCTCAGCAGAGAAATGGATTTCATTGATGGTCTTTCAGGGCGACTTTCATGCAAGATGCATGACTTCAAACACAAGCTTTGGAAGGTGAAAGAGAGGCTTCTGGAAGAATCCAGTGGTGCTAAAACCTTCACCCGTCTATATGCTGGTGTTTTGTCACAAGCAACATTTGGACATCAGTTTTAGAGAAAACTCTTGAAGTATACCTCATTTCACTACTGGGCTACAGGGACAAAATGATGTACCATTCCACGTCCTTTGGAGCAATGTTCTCTCTGGTTTTTTCTCCTTATTCAGCTGAAACCAAGAGAAAATTTGCATAGTACTCTCAAAACTTTGTGACATGTCAATTATGAGTCAATGGAAGATATCTAGGTTCCTTTGCAGGGGAAATGGGAAACTAAAATTAAGACATGTAACTTTGGGGTTAACTCCCATTTTTAGCCTGGGTAGAAATGAGAAAGAGATAGAGGTGGAAAAGGAGAGGAAAAAAGAGAGGGGAGAGAAAGAGAGAGAGGGGAGGAAGGAAGGGAGAAAAGGAAAGAAGAAGGGGAGGGGAAAAAAAGGAAGAGGAAGACAGAGGGAGGGAAAGGAAAAGGGGAAGAGGGAGAAGGAAAGAGAAAGGGGAAGAGGGAGAGAGGGAAAAAGAGATAAGAAAGAGGGGGGAGAAGCAGAGAGGGAGATGGGAGAGAGAGAGGGAGAGGGGAGAAAGGGAGAGGGGGAAGGAGAGGAATTGGGGAAGACAGAGAGGGAGCCAACAATACTTCCATTTTTATTGCCCTATATCTAATAGAGTCAAACTGCTTATTTGACTTTTGTGTGTAGACGTTTTTTTAAAAAAATGAAAGTATAAAGAGAAGGAAGAAATGACAGATACAAAAGAGAATGTAAAGTTAAAGATTAATATACAAACATCTAAAATACACAAGAACCTGGGAGACATAAGTTGGAGGACAGGGCCAAGAGTGACCTGGGAGATGTAACATAGGAAGTAGGACCAAAGGATGATTTGACAATCAGAATAACCCTATGCCAATGGTTTTAAAGGGATGAGGCAGCTGGTAAGAGTTGACTTGTTCTACCTTCTCTCCATTCATTTTTATCATTATCACATTCATTCTGGACAATGGTCTTAACTCTTTCTTTTTGCTTCTTTTTTTTTCTAAATGTATTTTAATAATTTGTTTTATTCCCTTACTACATTTAATTACTTTTTTTGATGACACCAGTTTGCCATATTCCAATTTAATCAAGAAATTTTTAAAAATCATGTTACTGGATCTTCTTTGTCTCTGAGGGGAATGTCAAGATGTCCTCCAGTTTAACCTAGGACAGAATGCCTTCTCTCCTCCTGAATCTAAAGAGATGAATTAACGTATTCCTATGTAATACCTCAGAGTATACCCACAAAAGGTTTTCATTAGCCACATTAATTTTTAAAGGTGAAAGTTTTCAATGGAGTATCATACTGGTCTAGGTATTATCTGCCCTCAAATATAGGTAGGTCCACTAAAATGATATCTTTATTCCATCCCTTTTTTAATACTCCTCTCACATCTGCCAAAGAGTTTCGGTAACATTCCATTTTGTTGTCCTTATCCTTTAGTAACAGTTTCAAGTCATTCTGAGATGGCCTCTGAGATCACATACAACTCCCAAAACCATGGAGTAGGACATTATTCTGAAGTGACTGTTATCTTTTTCCTCTATTAGATGCCCTTGCTTCATCATCTAGATGTATATTTTTAAAAAATCTTAGTTGTTGATTAATTCCCTATGAAGTCACATTAGTCTGTTTAGATAGGTCGCTTTTGCTTTTTCATCATGTCTTATCAAACAAAATTTAAAATTTTCAAGAAGACTGGAATTGGTTCTTGATGGGTAACTCATAAAAATTCATCCAACTTACAAAACTGTGACAATTTTAACAAAAATATATCTCCTCTTCAGCATATATTTGTTTACAGATCATTAATTACTTGACAGAGAGACTAGAGAGCAGAAAGAAAAGCAAAACCGGTAACCTGAAAAGTGCCCAGAAATAACAGAGATTCCTCTAAACATCTTATGAGTCAATGAGGAATGGAGAGAATCCACACAAACATGGGGATTTATGTGCAAGTTTTAAGTAGCACATTTTTATATGAAGCTTACTCAAATGTTTCTTTGCTCTAAATATTTTTCATATTGTGTTATCCAAGTCCATTTGTGTGTGCATGTGTGTATATGTACACACATATGCATTCATACACACAAATATGCACATAATTTCAGCTACTCATATGTAGGAGGGAGAGAGAGAGAGAGAAAGAAAGAAAGAAAGAAAATAATGCTTTCTATAACTTTCTCACAACCCAAACACTATTAGGTACTGCCAGTTTTGCACAATTAGGTGGCAAAACAGGTTAAAGTGCTGGGCCTGGAACCAGGACTCCTCTTCTTGAGATCAAGTCCCACCTCAGACACTTTGCTAGCCATGTTTTCAATGGAGTATCATGTTGGCCTAGATAGTATCTAGGTCTAGATCCTAGTTGGGCAAGTCATTTAACTAAGTTTACCTCAGTTTCCTCTTTTGTAAAATCAGCTGGAGAAGGAAATGACAAACCACTCCAGTATCTCTGCCAAGAAAAACCCAAATGGTTTCAGGGAGAATTAGACATGATTAAAAAGTGACTGAACAACAACACTAATAGTTACATGGTATTGCTTTTATTTAAAATGTGTATATACATATAAATATATACATATATGTCTGTGTGTACCTATATATCTATATTTATCCACATCTCTACATTTCTATATCTATCTATCTAAGCACGCATTTATCTTTTTGAGACAGTTTTAATTTACTGCCAGACTTATCCTATCATTACCACTACATAAACATAAATGAAGAAGCTTAAAATATAGTTAAGCTTTTCTTACTTCAAGAACCTGTGATTTCACTGCTATAAGTTCTCCCTACTCCACTGTAAATCATGCTCCAGCAAGTCTTGCTAGACATACTTTGCCACTTGCTATGATCAATGTTTCGATGAGCCTCTTCTAACATAGTCAGGCCGGTCCTCGGGTACCTGTCCATTACTAAGCCTATCCAGTACCTAAAGTATTTTTAGCCTTCTAGGATCTTCTAGGTTTAAATGGGAAAAGCTTTCAGGAACCAAGGATCAATTACATATTTTTAATGACATAACTTTTTGAATAACAATGGAAAATACTCAATTTAAAATGTGAATGCCAAGTCATGATTCACAGTCACAGGTATACTATTTTTGCAATGTCCATTCCATTATAGGATCACCTATTTATGAAGAGGACTAAAAAATTTAAGGCCCCTTTCCTCACAAAGCACTGAGTCAGGTTTTTACAGACACAAATTACTGTTAATTTTGACTTCTGATTCAATCCTATTGTATCTCAAACAGATCTTTTTATTATCATATGGTGTATGAGTAATAATTTTCTATTTTTTTAATTTGATAGCATTTTATTTTCTTCCAATTACCTGTAAAGATAGTTTTCAACATTTATTTTTTGTAAAATTTTGAGTTCTAAATTTTCTTTTCTCCCCCCTACTCAAGACAGCAAGCAAGCTAATATGGGCCATATATGGGACTTGAGTACATGGACATTCCTGATGTTTCTGTGGGAAATATGAGGAATGGATCTGGGGGCAGTGGCTAGTTAGAGGCAGTGGCTGGGATCTCATCACATGGCCACCCCTGCTGTTTCTGTGAGAAATACAAGTTCATGGACATACCTGTTGTTCCAGTGAGCAGTGAGGCATATATGAAGAGTTTAAAATATAGTGTATGTGTGTGTGGGGGGGGAGGGGGGGAAGGTGTGGCTGGGTAGGGGCAGTGGCCTGCTGTTCAGTGGGGCCTATAAGAAAGTTAGAATATTGGGGCTCGGGGTGGCTAGGTGGCGCAGTGAGTAAAGCACCGGCCCCAGAGTCAGGAGGACCTGAGTTTGGTTCTTGCCTCAGACACTTAACACCCACACAAAAAAATCTAGCCCTGTAACCTTGGGCAAGTTACTTAACCCTAATTGCCCTCTAAAAGGCAAAAAAAGAAAAAAAAACCAATATTGGGGCTGGGCACAGCTTTATTAAGATTCCATCAGTGCCACCTGTAATGGAAATGCAAATTTAAAGATCTTCCCTGCCCTTAGGCCCTTTGATAGGCTTAAGAGACACTGAGAACCTTCCTTGATTTGAAAATGTACTCTGCTTCCTAATAGGCTGAACGTGGTCACATGGAGCCTGTGGCAGGAGGCTTGGTTTTCAGGAATGCCCGCACCTTGATGCTGTGTGATTGGGCAGTGGGTCAAGAAGGTGGTTACATTCTCTGACCCAGGAGAAGGCTATATAATCCCTGATGTGAGGCTTTGCTTTGGGGCTCACTTTGAGAAGTGTTCTGTGATTTGATCAGATGAGACTCTGGGAAGCCGTTGTTGAGAGCCCCCCCGGCTTTGAAAAACCCAGATGTTGATTTGGTATGAATGTAATGGTCGGACAGTTTGGAAACCTGTCTACTTGATCTGTTTCTCTGTCTTGATAATTCTGTCTGTATATTCTGAAGTTCGGGGTGATGACCTTTTTACCCTAAACTTGGTAAACTATATATGTTTGACTGATTAAAGTAAGCTTGTTAACCCATTTTGAGTTGCTTTCCATTATCAAAGCAGATCCAAGAACCTGTGTTGGCAACAACCCTGGGGATGCTGGGGTGCTTGCTGATACAAAATGGCGACCCTTAGTAGCATTCTAAGAGCTTATATGTATTGTGTATTGCCTGCTTGATGCTATTGCTATTGCCTTCCCTCTAGGATTATCTCTAATTTACTCTGTATGCACACAGCTGTTTGAATTTTGTCTCTCCTACTAGACAGTAAAACTTATTAAGGTTCAGGACTGGTGGTTTTAGTTTTATTTTGTTTTCTTTTCTTTTCTATGGGTCCCTATCACTTAGTACAGTACCTGGAACATAGTAGATACTTAATAAATGCATACTAAATGCTTGCTAAATTCAATTAATTTAACCTGCAGCATTCACCAAATACATTGTACTTTTGAAGAATTAATTCAATTTTTAAAAAGTTCATTTGGAAGTAGCCTATTATGGTAGAAAGAGCACCAGCTTGCTAGACTCAGAGGGTCTAGATTCCAGTCCCATCTGACACTAGTTATGTGACCTTGGGCAAGTCCCTTCCCCACCCTGAGAATCAGTTTCCTCCTCTGTAAAATTAAGGGGTGGATTTGATGATTTCTGAGGTCCCTTGCAGCTCTGACATTCCCTGTTCTAAGACTCCTCCCAGATTTAATGTTCTTCAGTGCTGTGCAGTTATACCAAAATAGGTGTTTAGCACACATATTTCCAATCTATGAAAACACATAAAGAAAAGGATCTTTACAAGAATAAATGTTGGCAGCTAGGTGGCTGTAAGGGTTATGGGATTTAAAGATCTTCCATGCCCCGTTGGACTTG
>NW_027187332.1:10223595-10269396 GCF_028583685.1 Petaurus breviceps papuanus | reverse complement strand
TGTTTTAAAGGCTTGAAAATGTGGGTGCTTTCTACTTTATCTACCTGTGCCAATGTCATAACTACTCTGATGGCTTTCACTTTCTGGTTTTGGGACTCAGTCTTTTGGTATCTTAATAAATTTTCTAGTTTATTTCCTCATATGGCAAACATGACGTATTTTCTAATGGATAATTATATCAGCATATTTGTAATCTCTATAGGCATTGTGAATATGGCATTGCTGATACAGTGGCACAGTGAGTAGAGCACCAGACCTGTAGTCAAGAAAGACTTGAGTTAAAATTTGACCTCAGAAACTTGACATTGAACTATGTGACCTTGGGCAAGTCACTTAACCCCAATTGCCTTTCTGTCCCCCTCCAAAAACAATCAAAAGAGAATTAATGGAAACAAAGAAAGTATAAAGTTATCATTCATCTCCAGATATGATGAGGTCTCCTTTAGTTTTACTTGTCCATTTAAGTTTACAAAGTATTTCATTTTTTTAAAAGTTCCTTGGCTTTCTGAAGATCACCTTGTTTGAAAGCTTTGCCCAAAGCTTCAGTCAATTCTTTCTGCTTACCTCTAAGGTTTCTGCCTCACTGTGAGCTCCAGATTGACCTCCATGGTTTCTCTGGGAAATTCCAGGTTCATGTCAGTTCTGTGCCTTTGGAGATCACTAGCCCTTGAGCTTCAGCAGAAACAAGTCGAGGCTTAGATGGACCAGCAGGGTCTTGTTGACTTCATTCACCAGTGTGGAATGCTGTTCTGAGAAGTCACTTTCAGTCTGTGGCTTTTGGCTGAAGTTATCAGGATTGACCAGACCCTGGAGCTGGCAGTACCAAGGCTTCAGAGTAGGGACATCCACAGTGAAGGACTGGCCACAATCTATGAGGTGGAAGGGGACTGGGCAGCTGCAACATTTGGCAGGCTGGACAGAAGAGTCGATCTCCACCGGAGGGCATGCCCTGACCCCAGCCCCAGCAGCTGTGTGTGCCCTGAGAGGGGTGCTGAGGTTTCACCTTTGCAGCTGCTCCTGCAGGGCCTCCCTATCCCCACCATATCCTGCACAGCGCCAGAGGTGCACACTGCCACATCTCGCCCATGATGGCACCTGCCTCTGTCACCCCCATTTTTTTTCTTAACACAAAGAAAAACACCTGTCATATGCCATCATAAACAAAACCAGCAGACTTTCATTTGTTTTGCATTACTTTACAGTATGTCCACTACCAATCAGATGAAGGTATTTTGTAAAAACAAATGACATCAGATGACCAAAATAGCCACAAAAGAAAATGCATCATTTTAATAAACTGCACATATTTCATAGAGAACTGTTTCTTTGGAGGGAAAAGTATAAGTGGCTGATGTTTATATGTAACTGAAATAGAAGCAGAGTAGCTACTGGAAATAACAGGAGGGGTCCAGCACTATTTTCTGTAAACCTTCAGAGTACTTTTGAAGATCCCAACCTATCAGAGATTCTGCACCTTTGAAGAGCGATCCTATGCTATGTGCCATTAAATATAGAGGTGCTCCATGGGTATCCAGTGGGAGTCTCAAGTAGTAAAAAGTAAATGTGAATTCTGCCTATAGCATCCAGAGACATGAGCATTGTCCTTTCAACTTAACATTCACTGACAGCTGTCAGATTTCATAGCAGTTACATGGTTTACAATGAAGTTTCTTTCATATTAGACTTTGTTTTTGTTTTTCTGTGCCAACATAAAAATATAAATCATGGCTACTCAAATCTGTCATAAAAGAAAGTATCATAAATCTGGACATAAAGAAAAAAATGGAAAAAGGAAAATAAATTGCAAATAATAACAATAATGACTAGCATTTATATAAAACTTTACAATTTGTTTTTTTTAACCAAGTGTCTTATTTTGCCTCAAAAAATTCTAACAAGGTATTGTTAAAATTGTTCTCATTTTACAGGTGAGGAAAATTAAGCTAGCAGAGATCAAATGACTTGACAGATTGCAAGGCTATTAACTCTAAGAGGCTGTTAGATTTGAACTCAGGATTTCCTGACGCTGGGTCCTTGCACTCTATCAATTCTATAACCTAGTTGCTTCTAACAATGTGAGAAAGAAAAAAACAAAAATACCCAAAAGATGGCTTAATTTGTCATGGCTCATGAAACAAACATTCTGGCATCTGATTTTTACAATATGGTTTGTACAAGATATGGTAGGTCCAATTAACACAACTGTTTTTATTTCGCTATTTAAAACAAACATACCAGAATGTTATCACTTTCAAAAGGTCTCCCTAGAGGAATATTTATTCTAATGATGTGAACTCTGCTCTAAATGCTCTTGGAGATCCTTTTTGGGTAATCTGCCATCCAGTCTATAGGTCACATTCAAAAATCTGCTTATTGTTTAACAGTCACATCTTATTTGCATAATAAATGTTTAAAATGTTAGCCGTGTTCAACATGTCTCTTTTCCTAGAGGAAGAAAGGTAGCCTGGTGGTAATTTAGTAATTTATTTCTTTCTAAGCTCTTGGGCTGTGTTTGTATTATAGTCAATGATGAACATTAACTATAGACTATTGCTGTGAGAGACAACTAATTGCTCACAATAGCATGGGGGACCATAGCGGACAAGTTTCTAGGGAATAAGGGGAAAAGGAAAAAAAAAATCTATCAATTGTTATATGGTTGTTGCCTATCCCTCTACTCAGAGAGTGTTATCTTTCCTGTGGAGAATTTTGGCCAGCTAAATAAAGATACATGAACACATTCCCGTGTAGGGAGTAGATCATGGGCTATTAAATTAAATTGAGGGTTCCAAAGACTAAAGGGAGAAGCATGAAGAGATAAAGGGAGAAAAAGGAAATTCATTTTCCTTTCATATTCAATCCTTTTTAAGGGAATAGATGCAATCCTTGGCCATCTGTTCTTAGACACAGTTGATTTATCTCAACAAACTTATTATGTACCTACTATGTTCAAGACACTGCTCATTGACCCTGACAGTAGCTCATCTCTATTCCCTTCTCATTTCTATTGTTGAAGAGGAGGCAGGAATAGATATGGGACCACTGGCACCATATGATATTCCAACCCTCTCCCCAGAGCACAAAAATTAGATGGAACATCTGTTCACAGAGAAATTTTGTTGGTTTTCTTTGTTTAAAAATAGGTCACAATTTAACAGTAATTGGTGGTTTGACTGAAGCCAAGCTTTCATTATCTCCCAGTTTGGGTGTGTAGATAAAAAAAGAAATGCTATTTATTTTATAGGAAGCTAGGTGGCATCATGGATAGAGCATTAGCCATTAGTCAGGCAACAAATTCTAATGATGCCTCAAAAACTTCTTAATTGTGTTTCACTGGTCAAGTCACTTGACCTCCCATATTTACTTTTTCATCTATAAAGGACAGAAATGGTACCTATCTCACAGGGTTGTGAGGATCAAACAAGATGAATGCAAAACGTTTTCTTAAATGCTTATTATGAGTGACTGATGCTGGATCCCTAACAGTAGTAAGGCTTTCATATTTGCTTTCACTCAAGCATTTACTCTCTCTGTCAGCTTTTTACATTTCACAACAGCAGAAAGTTCTGTACTTACCGTAGCTTCTTGGGCTTCTTTTTTCAGGGTCTTCTAGAACTAAATGTCATTCTCATCTTGGCTCTGCCCTTCTGAATATGGTGTTCCAGATTCTTCTCTTAGAGTCTGAACTAAATTTCTCCAAATTAAATTCTGATTCACAGTCCCCATACCTCTAGGAAAAACTCTTTTCATTTTTACTTTGGAACATTTCTATTAATAACCACTGTACATAAGAATTTTAAAAACATGGCAAAGCAAAATAATATCAATAATAATAAAAATGACTTTAAGATTTACAAAGTATTATATGTTATCTCTTTTAATCTTCAACACAGTCCAGCAAACATCAACATACTCACACTTTATGATTTTCCTTAGATCATGTATCAACTTCCCCAGAAAAAGACTGGCCCAAGATTCTGGAAAATCTGTTGCTTCCAGGTACTCCAACCAAAGAAAAGAGACAAGGACAATCCCACTACAGATGGGTATACCAGTGTTTCCATCTGCCCCACAGCTGAATCCCCTAGTATGTTTCCCTGGATGAGAAGGTATATTTCTTGAAAGTGATGTGTTCCATTTTTCAATTTGTAGCAACAGTGTTTAGTACAGTGGTCTAGTAGAGGAGAAGCACTTAATAAATGTTTTTTTTTTTTTCCAATCCATACAGCTCTTTGTAAAATCCCTAGTAGGTAAGTATCCAGTTTATTAAGCTGAGTCAGGAATTCAGAGCACTATGCAACCACAGCAGAATAATGATACAGGCAACAGAACTTGGTCTCACATTCAGTCGCTCACCACATCTGCCTCTTGCTCACCATTACTTTTTAGGGATGATAACTTAATTTGCATTTCTACACTAATAATACCAGTCACACAAAGATTCTAGACCAGAGAACTAAAAACAAAAGTGACCAAACTCCTTCTGAAGAAAGATTCTTTTTTTTTTTAAAGAATTTTTCTCAATCTGGTCTCCTATATTCAGCTCAGTTTCTTTTCATATTTTGGCCAGTGTTACTAGTCATTAGGCATCCGAGGATACTTTTTCCAAAATTAAATTTTATTTTTTAATTAATAACAATAATTTTGTCTCTCCCCCCATTTCCCACTACTGACAAAAAAAAAGAAAAATAGTCAAGTCAAGATGCATTTAGTGAGCACTGCTATGTCCTAGGCACTAGGTACAAAGAAGGGTAAAAAACAGTTCCTTCTTTCAAGGAATTCATAGTCTAAGGGGGAGATAAAACATGCAAATAATTATGCACTAACAATATACAGAAAAGAGAAATAGGAAATAATAATCACAGGGGAAAGCCGCAGTATTAAGGTAGATCAAGAAGATCTCTTTGTAGAAAGGGGGATTTTACCTGGGATTTAATGGAAGCCAGAGCTGCCAGGAGATAGAGATGGAAAAGGAGAGAATGTTAGGAATGGAAAACAAATAGTGAAATTACCCACCTGTTGATATGATGGTACCCTTAGAGAACCCTAGAGAACCAACTAAAAAACTACTTGAAATTATTAACAACTTCAGCTAAATCACAGGATGTACAACAAAGCCACATAAATCATCAGAATTTGGATATATTACCAACAAAGTCCTGAAGCAAGAGATAAAGAAAAATTCCATTTAAAATAACTGTAGAATATATATCCATTGAACTGTATAATAAATAACTGTAGAAAATATAAATATTTGGGAGTCTACCTTCCAAGACAAACTCCAAAATTATATGAAAACAATTACAAAAACACTTTTCAAACTCACATCTAAATAATTAAAAAACAGCAATTACTCATGGGTAGGCTGAGCTAATAAAATAGAAACAACAATTATACCTAAATTAATTTGCTTATTCAAGGCCATACATACCAAACAATATTCTATAGAGCTAGAAAAAAAATAACAACAAAATTCATCTGGAATAAATGTAATAAAAGTGAAAACTGCTCAGGTAACATTCCAGAAATCTGAACAAAATTGTAATAAAGTACCAAAGACTTAGTAACCTGGGCTAGGATCCTGGAACCCTTGCCTTACTTCCCTGATCATAAGTTGAAGTTTTTGCTAAGCTTAGCTAAGCGTAGGAGGGGAAGCACAGACCCTGCAAATTTAACCACAGGCCTGTAAGGGTTATGGGGATTTAAAGATCTTCAATGTCCCCTGAACTTGCTGATGTAGCAAGAAGGGGTGGGGAAAGAGGAAGCTGAAGCCAAGCTAGAGGGTGTGTGGTGACTGGAAGCCTGGTGGTGGTAGCGGCAACAGCAGCAGAGGCCCAAACTCCTGGTTTTGAGCAAGCCAGAATTTCTGCTAAGGACTCCTGCTGAGGACTGCCAGGGACGGGAATTGCGGGGGGCTGGGGCTGATGGGAGCATGTTTTGTGGACGCTGAGCAGTTGCCATGAATAGGGAGAGGAGGACCTTTGCCTGAGGTAGCCTGTTCTGTTTTGAAGGCTTGAGAATGTGTGTGTTTACTACATTAGTTATGTGTGCCAACTTCATAACTACTGTGATGGCTTTGACTTTCTGGTTTGGGGACTCAGTTTTCTGGTATTTGAATAAATATTCTAGCTTTATTCCCCCATGTAGAGAGCCTGGTATATTTTGTGATTAATAACTACATCAGAATATTTATAGTCACCACAGGCATTGTGAATATTGCATTGTTGATACAAGGCCCAAATGTCCCAGACTTGTTTCCACTGACCACCATCTGACCTGTAAAAATATAAAATTGGAACTCCTGTTGAGGAACTCTGGGCAAGTCCCCATGATTCATAAAATATTGTCTACTTTCATATCTATATTGATATTGTTAGAACATTTATCACCTGCTTTCATATATAAGTTGATATTGATGACATATTTTGTCTGTTTCCATGTCCGCTAGACATGTACCTTCTGCTTTTTGATATTTCTGACATTTCATCTGCAAATACCAGTAGATTTTTGTGGTTAAGATCATGCACCTCAGTTCCTAATTAATGGGAACAGGACAGAAAAAGGGAGGGGGGGACAAGGGGTGGTCTTTTCGGTATATAACCAAACTTTTCATTTTATATTTTGACTCTCCTATGAGACTTCCTCTAGTAGTAAGACCACCCTTCTTGCAAGAAGAAATAATTAAATAAATCCATCCTGTCTCTACTTGGAAATATCTCTGCTTATTTCATTTTGGGCAAGGGTCGGTCTTGTCCCACACATGGAAGAACAAAAGGTAAAGAATATCAAGAGAATTAATGAAAAATGCAAATTAAGATGGCCTAGTCATGCCTGATCCAAACTATATTTTAAAATGGCAATCATCAAAATTATTTGGTACAGATTAAGAAATAGAGTCATAGATCAATGGAAAATAATAGGCAAACAAGATAGTACTAAATGACTATAGTAATCTACTGCTTGATAAACCCAAAGACTACAGCATCTGGAATAAGAACCCAATATTTGTCAAAAATTGGTGGAAAGCAATTTGGCAGATATTAGATATAGACTAACATCTTACACTCTATATGAAGATAAGGCCAAGATGGGTACATGATTTAGATATAAAGGGTGATACCATTAAGCAACTTAGGAGAGCAAGGAATAATTTAGCTGTCAGATCTATGGAGAAGGGAAGAATTTGTGATCAAACAAGGAATAGAGAACATTATAAAATGCAAATGGATAATTTTGATTATATTAAAAAGTTTTTGCACAAACAAAACCAATTGAACCAAGATTTGAAGGAAAACAGAAAACTGGGAAACAATTTTTATAGCAAATGTCTCTGACAAAGGCCTCATTTCTCAAATATATAAATAACTGAGTCAAATTTATAAGAATACAAGTCATTCCCTAATTGATAAATGGTTAAAGCATATGAACAGGTAGTTTTCAGATAAGAAATCAAATCATTCTATAATCATGTGAAAAAACGCTCTAAATCATTGATTACAGAAATGCAAATTAAAATAACTATGCTAAAATTCTTTCATATATAATAAGCTTGCCTGATGCCCTTCAATGCTATTGTCTTCCCTTTTTTAATTATTTCCAATGTATCCTGAACATCTGTGTATGTGTGTGTGTGTATTCTCAGCAATGTACTTAACATATAATAGACAATTAAAATATATTTATTGAATGACTTACTAACCTACTTTCAAGGAATTTACAATCTAACAGGGAGACAATATGAAAAGGAGTGGTAGCTGGGGGGCACTTTGCTCCAGAAAGTTATAGGAAGAGTGAGTAGAACAAATAATAAGAATAAATGGAAAAAATTTCTGGCCAAGACAGCAGAGTGAGGGAGCAGAGTAACCTTATTCACTTACAACTACTCTGGCAAGTATGATAAAACAGGATTGTGTCAAGTAATGATGTAGAAATGAAAAAAGAAATTATAGTCAATGCATATTTAGAACACAGTTCCACACAGAGATAAGCACACATTACCATTATCTATGTTCTATCGTATATTTATTTATTTTATTTGATATTTCCCAATGATATTTTAATCCATCTCAGTTCACTTGGGAGTGTTGCAGGCAGCATGCCAAAGTTTGAGAACTCTGGCTTATTAGTTGATATAGTGCCGTACTTTAAGTTAGGAAAACAGTTCAAATACCGCTGTAGAAACTTTCTAACTGTGATTTTAGGCAAATTGGTTCATTGCCCAGAACCTATTTCATCTTCTGCAAAATGAGGATTAGCATTTGTGCTAAATACCTCAGTGGGTCAAAATGAGGAAAGGCTTTGCAACTCATAAAGTGTTATATCTGTTATCTATAATCTTACCATTAACATTTTGTTATATAAATCTTGCTGTTCATAAATAGTTCAAAATGGAAAGATAATCTTATGAATATAAAATATCATGAAACATGCTAAAATTTAACCTATATTGCTTGACATATGAATTAACACTTATTTTCTTTGCACATGTAACATGATTTTGGACCACATTTGTCATGCATAAGTACTTAACACATTAATTGAATGCTTTCTGACATCTCCTAATAGGGATCAAGGAAAGTTTACCTGAAACTCCAGTTTGACTTTGGATGACTTTCTCTAGAGTACAAAAATAATCCTTCATATTCATTTCAAACATAAGTGAAGATTCTTTAAAATGAACCACAGAACAAGAAGCAAAAGAAAGATATGCTACAGGCAATTTGAAGGAAATATTTGAAAACTGGGAAAGAACAAAACAGGAAAATGCAAGTTCATTAAATTGGAAAATCTAATTCTGAACACATCCGCTCAGAGACTGATAAATATTAGGGATGGTCTGCTAGGCAAGGTTGTTGAGGCAGATACTGTGGTCATTTAAAATCAATTAGATGGTGTCTTGAGTAAAGCTGGAATTAATACAAGAAAGAAAAAAAACCTGATGGACTGAATGGACTTTTGACTTTTCCCCTATTTCCTTAGCCATTATACCTTTGGTAGTTACTGCATTAGACTTAAGGGTGTGTTACTTTGCCAAAATGAAATCTTTTCAGGAGTTAGGAAATAAACTACAAGAAACTTCTATACTGAAAATCATCAGACACAATTCTTGCCTGGAGACTTTTAACATGAACAAATTTTTACAAGCTATTCTACTATGTTTAGATGAAACCAGAGAAGAAAAACCCGAGAGCTACATTTTATTTTACTTGTGATCACTTCAAAACTCCTTTATAAATTATTCTTACTTGAACTTGAAATGAAAAATTTGCAAGGCATTCATTCAAATGGATGTAGTCATTGCCTGTCCTCATCAGAGATAGGATCTTCTAAGAGATAAAGCACAGGCCAATGAGATAAGGGCCTTGATCAAAGCTTCATGTATTCAATGTACTCAGTCATTTAACCTTTTCTCATCTCTAAAGGGTTACAACTAGATGCCTTTTCTTTCATACAGCTTAGGAAGTGAAATTGGTAACTCAATGCAGTGAATTTATAAGAGGACATGGAAAAGAGTTACTCAGGACAGATATGCATGGTTTGTGATCTGCATATATGGATATACTATACATATACATGACTTCTTAGACCTATTTTTCTAAAAAAAAAGGTAGTGACCATTTAATATTCCACTTTTATGAGATATTACATTAAGAAAACTAATTAAAGATTAATTTTGCAAAGCAGACATTACTCAGATAAATTTTTGCATTCTACAAAAATATTATGTGGCTCTTTAAAATGAATACTTGCCGCAGATGTTACACTACAAGGTAAAATTGCTTCACTGACTAAAAGTGGATCAAAGTTTTCAATACAGAATGTCCAAGGCCACTGAACTTTAATTTCCTGAAATATCATTTCCAGAAACTTGTTACTTTATAATAATTCAATTTACCCTCAGAACATATTTTGGGATGAGTTCTGTCTAAGCAGGATTAGCTGATCTGAATTTATTATTAGAGTTCATATTAAATGCTATATCCTAAAGTGAATTATCAACTGTAATAACGACCTCATTCCCTGAAACAAAGCCAGGAAGTAATGTTCATAAAGGAAATGCTGATTTGTATAATTATATTTTTAAAGTTTATATTTTAACACAAAAAGAAAAACCAAGCATAAACTTATGATTTGGATGAATTTAGCATAATTTCTAACTTTGAACACATCTGATATAAGACAAGGAAAAAATACAACAGAAAAATATATACTATTTCCTCTATTACTTGGCCATAAAGCTGAAAACAAGAGGAAACTATAAATGATAACCTATTTAGCTTTTATTTTGAATTGCTTAGTTAAGTGGATTATATTTCAAAATCAATCATTTCTGTTTACATGCTGTGGAACTTTACGTTTTATGACTAGTTTTTTTTGGTGACTCTTTTGTCTTAGATATTTGAGAAAGAAAATAAAAGAAAACAAAACATTCTTTCAGTATGTTTTACTGGTCCAGAGTTTCTGCATGGGATAGATGGTGGACTATCAGATCAGTGGTGTCAAACTCATAGAGACATGGGACCACTTAATAATATCTTTGTAGGATAACAATCTCAGTGGTTGCTTATTGACTAGGAAAACCATGTATTAAGATCATTTATGTTTCATTGTGTTTTATTTTTATTTTGTATTTCCTATTTACATTTTTTTCTGGTTCAGGGCTGCTTGGGTCTCCTGGCACCATGAGAAGCATGTTTGACACTTCTGGACCAGATCACCTAGAAGTTTTCTTTTAGATGAGATATTGTGTCTTAATGAAAATCTTCTTTGAGACCCTATAATATTTTCAGTGTCATGAATGTGAAATCAATTGTTCCAATTGCTTTGGAACAATAAATGAGCATATGTGAAGGTACTGCTAATTTTTTATGGATTTATATTCATCCATGATATACCAAAAATATTCTAAAAGCTTAAGATATTCTTTTCTCAGGTTGATTTTGAGCCCTTTGTCTTTAGTTCTCCCTTTCCCTGAACATGTTTTTTTTTCTAAAATTTATCTTATTTATTTATATTCCAAATAATATGAACAGGCAATGTTATGAACCTGGCAAGTCCAGTGGGACTGGGCAATTACAATCAAGAGAGGGGAAAAAAGAAAGCAAGGAAGGGAAAGGACACTCATGATGGCATGTTTATTCTTTGTTGTTGTCTTCCTGAACAAGATGGATTCTGGGCAGAATATAGTACTTTATGAATGTTTTTGGAATTGAACTGAACTTCATATACATGTCAATTAATAAGGAGGAACTCAGTGCAAGTCTAAAAGTCTGCTACAAGCACGAGAGTCAGGTGCCATTGTTCTTTCAAAGTGAATAACTCTTAGAGCAGGAAAGTCAAGTCAGAGGAAGGGTAGGACGAAAAGTAGGGGGAAAAAATCAACAGATGATGATCTATTACTATTTCTTTCTCCCTGACAGAAAAAGCTATGTCAAAGAAAGAGGACAATAGGAAATTATTTCCTTTCTTAATAGAGTTTAGACTTGGTTCTAAGATGAGCAGATACATCATCAATACCCATAATAAATAAGAAAAAGATCAGTTACATAATTTAAGGATAATACCTAGTAAAATAATTTAAAAGAGTGGTTAGGATTATTGACCAGGTATTTTTAGACATTAAGAAAGAGGGGAAGATAAACTGAATACAAGGTACTGAAATACTTTTTCCCCCTTTTTAGTTAATTAATTTATTTTTAGTTTTCAACAATCACTTCCATGAGATTTTGAGTTTTAAATTTTCTTCCCCTCCTTCCCTTAGCCCCTCCACCAAGGTGTCTTGCCCACTAATATAGGGTCTACATACAAATTCATTTTAAATACATTTTCACATTAGTTATGTAGTAAAAAAGAATTAGAACCATATGGAGGGACTGTGAGAAAGAAGAAACAAAGCAAAATGAGACAGAGACAGAGAGACAGACAGAGACATAGAGAGAGAAAGAGACACAGAAAGAGACAGACAGACAGAGAGAAAGAGAAAGGCAGAGAGAGAGACAGAGAGAAAGAGAGAGACAGAGAGAAAGCAAATAGTATGCTTTGTTCTGCATTGAGACTCCATTATTTTTTTTGTCTGGATGTGGACAGCATTTTCCATAATGTGTCAAAGAAGACTTCTTAAGGAGAATTAGTTTCTTGATAATTATTCTTATAAGTGAGAGAATACCAGATATTATTTACATATCCTTCAGGAAATGCTTCAAAAATAAATCATTCCTATTTTGAGTATACTTCTTGATATGGGGAGAAAAAAAAAAAAACTTCTTTCAAGTGGCATTGCTTTTCCCTTGCATCTATTATAAAGTACTTATATAAGTTCCTGCCCATAATTTTACTTTTGTAATAAAGAGTTTAATGTTCTTAGAAAATGTGGCTTAAATGACTTTAGCTTATCAGTACAGTGGGGAGGGGTCAGCATTTAGAGAGGTGGGAACACAGGTTGTGGCTACTAAAGACAAGGAAAACTCTTGAGTCTCCACTCAGTCCACTTGAGCACAGGAGAAGGAGCAGAAAAATGCTCAAGGGAGTGGGCCTGAATCTCCAGGATCTGAGAATGCACCAGAAAGATCCAGCAACCTGAGCCAGCTAGCTGCTAAAAGAGGTCAATGCAATGATCTCAGACTGGTTCCCCCTACTGCACCCTGGACACTTGAACCCCTACTCATGCAGCCTCCAGATGCTCCTCAATGGGAGGCCCTGAGTAATCTGTCCAGCTCTCTATGGGATCAACATTACGACCAGACCCGGCTGGATCTCATAGTATCTGCCTTCCATTGGAGAGAGGAGGCCCAGATACAGGGTGTTGTCATGACAAATTTCTTCAAGCTGCTGCATCAAGGACTGGCCACATCCACCACCCAAGTCTGGTGTCTCTCTTGCCCACATCACGATTTTTCTGGCTGAATTCTCCATATTGGTCACCACCACAGGTTTGGCTGCCCATCTTCCCACATTCTGTCCTATCAATTAGGGATTGATGAGCCCAGTCCCTATCAGAGGGGGCTGGCCCATGATCTGGAGTTTCCTCTACCCAACTGGGAGAATCATAGAATGACTGGGCACCAGTGCTGGGGATGGAAGAGAGAAATGGTAAACAGGATGTTACTCCCTATACCTTGGCCCATCTGGACCCCTCTGTTATTGTAATGGACTAAAGAACTCAAGGACTTGAGTCCAACTGCTCCCAATTCCCATCCCCACCAAAATTAAGCTATCTGGAAAAATAGGCTTAATTTACAGTAAAAAAGAAAGAAAAATGATTTCCATTTTATATCCATTCAATACAGCATGTACAAACAAAAAAAGAAAAAAACAGACACAATGACCTTGCCCCCAAAGAAGGTTCAAAGGGAATGCATGAAGGGAATTGATGACATTCATGAACAGTGACTAGCTATAATAGTAATGAAATTTAAAGATACCCTTGTATTGGCTTGGTTTTTGGGTTAAGTGTTGAAACCCAGAGCTTGTGAATCTCACTTGTGCGATGAACTTGTTGATGTGAAAGAGAGGGCTGAACTGGGAGGAGCTGGTGCAGTGGAGTTAGAGAGAGGCCAAAGCAGAGAGAAGGCAGAAGAACTTTTAGAAGCAGCATTGTGGAAACAGAGATAAAGAGAGGCTGCTAAGGGCCAGTGGGAGCTGCCCAGGACTTTTGAGAGCTGCCACCTGGAGCTGCCAAGGACTGAGGAGGCATGGCTGTGATGCCAGTATTTTGTCTGTCTCTTTTGATGTTGTTTTGCCAGATTTGTCTGCTGGTGAAGGACAGTGTTGTTATTGTAGAGGTCCTACAACCTTGCTGTTGGTTTAGCCTTGAAGAAGGATTTTCTTGTTGTATGTTTACAGAAATCCTGGAAGAGGGTTTTGCTGATATTTTCAGGGGCCCTGAGACTGTTCTGCAGGCAGAGAGTGAATTGATGAGGACACTGGCAATGTACATTGTGGCTTTGGTAAGCTTTGTCTTCCCAGGAACAGAGATTGCTGAGAACTTTCCTTGGGTCAAGAAGAAGAAAAAACCTCTTTGGGTATTAAATGCTGTGATGATATCTTAACCTTGCTGTAGCTCAGGGGTAGATGTCCTTTGTGCTCTCCACTGACCCTTTTGATAAGGTGCTTGGCATTAACTGATCATAATTGTAATTCAGTTGTGATCCAGGGGTGGAATACTTGACTTTTTTGTGCTCTGTGATTGACCAAATGAATATACTTTGCTTATGATTGGAAACTAATCTTAAATATCCATTTGAGAAGAGAGACTTTGTGATTGACTAAATGAATGTACTTCCCAGGGGTGGAGCAGTACTTGGAAATTACTGAATCACACTTGGTGAATGCAGTATTTTGATTTTCTCTGTTCTGTGAATGTTTTGCCTTAATTTGTCACTGAATAAAATGGAGAGTTACTATGCTGGTATTCTGAACCTTGGAAGTTGCCTTTGCTTGGCATTACGCTGATATTAGTATATATTTTTAAAAGAAACCTGATTTTTTTAGTCATTTAAAATTTAAAACACTATATTTGATATTTTAATCATAGTCGGTTTTCCAGTTTCCCTTCAATTATTTTTTTTTTCTATAAGAGAAGAAAAAGTCCTGACAATAAAGTGGGAATCTTAATTTTGGGATGTGGACCAATAGATTTCTATTTATACTCCTATTTTCATAAATATGCTCATATTAGGCATCTCAATTTACTTTCCTCTATAATGTCAATAAACTCTCATGGAATTTAAGTCTTATCTAATGATAAAAAGCAGCAGAAATAGCATCAATTTCCATCATACTTTAACATTTTCAAAAATATTTCCAAATACATAAGCTAACAACTTTGAACACTGTAAAATTTTCATAAAGCAACTATAAAATACAGAGCAGCAGACTTTATTTATCCCAGATACTCAAGGTCCTACTAAGATACAATAACCTCAAGGGAGTAAGTGTGATTAGTAGAAAAAGCACTGGATTTGGAGTAAAGAAGATTTTGGTGTAAATACAAGCTTTCCTACTTACTACATGTACAACCTTGGGCAAATCATTTAATCTCTCTGGGTCTCACTTGCCTTAATTTTAAAGTGATAGGTTTTGATTGAATGATTTCTAAGATTCTTTCCAGCTGTAACCTAAGCATGGATTCCAGGATGAATTATCTTCAAGTAGTCAAAGTGAGTTCACAAAGTTTTAGCTTTTTGTGGTAATAAAGCTATTTATTTTGTTGTTGTTTTTGGTTTTGTTTTGTTTTTGTCTTTGTATTCATAGTACTTAGTACAGTGACCTTGCACATAGTAGTCACTTAATAAAAGGTAGTGGAATATGGTAAACTGAATCACCAAAAGGCTGGCCAAGCAGAAAATTTCCTTTTTTGTTTTTGTTGTTTTTTATCCATGATAATTCATGAAAATGTTCAATAAGATACACAAGGACTGTGTTCTATGTCAATGGAAGACATATTGAAAGCTAGAATATCCAAGACTTAAAAAAATACTGAAATGCTATCTTCATTTGTATATAACCTTATTCACATATTCATTCACCCTTAAATTTTTTTATTAAAATATTTGGGATTGCCAAGGACTTCTCTTAAAGACCTGGTAATCTAGGTTAAAAGGCAAGGAACATATATATGCTGCCCTTCAATATTTTCTATATTTCAAAACATTTTTAATCTTATTATTGTGAACATTACTTCTACCATTACAGAATGTACAACTTTAGTAGATAATTTCAGAGTTGCCAAAGCCAACAATAACAAAGTCCTTATATGACTAATTGACCTTCTCCCACTAAATTTAGCTCTTCCTCAGACCTTGTGATGATTCTTGAAATCTTTTCCAGCTTGGTGGGACAATACAGATCTTGCAATCTATTGGTATATGTTTGAGAAAACAGAGATATTTCCATCAAAATAGGAGCTTAGTGGAGGAATGCTATTCCTAATTTATTAAGCACCTACTGTATAACAAGCACTATATGAAGTGTTTTACAGTTTTTCAGTCATCACAACCAATTTGGAAAGTAATTTCTGTTATTATCTCTATTTTACACCTGAGGAAACTGAGGACTTCAGTGACTTCCCAGAGTCACATAACTAATAAGTGTCTGAAGCAAGATTTCAACTTAGATCCTCCAGACTCCAGGTCCAGTGCTCTAACCACTATGTAAACTGGTCACCTCTAATTAAGATGGTAATCAATCAATCAACAAGTATTTCAAAAGCTCCTATGATGGACTGTTACTGTATAATGGGAAGTGTTATGGGGGATATGACTATTCTTTCCTGCAAGGAATTTACAATTTAGTTGGAATTTTGTCATGGCAATCCAAAGCTCTTTAATATTTATGCTTTAGATTCTGCCCACCTCCATTTCATCATTGCTAACAGAAAGTAACACTGACTCTTTTCAAAGGTTTTCCAACGATAACAAAAATAAAAATCCGCATGTATATAACACTTGGAATTTTACTGACTATGGTTGATCAATTTTTGTGAAAAGGATTTTTGGGTATGAACTCCAATATCAATATAAAAGGCAATCTAATCAAACAACTCCCAAAACTAATTTTACATTGTATTATTGGGATTTTAACAAAACCAGAGCAGAATATATCATAAAAATGTCACCTTGCACAACTGATAAAAGTATAAGCCTCTGAGTCAACACTAATTGATTCAAGTCTTGCCTCTGACTCATATTGTTTGTGTGACCCTGGGTGAACCAGGTAACCTCTTAGTGTCCTCATACATCTCTATAACTTTAATTTACAGAATAGTTGTGGCTTTGCATTGGTAAATGAAGCTCCCTCAGATAACTCTGTATCAGAAGTAATGATCCTATGGCCTTCGAGGTCCTTGGCTGCAGCCTTAACTGAGTCCAACCTTTACAGAACAAATCCTTTTATTAAGGGGATTTGTTCCATGAAGTTTGGATTCCGTCAAAGGGCTACACTTGAGGACCTAAAGGGCCACATGTGGCCTTGAGGCTACACCTGTACTCTATATGGATGAAATGACAGGTCCTAACTTTAAAAAAATAGCATCCTCAACAGCAAAGTTGATACAGTTATTATACTCTAACCCTTACTGGACGTTAGCTGGAGTACTATGTTCAATTTTGGGGACTATTATAGGAAGCAGCTATCCAGAACATGTCCAGAGAAGGGAGAGGAAGATGGTGAGCTTACTAAAAACTGTGCCAGATGAATCATCTGAGGGAACCAAAAAAAGTGTTTAGCTTAGAGAACAATGGGGGGATGAAGAATGCAATAATACAGTTTTTTTTTTTTTTAAATCCAAAGTGTTTTAGTGAGGAAGAAAGGCCTCATTTTTAAATTGTGGTGAAAAGTCAAATTGAAATCCTGGTACTACTTTTATTAGTCACATGGTAAAGGATAAGTGACTTCTATTCTCTGAAGATTGATTTCCTCATCTGAAAAATAAGGAATTAGACTAGATGTTTTTTAAAGATCTCTACTAACTGTAAATAGTTTGATCTTTTAAGTCTGTAATTCCAAGCCATAAAGTACTTTAAATGTACTTCCCTACTTGAACAGTATAACAATCTAGTAGAGTAACATCATCCCATTTTCCAAATAAAGAAACCCAGACAAATGAAGTGACTTGTCTAAAGTCATGCAGACAATATGTAATAGAGCCAGTGAAACATGAATGGTCCCCCCACACCATGCCAGAAAATTAAAACACTTCCAATTGAATTATCTTAGGAAGACTTTGATGGTTACCTGGCAAGAAAAGGTACCATTCACTGAGGTCCTCTCTTGACCTAAAATGCCAAGCATTCAAATTCTACTGAAGAAACTTCAACTCCAATGGGCTGACCATATAGCCTAGATGATAAATGTATATTTAGCTAAAAGACAATTTTATGGAAGATTTGTTAAAGGCAAACTCCCATGGCAGTCAGAAGAAACAGTACAATGGCACTCCCAAGGTCTCTCTGAAGTGCCTTAGTATCTTTTGTGAGATATGGGAGACACTGGCAAAGGACAAATATGTCATGCCCTCATCAAAGAAGATGCCACGCTTTTTGAGCAAAGCAGAATGTGTGATAAACAATTTTAGAGACATTTCCATCCCAAATGTTCAAAAAGACTTGTGGTAGAGCCTTCCAAGTTCATACTAGACTGACAAGCTACAGTCGAACTCACTATACATTGATCCCCAACATCATTGAAGCCAATGGTTCTTTTCAAGAACAAAGGATGAACAACAATACAAGGAAACTCAAGTCTCCTTATACTAGACCCACTGTTCTTTGTCCTTATCTACTATCTTGCAGTTCTCTAGGAGAATTTGGTAAAATTTATTTTTAATTAATTTGGAATTATTTTTAATTTTATAGAAAGATTTAACGATCCCCCCTGAATTTATTTATTTATTTTATTTTTCAACATTCATTCCCACAAGATTTTGAGTTCCAAATATTCTCTCCATGTCTCCCCTACCTCCCACCCCAAGATGGTAAGCATACTTATTATCCCTTTCCCCAGGCTCCCCTCTCTTGTATCCCCCCCCACCTTATCCTCTCCCCTTTAGCTCCCTCTTCCTTACTTTCTTGTAGGGTAAGATGTTTTCTATAACCCACTGCCTGTGTATCATATTTCCCAGTTGCATGTAAAAATGCTTTTTTTTAACATCTGCTTTTAAATCTTTGAGTTCCAGATTCTCTCCCTTTTTCCCTCCTCACCCAACCCCACTGAGGAGACAAGCAATTCAATACAGGTTATATATGTGCATTTATGCAAAACATTTCCATAGTAGTCATACTGTGAAAGACTAACTATACTTCTCTCTGTCCTATTCTGCCACCCATTTATTTTATTTTCTTCTTTGATCCTGTTCTTTTTTAAAAGTGCTTGCTTCTGACTACACCCTCCCCCAATCTGCCCTCCCTTCTACCATTCCTGCCTCTTGTCCTCCTCCCTCCCCCCCCCAGTTTCCTGTAGGGTAAGATACCCAATTAAATGTATATATTTTCCCTCCTTAAATCAAGTCCAATGAGAGTAAGGTTGACTCATTCCCTTTCACCTCCCTACTCTTCCCTTCCATTGTTACAGTTTTCTTTTGCCTCTTTTATGTGACATAATTTACCCTATTCTATCTCTCCCTTTCTCCTTCCACCAATATATTTCTCTTTTTTTTTTTTTTAGAGCAATTGCAGTTAAGTAACTGCTCAAGGTTACATGGCCAGGTGTTTCTGGGTGGGTGCTAAGAGTCTGAGCCTGGGATTGGATCTCCAGGTCATCCCGACACTGGAGCTGGTGCTCTTACTCGCTGTGCTACCTGGCTGCCCCATCCCCAATATATTTCTCTCTCAATTCTTAATTTAATTTTTTAGATCTCATCCCTTATTTAGATACCATCTATTTATATTCAAGATATATGTGTATTTATATATATTCAACATATATACACCCATATACACACCCATATATACATTATTGAGTAAGGAAAAGGGGATAAAAATTCAATTTCTTAATCAGTAGCAGATATAAAGTTTTACTTATTACCTTCCCCCCCCCAAAAAAAATTCAACTTGGGATGCAAATTAATGTAAAATATAAGCTACACGAATAAATATAAGTTTGAGAAATAAAAAACCCTAGATTCAACAGTTGATGGACAGAAGAAAAGTAGCTAAGATAAAGGCACATTAGCTATTGATTCATGATGAGTGTACAAAACAAATTATAATGTATTTTCAGGAAAGGTATAGAATGATATTGCCAAAGAGTGAGAGGTCATTAAGAGTCAGGCAGGAATGAAAAATGACAGAACAACAGAGGAACTGAGGAATGGAAAGTGTTCATTTTGTTACTTGTAATTAGTAAAATAATTACTAAAAAAAAAAGACAAAAATAACATCAATAAAACTTTTTTTGAAGTCACAGAAGAAAACTTTTTAAAAAGTATACTAGACTATACAAATACAGCAATGTTTTTGTATCTTGCTAAATATTACATCTAATAATTAATTAATGTTACATATAATAGTTATTTATCTTACAAAAAAGGAAAGAAGGGGTGGCTAGGTGGGGCAGTGAGTAAAAGCACTGCCCCCTGAGCCGGGAGGACCTGAGTTCTGCTTGGGCAGCAGACACTTAACACAAAAAAACTAGCTGTGTAACCTTGGGCAAGTTACTTAACCCCAAGCCCTCCAAAATGCAAAATGCAAAAAAAAAGAAAAGAAACTATGCATAGGAAGTATGGCTTCTTAAAAAAAAAACTTTCCTGTTTTTCTTTATATAATGAAATATTTAGTTTTTAAATGATTGTTAAGTTCAAAAAATAAAGTAATGTAAAAAAGAGAAGACCTATTATAGGAAAAAAATTCAAGTGACAGAAAAAAATATATATATAGGGGCAAATGAATGATTGTGTTGGTGATTCTAGAGTTCTCAAAGACCTTAAGACAAAAATAATTGGTTTTGTTATTTGGTGGCTTTGACAGCATCTAAACATAAATAAGCCAGATGATCTCCTCCTGCTTTTCTCATTTTAATTATGCTTTAGCACACATTGAATCTTTTGTATTAAAGAAGAACAATATTTCTTTACCTACAGAAATTGTTTTTCTAGGACCAGTTCAAGGTCCACCTTTTCTATGAAGGCTTCCTTGATTACCCTCAACTAGAAATGACACAAAACTGTTTGAATCCCTGTGGGAACTCTGACTCCTGTGTGATTGATCATATTATAATTTGTGTTTTAATTTATTTGAGACACCTTTTCCTTTCTGTAGTAACTTCAACATCCTTGAACAAATGGATAGTTCTACTGCATCATATTATCCTTTATAAGTAACACACCTACAAAACACCAGCATAATGAGAACTTAACTAATGTTTGTAGAGCTGTGGTTTTTGCCCATTTATCTTTGGTTACATTTCCTGCACTTAAGATTCTGGGCATAACAGCAGTTGACAGAAGATTTGACTTTGGTACAGATAATCTGCCTTAGTAACTCAGTTCTTTCACTTGGCAAAGCATGTAAACTTTGAGAATCCTTGGTTGTTGTTTACTTTTGGCTTTGATTGTCCAGTTGATGGGGTACCTGGAGTCTAGGTTGGACCAACTTGTGGAGCCAGTCTGTGAAATTGTGATTTGTCCTTTCCCGCCCTTGAGTTCTGCCCCTTCCCCCTATCCCACATTCCATCTAGGCAACACCCTTCCGACCCCTTTTGTTTTTACTTAATCTCTTGATTTCTTCCCAGGCCTGGTCCACACCCTCCTTTATCCTTGCCTTTTGTCTGCTTAACGACCTGGCCCAAATCTTATCTAAACTGTCTATTCACATGCTCCTCTTGGTCAGCTCTGACCTTTGTCTTTGCATTGAGGCCCCTCCTGTCCTGACAATGGCAGCCCTACCCTTTAAAGGTAAAAGCATGTACCCCTCTCACTGGCAGGTCCCCTAAAGGACTCTTGCCCACTTCTCATGGAAGTGTAACAATAAACTTTCTCAACTTTAACTCCAAGCAAGGCTGAGCTGAATTCTTTCCAGGTGCCCTGTTGAACCTATCGGGATCCCGTCCCCCCGCCCCCCATCACAGTGAGACTTACTTCCTACCTTACTGAGCTATTCTTAGGATCAAATGTAAAAGCATGTTGTATTTTTTTTTCTTTTCTGCCTCGTGGACATATAAATGTTGTAAGATCTGTCCTATGTGAAACTAAAGTCCCAAATGTGTTATTTAATGCTATCCTGATCCTAATGATGGATACTCATCACCATACTGGCACAAGGTGGTAAAATTTTCAGGCACGAGAATTTCTATAAATTGTCAAGCTGTCAAAAGGTTGTGATCTGTGACCATGGCATATAAAGAGAGAATTCACAATGATAAAATTACAGATCCTTGGAGTACCAAAGCAACAATAATAAAGAGAAGAAACTTCTTCCTCTGTTCCTCTTCACAAAACACATTATCTCTGCCCAAGAGAAAAATCTATTTCCAGGCCTGAGATAATCAGAACTCTATTCCATATTTGTTCTACCCCTTCCCATTTAATAGTGTCAACAAACTTGCTAATTAGCACTAATTGCATACAAACACCTGCCTACCCATTAATAGCTCCTGAGGTCACTAAAGCATTCATCAGGAGATGATGCATTTTAGCTACCCTTGAGCTGGAAGGGACAATACAAACCCATCATACAAAGGAACAACACTTTTGCATTAAATTCGCTTTAGTTACCCATTTTGCCATCTGCAAAAGGAAAAGAATGGTGTTGCAGAAATAAGCATTTCTTCAGGGATAAGCCTGGCTAAACAAACTATTCTGGAAGAGGAAAAGCAAAACATTTTTTAGGGCCAAGATGAGTTGCCTCAGATCCTCCTGAATCATAAATTCAATTCACTTCAATTTCACAATTTTCACAGTACATTTGTGTACTGCACATTTCACAAACATTTATTAAGCAGTTGTTAGATGGAGGGCACTTATTTGGAAATTTAAGTAGAAAACCAAGAACAAAACAGCCCCTGTTCTATAGGGAACTTACATTGAACTGAGATGGTGGAAGACAAGAGATATACACAAGTAGCCAAATATAAGCAACATGCACAGTAACAGATAGACAGACAAAGATATGTAGATATGGATAGATAGGTATTTAAAAACCCATTTTTCATTCAAAGTAGTATAAATTAATTTCAAGAGAGAAAGAAATTGTTGAAAACTGAATAAACCAGGAAAATTCTTATGTAGGAAACAAAACTTAATATGTGCCCTGGAAGGTAGAGCTGAAGAGACCATGCATTCAAGAAATGAGAGAATACTTGTTCAAAGACAGAATGCCATATATTGGGGAAAGCTCATCAGCTAGTTTATCCTGAACGCAGAGTTTGTAAAGGGAGAGTATGTGACTGGGAAGGCAGTTGGGAACCAGACAGTGACATATTTGAAATACCAAAGAGAAGAGTTTATATTCTACACTAGATGAAGGAACCAGTGACTGATTTTGAGTAGGGTTCAAATCTGTGTTTCAACATGATAAATTTGACCTCTTTGTGGAAGTTGACTTGGAGAAGAGATAAACCAGTGTTAGGGTGATCAAAGAAGAGTCTACTGTAACAGTTTAGGTCGGAGATGATGAGTGGCTCTCCTAAAGTTGAAGTAGTAGGAATGGAGAAAACTTGATGGATTTCAAACACTCAGAAAATGACTGGAGGTAGGAGTTAAAGGTAGGAGAAAAGTCAAGAATTCCAAAAAGGTTATGAACTTGGTCTATTGCAAGTTTTCAACACCATTAATAGAATTGGGAAAGTGAGTAGGAGGAATGGGATTACAATCAATTCTGTTTGGCATATATGAATTTGAGATGTCTATGAGACATTCAGGTAGATATCCAGTAGGTAGTAAGTAATATAGGACTGGAGATCAATACAGAGCTCAGAGCTGGAAATGCAGATTTTGGGAGTCTTGAGTAGAAATGATCACTGATCCTCTGTGAGAACTGATGACATTATAAAATGGAAATGAAAAGAAAAGAAGGGCATCCCAGATGGAAATGGAGGAGATAACCACATTTAGATGTCCAGAGGAGGATATCCCAGTAACTAAGAAGGGGTAGGCAGACAATTAAGAGGAGATGCAAAGAGATGGAAGTGTCATATCAGTAAAGAAGGAGTTAGTGTCCAGGAGAAGAGAGAGGTTGACTGTTAAAATCCGCAGAGAGCTCTAGATAAGGGCTGAGGAAAGTCCATTGGATTTAACAGGCGATAAATGATTGGCAAAGGATAAACAAGCAGTTGACAGAAAAAGCCTTAGAAAACTTATATGAAACAACATAGAGAAGAAAAGCAGAACCAGAAAAAATAAAGCAATTACAAAAAAATGTACAGGATTCTTTTTTAATCTGAATGCCATATAGATGTAATTGCTAAGCTCTGCCTTGGAGAAAAGTTGTTTGCTTTTACATACCTCTTTCCCTTCATTGAAGAAGTGGAGGATTATGGATAAAGAACGTTGCCTAGTTTGTCAGACATGGTTGATAAACTGTTTTATTTTGCTGAAAAGCTTTATTTTCCCTTCCTTTTTTAAACTGTTCTAAATGATCTTTCAATAGGAAAGAGAGGATCGTACTCAGAAAAGAATATGATACAAAAATGAAAAGTATCAATAAATTTAAAATAAAAAATAAAGAGAGAAAGATCATGAGGAACCTTAGAGCGAGGAGTTTGAAGCGACTGTGGGATTGGAAATTAGATCGAAAGAGACAGAAAGATGAGTAGGAGGTGAAAATGGGGGCAGCTAGTGTAAAAATCACTTGTTTTAGGAATTTGGTTGTGAAACAGTTATATAGGTTAAGAGTCTAAGGGAATGACAGGGTCACAAGAAGGTTTGTTTTTTAAGAATAGTAAAGATATGGATATGTTTCAACGTGGCAGGGAAGGAAAAATGGTGAATAAGGAGATTTTGAAAGGGAAGATGAAAATCTAATTCGCAATGAATGCCCATTTTATTTCCTCACATTATATGTTAAGAAGTTCACTTCTCTTTACGTTTAGAAATCATGTCACTATTAATTCATATCATTTGAACTGTCATTGAATATAGAATATTCCAGTAGATTGAGTCAGTTTCAATAACTTTATTGGAATAGTACATATCCACATTCTGTAAAGACTGTTTCTGAGCCTGAAGATTTATATAATTCGGTGTGAAGTGAAGTAGATAGGTTTTATGCCATAGGTCAATTTTGTATTACTGTTCATTTCTGACTTAGTGCAGGTTACCAGTTATACTTTAAGATCATCTTTATTGTTCATTTCTACTGAAATTGTATGAGACTGTATTCTTTATAGTACCACAAAAGAATGACAAATGTTCAAGTGAAAGTGGCTGGGACATCAATTAAAATATATATATGTACAAATAAACATATATAGTTTATATATACATGTATATATGTGTATGCATATATGCATACACATACATATGTAAATATCAGACTGACAGAGTATCAGCATTCACTAATGGAAATTCATGGATGAAGCAGAACCATCTTACTATGGTCTTTGATGGAAATTCTTGTTTTAGACGATATAATCTAAATCTCATAAAAGAGGACCTTAAAATGGTCAGGAAGTTATCAGATTTAATTTACCATGGATTTATAGCCTGGAATATATTTCAATATGCTTTAGCAAGAGTAAAGGGATTTCTGAAGCCAAGGTTTTCCACTGTGGCTGGATTTATCTGAGCTTTTTTCTCCCCCTTAAATATTTCATAAACTGCAGGGTACAGCCTGCACTAATCTAAACAGGCAGTATTAAATCTGTTATTGAAGCAGTTTGCCAAGTTCCACATTTTCCCCTATCCAGGCAAAAGAATGAATGTCAGTGGATTTGGATTTTGTTATAGTTGTTGTTCTTTTTAATGGAACTTGGAATATACCCCCAGGATCTTCTTAATAGGCATGAAAGTGTTCTCAAAAACAGTCACTTGAACTTAATTGAATATTTCCAACCTAAATGTTAGCTGCTATTAGTACAGTTCCATGTTAATCATCAAAAACTATGACATTTCACTCTCTAAACCCAAACTCTTATAATTCCATCATTTCCTATGGTTCACCTCTCCTAAACTTATTCTTCATGAAGAATCTCATCATGACCTCAAATCCTACTATGCCTTAATGCTTTCCTAGGCCATTCATTACCCTATTTTGACTTCACTTTCTCTTTCTATCCTATAGTTAAACCAGTTCAACTCAACACTGTTCTCTCCTTTTGAAAACTTGCCTCCTTGTCCTATCATCATTCATACCTTGCCAAAATCCAATCCTGGGTTACTCCCACTGTTCATCACCTCCACTTCTACTCAAGTGTTACTAAACAATTGGTCAGTCAACAAACATTTACTATGTGCCAGCCTAGAGGAAGCTAAACACAAAGAGATTTATTAAGTACTTACATACTAAACAAAACTAGAGGAAGCTGTCCAACTAAGCTGATATGTAGATGACAAATGTACATCTAACCTCAACTGGGCTGTCCTGGCAGTAAGACAATCCTTTTACTTCTCCCTAATTGATTCCCATTGCCCACAGAGGCTGTTTCATCTCTTTTCTTCTCAAGCCTCCAACAACACCCCTTTCTTCATGCTCTCAACTGAGGACTTTGCCTCTTTGCAGAGAAAATTGAGTTCTTTCCCTCTGAACTACTACTCCTTGGCTCTTCCAATTGATTTTCTACTTCTTTTACTCTGGAAATAAGCTTCCCCTATTGGTGAGAACTCACCCTATTACCCTTTGAAGGCCAAACCAACCATCTGAACAGGCTTTGCTGATAATCTTCCTGCCATAGAAATGCACGACTATTTCATCCTACCCTCTACTACCTTCTCTAAGAACTATAATCAAATCAATATCACTAATCCTTTTAATAAGGATGTATCAATCCATGATCTTGTGACAACTGATCATGGGCCCTCTTCTCTCAAAATACTATTCCATTTCGTATTCTTATCAACTCCCATTGATTCAGTTATCACTTTGATACAACTGATTTGAAGATCTATTGCTCTAATTCTCTCCTGACCTCAACTCTCACATTTTCAGCTACCTATGGAATATCTCAGAGCAAGTAGGTGGCATAATCGATGGAGTGCCAATAGTCATGAAGATTCATCCTCTTGAGTTCAAATCTGGCCTCAGACATTAGCTATGTGACTGTGGACAAGTCACTTAACCCTGTTTGCCTCAGTTTCCCTATCTGTAAAATGAGCTGGAGAAGAAAGTGGCAGACCTCTCCAGTATCTTTGACAAGAAAACTGCAAATGGGGTCACAAAGAGTCAGACATGGTTGGCATGACTGAACAGCAACAACATGGAATATCTTGACCTTTGTCCCACAAACATCTTAAACTCAACTCGACTGAATCAAAACTCACTAACTCCTCCTTGAATCCCCTTGTTTCCCTGATATTTTTAAGATATTTTTCCTTCCAGGAAATCCATGCTTGTGACTTAGGTGTCCCATGAAACTCTTCACTCAATCTATCGCTGCCCCCACATCCAATCAGTTGCCAAGTTCATTTCATTTTACCTTCTAGCATCTCTTGTACAGGCTCCCTTCTCTCCTCTAATATTGGTACCTCCCAAGTGTAGGCCCTCCTCACATCATGCTTGGGCTATTACAGTAGTCTATTAGTTGAATTCCCTGCCTCAAATTTCTCCTTATTCCAGTATATCCTCCATTCTGTCAAAGTAATTTTCCTAAAGTACCCCTCCCTACCCCCATTCAATCAACTCAAGTGACTCCTTATTACCTCTAAGATCAAATATAAAATCCTCTGTTTGGCAGGCAGAGCTATAAGCAATTTATTTAATAGTCCAGGCACTAAGAGATAAAGGCCTGCACCAGAGTGGTGGCAATGTCAGAAAAGAGAAGGGGACTTATTCTTAAGATGCTTGTTGCAAGGATGATAGTAACAAGGTTTGACAACAGATTGAATATGGGGTTGAGAGTCCATGAGAGCTTAAAAGTAACACTTAGATTGGAAACCTGAGTGACTGGAACAATGTTGGTGGCTTTGTTGGTAACTGGGAAATTAAGAAGGAATGAGGGTTCGGGGAGAAAGATAATGGATTTGGTTTTGGACACTTTGCACTTAAAATGTCTTCTAGATATCTAGTTTGAGATGTCTTAAAGGTATTTAGAGATTCAAGATTGAGAGGTCAGCAGAGAGGTAAGATCAGGATAGAAAGATTTCAGAAAGTAGCATAGAAATAGTAATTAAATCTATGAGAGTTGAAGATAAAGTGAAGTAGTATAGAGGTGTGAGAAAAGAAGGCCCAGTAGAGGGCATTATGGGCCACCTATGTTTAGAGGGTATGATCTGGAGAAGTATCCATTAAAATAGAAGAACCAGAAAAGAGTGATGTCCTAAAAATCTAGAAAGAAGAGAGTCTCAAGAAGAGGCTGAACAACAGTAACAAAGGCTACAGAGATGACCAGGAGAATGACTAAGGAAACACCACTTGGATTCTTTGGAGAGAGCAATATTCATGGAATAAGGTTAGAATCTGCATTGTAAAGAGTTCAGAGAATGATTAGAGAGAGAGCGGAGGCACTAATTATAAACAGCCCTTTCAAAATGTCTAGCCAGAATGGACAGAAGAGATATAGAATGATAGTTATTGGAGATGAAAGGATCAAATGAGAGTATTTTTTGAAAATGGGGGAAATAAGGTCATATTTGTAGGGAAGAAGCATGTAGGAAATTACCCAGCAGACAGGAAGAGGTTAATAGTGATAGAAAAAGATGACAGAAAGGGCAATATGTTGGAGATGAAAGGATGGAATGACATCACCGAAGCATGTAGAAGGGTTAACCCTGGCAAGAAGTAATGGCACCATATTAAATGAGATATTATTTGTAAAGCACTTTGAAAATTTGAAAGTGCTACATCAATGCTACTTACTATTGTCTTGTTATAGCATTTGATAAATGCTTGTTGATTGGTGACTCAATTGCTTAAGGAAAGTAGGTATTTTCTGGAATTTTAGGAGAAATTTGTCATCTTTTTTAACTTAATTTAGAGTTATTCACATATTTCTAAGTTTTAGGGAAAAGCTTTGTTTCCTAAAATTGATTTTTTTAAAATTTTTAATGCTTTATTAACTTCTTATTTACATCATTCATTTCTGCCAGATTTTGAGTTACAAATTTTCTCCCCATTTTTCCTCTACCCACCATCCCAAAATAACAGTCCCACTGGATATCCCCTCCTCCAATCTGCTCTCTCCCATATTTTCTCCCATACCTCTTTTGACTTTTCCAGTGGATCTCTATGCCTCAGTGCCTGTATATATTATTTCCCAATTACATGTAAGATAGTATTAATAATAGTATATATATATATATATATACACACACACACACAAACATATATATATATATATATATACACACACACACACAAACATATATATTTGAATATTTGATTTTAAAATTTTCATTCCAGATTCATTCCCTTCCTTCCTTGTCACCCACCCTTACTGGGAAGATGAGCAGTTCAGTATAAGTTGTACATGTGTGGCTAATGCAAAACAATAAAATAGTAGATATATTGTAAAAGACTGACTATATTTCCCTCCCTCCTATCCCACCTCCCACTTGTTCTATTCTCTACTTTGATCTTTTCAAAAGTGGGTGCTTCCAACTTCCCTCTCCCCCAGCCTGCCCTCCCTTCCATCATCCCCCCTCTCATCCCCTTCCCCCCCTACTCTCCTGGAGGGTGAGATACCCTATTTAGTGTGTATTTCACTCCCTCCTCAAGCCAGATTCAATGGGAATAAGGTTGACCCATTCCCTTTTGCCTTCCTATTCTTCCCCTCCATTGTAACCATTTTCCCTTACCTATTCTGTATGAGATAGTTTACCCCAATCTGTCTCTCCCCATCTCCTCTCATTATATTCCTCTCACCTCTTAATTTCCCCTTTTAAGTATCATCCCTTCCTGTTAAATTGGTCCTGTGCCCTCTATCTATGTATAACTGTAAACATATATACACACATTCACATATGTATTCATACGCCCATATACCCTCATATATAGACATATGCATATATTTCTAATCCCTTCAACTACTGAGAAAAGTCTCATAAGTTACAATTATTGGTTTTCCATGTAGGAATGTTAATAGTTCAACTTTGATAAGTTCCTTATGATTTCTTTTCCCTGTTTACCTTCTCATGCTTCTCTTGCTTCTTGTATCTGAATGTCAAATTTTCTGTTCAACACTGGTTTTTTCAGGAAGAATGCTTGAAAGTCCTCTATTCCACTGAATGACCACATTTTCTCCTGAAACATGATACTCAGTTTTGCTGGGTAGGTGACTCTTGGTTTTTTTCCCAGCTCCTTTGCCCTCCAGAATATCATATTCCAAGCCCTTCGATCCCTCAGCGTAGAAGCTGCCAGATCCTGGGTTATCCTGATTGTGTTTCCACAATATTCAAACTGTTTCTTCCTGGCTGCTTGTAATATTCTCTCCTTAATCTGGGAATTCCAGAACCTGGCTATAATATTCCTAGGAGTTTTCTTTTTGGGATCTTTTTCAGGAGGTGATTATTGGATTCTTTCAACCTCTATTTTGCCCTCTGGTACTAAAACATCAGGGCAGTTTTCTTTGAGAACTTCCTGGAAGATGATTTCTAGGTTCTTACTTTGGTCATGGCTTTCAGGTGGTCCAATAATTTTTAAATTATCTCTTCTGGATCTATTTTCCAGGTCTGTGGTTTTTCCCATGAGATATTTCACATTGCCTTCTATTATTTCATTTGTTTGAATCTGTTTAACAGCATCTTGATTTCTCATAAAGTAATTAGCTTCCATTTGCTCCAATCTAATTCTGAAGCAATGATTCTCCTCATTGAGCTTTTGAGATTCTTTTTCCATCTGGCAAATTCGGCTTTTTAAGGCATTCTTCTCCTCATTGCCTTTTTGAGCCTCCTTTGCCATTTGAGTCAGTCTGTTTTTTAAGGTATTGTTTTCCTCAGTCAGGCTGTTGACTCTCGTTTCATAATTTTCTTGCATCGTTCTCATTTCTCTTCCCAATTTTTCCTCCACTTCTCTTATCTCCTTCTTAAGGTCCTCTATGGCCTGTAACCAGCTCATATTTTCCTTTGAAGCTTTTGGTGCAGGAGTTATGACTACATTGTCTTCCTCCTGTTCCATGCTTTGCTCCTTTTTGTCCTCAAAATAGGAATGTAATGTTGGAATCTTCTGTCTACTTTGTTTCCTTTGCCTGCTCATTTTGCCACTCAATTACTTGACTTTTGGGCTTTTTGCCACAATAAGACTCTGCCACCAGAGTCCTACTAAAATTGAATTTTTAAAAATGTGTATAAAAGAAGGACAGAAAAAGGCAAATCCAAACCTTACCCTCATATCTGATTACTTATATTCCCTAAAAGGCTACCAATTGATTTGCTTTAGTGCCATGTTTAAGCTGGAAATCCATATCAAAGAATACTTCTCTGATTACTGTGTAACCTATCTATCCACATGCACACATTGTGTTTATGAGCATACATGTATGTGTATATATATATATATATATATGAAACATATGCTGAAATCAAATAAGTGCCATTAATTTCCTTGTCTAAATATAATTTCTAAAAATGTCTTTAATTCATTATATACCCCACTGGTTTTATATTCATTTTTTTTAAAAAGCATCTGATTAGTATAACCACAGGCTTATTAATACTAATGGGGAAATTTTGAAACCTGTGATTTCCATTTAATTAAATAACACCTCATTTTAAAATAAAATCAGAAATCATCTAATTTTCTATACATAGATCTATGTCAATACTTTCTATGTTTTTCATTTTTTAGATCTCCTTTATATTTTGTGCCATTACTAATAATACACTAGCTAGTTGGAACTTTTTTTTTAATTAAGCATTTTAATCTGAATAGTCTAAATTTTCATCAGTCAAAAATGAGTTGGCTATTTAAGAAAACTGAGAATAAAATTATATTAATTAGAATGAGTTTTGGTTTTGTTCAATTTAAGAAAACAAAACAAATTATATTGACATGGTTATCCATCTTTATTTGACAAACTTGCACACTGCTCCCTGTAAGGAATGACTCATACTCAATGCTAAGCACCAAACAGCATATAAAAATATGCAAGCTGGAGTCCTAGCATCCTATTTCCAGTCAAAAATTGCAGAATATATAAAATAAACATGCTAAAAAAAAGCAGGTATGTTATTGTTGACACTTTAAAATATCTTATTTCACAATATAAATCTTTGTCTCTTTCTTTCTCCTTTCCCCTTTTGTTATTTAATATCTTTTGTTAAATTTTCCATTAAGTTGCAAAGCCGTGCTTACCAGTGATAGCTACTTTTGGGTATAATGAGGTTGCTGATACAGGAATTAAATAACAGAGAGAGAGAGAAGACGTGTACTCTTTGTTTAATTAATAAATAAACCCTTTGGCCCTCACTGACTTAGCTAGAATGGCCTTATTTCTTTCTATGTCCTGAAATAAATTTGATCATAGACCTCTTTTGTAGCATAATACTAACAGCATATTAATGTTTAAAGCACCCACATCATATCAAATATATTCTTTTTAAAATTAAATACATTTGAAATTCAATTTTGAAATCTCTGATTATTTTAGAGCAAATTGTTTTTTGGGTACTGAAGCTAATGAGGGATATCAATTCCTTGTCATATTAATGTCTAATTTTAATACCTGCATCATGTTATTTTATCAAAAATAAAGATAGTAGTTTAGAACATATATGAAATAAGAGAAACATATAAACGATGCATTGTTCATTGTGCTGCTAATCAAGAATGAATTGGAAACTGAGAGGATGCCCATCAATTGGGAAATGACTGAACAAGCATATTACTTTCATGGAATGCTACTGTGCTGTAAGAAATAACAAAGGAAATGGTTTCAGCAAAATCTGGGAAGACTGGTATGAACTGATGCAAAGTGAAGCAAAAAAAACGAGGAGAACAATTCTTATATATTGTAAATATAATGAGCTATTAAAAACTTAGTGACTCTGATCAACCCAATGACTATCTACAACTATAAGGATGTCCACAATTCCATGATGAAGCAAGCTATCCATCTCCAGATAAAGAACTGATAAACTCAGAGTATAAGTTAAAGCATGTTTTCTTTTTTCTTCTTTTTTTTTTTGGACAAGCTAAGGTGGGAATGTGTTTCGTATGATTATGCACACACAAACACACATACTTGCATGCATGTGTGTATTTGTAATAGTTTTCATTTTTCTTGCCTTCTCCATAGGTGGGGGAGGGGTAGAGGAAAGGACAGAATCAAGAATAAAAATAAAGCAAAACTGAATTTTTAAAAAATGAAAGCAATTCTTAAAAGAAATTTTCATGTATAGTAATATATCAAATCATGGCATTAGGGCTGGAAAGTACCTTAGAGATTTAATACAATCCCCTCACTTTGCTGATAAGGAATTAAGACCCAAAGAAGCTTACTCACTTGAAGAGGAAACAATCAAATCAGACGCAAATTTAATATTCTTTCTAAGTTACCACATTGAGGACTCTTTTGCCTGGGCAAAGATATGACTTCTCTAGAGCAACATATATCTAGCTACTTGAAAACATTTTTGCTAATATAGCATGATAACCATCATTAGTTTCCATTACTGCCTAATATCTTTTGTGAGACGAGCCTTTAAAAATAAATATTTATGTAGTGTGCTTTGCTTTCTCTCAAGTGTTATCAATAACATATGCTCTGCTCTGTTTAAAACATGGCAACAATCAGCTTCAATTTCATTTTAAAGAGTGCTTTAAGGATTTTACTTTTGCATTAATAAATCATCTCTGAGGGCACATATTTACCTTTGAAAGAACAAGTCTGAAAGCAGAGTTTATGAAGAACACTTTGATAAAATTTCAAATCTAAAGGTGTGAACAACTTCATTACATTACTTTTGATGAGATGTTTTTTAAACTAACCCACACTTTAAAAAAATTGTTGAAACCGTGGATCAAAGACTATACAAAAATACACATCCATCAGGTCTTCCCTTTAATTTCTAAAGTCATGTAATTCCTTTCTTTTTGCAACCACCTGGCCTTTTTATTGCTTCCTGTTTACTGCTCTCTCTAATCACTGACCTTCCTTTAAGTTTTGCCTTCTGAGGAGTACCTAAACCTGTTCACATGGCAAATTTAACCAATCAACTACCTTTGCCTTTCCTTGGCTCACCACAGTATCTGTGCAAACATGCCATACTTAATCACTTGGCTAACCTAAGGGAGTTGATGTCATGCCCCAAAGTACTACCAGCATGAGATATGCTTTTATACCGGTTCATATGACATTTCATTATAATTCGGCTACAGCTTTATCATCTTTCTTTTTATTAATAACAATTGTTTAAAAATGAGTTGTTTCTCCTCATCTCGTTATATACTCCAGACAAAAGATAAGAACAGTAGTCTTGTGTTATGACCATCTCCATTAAACATGTGTGACTTTCAAAACTCCTGTGTTTATTTAATATATATTGGAGGGAAGACATAACAACAGCAACAAATAACTCTAAAAATGGAGAATTATACAAATGTCAAAGAATGTTATCCTGGGTTTTTCCTTTCCAAAAATACAATCTCCCACTAACTCACAGGTAAGCATACCTTTCTCGTGGGTTAATAATCCAAATGAATAGATACCATCCGACCACGGACTAGAATAGCATCGTTGAAAAGAGGATTATTTTTCTATGACAAACTCAGATTACTTGTACTAGATATAGTATCTATAAGTATTCATATTTATCCTATAAAAATACTAAATTTATTCTATCTTGTGCTCTGACCTATATTTCTCTCTATCATTTCTGTTTTTTGCATCTTGGCAACTTTTCTACAACTCATGATCTTAGGCAGTTGCCTAAAATTCTAAGTGACTTTCTCGGGGTCAAAAAAATCAGTGTATGTGTACTAAGTAGAATTTGTAGAACTAAGGGAAGAAGAAAGAGTCAATGGTGATGATAATGACAATGACATATTAAAAAAACACACACAAACTTTGGTCTTTCACAAATATGATTTTCCATATGACTGCTCCCCTGGACCTCATGATCTCCAAAATCTCATCGGATAACCAGGTAACTACTCTGAAACTCATAGTTTCTCAATAATCTCTGCCCCTGGGGCTCCTCCCTTCCTCTGATTGGAGAGGAAATAGAGTAGACACTGCAGAGCTCCTCTCTCTGATCCTTTAAAGTATCCTCATATTCAAACCTGATTGTACTATTTAATCATTCCCCAGTTCTAGATAGCGCCATTTCAGCTTGTCTTCCATAGTAGATTGTGAGAAGCCTGACAGCAGGAAGTGGCTTTTACCCTTCTTGATAGCATCAGTGTTTAGCCAATTGCCTGATACATAGTAGTTGCTTAATGGATGTTTATTGACTATTGGCTATTGACTACTGACTTCATTTAGGAAAGAACAGGCTCGAGTAAGAGCCAAGGGGGGGAAAAACATGTATAAATCACTTTTAAGTTTTGCAAAGCACATTACAAGTATTATCTCATTTGATCTTCACAACAATCCTGTGAGGTAGCTGCTATTATTATCCCATTTATTTGCTCAAACTCTTTCATCTGGTTTAACGACCACTAAAGAATTGTGGAATAACATTAGATTGGAGAAAATGTCACCATTTGTACTCTATTGTTAAACAAAGTATATTAGAGGACTATAGTTCAGTTGTTATGACACATTGCCAAGAACCACACATTTCATTTCATTTTCTCTTGCAAATTTCTCTTCTTGTCATGTAGCCATAGACTAACATTTCCTAAGCTTGAGATAGAAGGATTAAAAGTTTTAAAAAAAGAAAGTATTCTATTTCTGGGCACAATCACAGAATAGTTTTCAAATATTTCTATAACATCGCTAGTCAGCTATTTCTTTGTCTTTACTTACATCTCTTATCTCTACTCACATCTATTTTCATATGCTTTCACCTGGATTTTTTTTTAAATATTCGAGGGCCACCATAGTCTTCATCTTAGCTAATAAAATGTTATACACGTAGACAATAATTATATCACTTAGGAGATTTAAATTATGAGATTAGTAGATTAATTTAAGAGGAGATGGACTAGATGGGCTATTTTACTGAGAACTCCCTCAAGTGGAAACTCCCTCTACCAATGTATCTTGGCAACTTTTCTACAACTTATGACCTTAGGCAGTTGCCTAAAGTTCTAAGTCAGGGTCAAAGAAATCAGTGTATGTGTACTAAGAAGAATTGGTAGAACTAAGGGAAGAAGGGGGGGGGGGGAGTCAATGGTGATGATAATGACAATGATGACCAAGAAAAAAATGTCTCAGACTCTTAGTTCTTGACACCATTTCATCTCTACTTCTACTTTCCTTAACTTCAGTCTAAGGAACAATGTGGTAGAGTAGTTGATGTACCATGCTTTGAGTCATAACCATCTGTTTCCCCATCCAATTTCTGATACTTAGCTCCACAATTACAGACAAAATGCTTATGTCCTCGAGTCTCAGTTTCCTTATCTTCAAAATGGGGATGATTAAAAACTGTAATATCTACTTTGTAACATACACCCAAATGAGAAAAAATGATAAGCTCTGTAAATTTCAAGGTGCTGTATAAAAGTCAGCTATTTTTATATTTTTATTGAAGGACTGACTCTGGTGTCACTTTATACAAAAAGTCTTTCCTGATCCAACCAATTGTTATCATTTATATCCTCTTCAAATTACCTTGTGCTTATTTAACTGTGTATGTGTGGCAAAGCCCAGCTCCAGTTGAAGGGAACATAAACTACTTAGATTTCTGTGGTTAGAGATAATGTCATACAGTGAAAAGTATCAGATTTCAGTCAAAGTACCTGATGCTTACTATTTAGTTGACTTTGAACAAGTCACTCACCCTCCTTGCATCTCAGTTTCCTCAATTATAAAATTAGGAGGTTGTATTAGATTGTTTTTGAGGTCTCTTCTAGTTCCAGGTTCATGACCCAATGATACTATGGAAAGTACTGTATTTTCCTTTAATTTTTTGTTTTTTCTTCTTTTCTCCCCTCTGGTCTCTCCTTTCTCTGTTCCTGTCTTTAGAACTGATTAATGCATCTCTTTATGCCATCAAAATCAAATCAGTTGTGAAAAATCAAATCCCTCAAATATCTGCAATTTGTCAATGGCTATCTATAGAGGAGATCACTGATAATTAAAAAGTGTGGAAATGAAATTGGTGAAGTGTTGGTTATTAAGATTCCTAAAATATTAACTAAGACCCTCAGTTAAGTCAATTGCTGTCTTTACTGAAGATGGGAAATTCAACCACTTTAGAACAGACAAACTTCAAGTTGTGATTACTTCTTTATTTTGGGGAGGGATGGCAATTGGGGTTAAGCCACTTGCCCAAGGTCACATGGCTAGTAAGTGTTAGGTGTCTAAGGTCGAATTTGAACTCAGTTCCGAATGACTCCGGGGCTGCTGCTCTATTCACTGTGCCACCTAGCCGCCCGGAGGTTGTGATTTCTTCTAAGCTAAGCAATCATGCTCCCTATCTTATTGACTGATACCCAGATATTATTGACAATTGCTTCCCACTCACACTGTTATTGACAACACCACAGACATCATGCCAAATATGTTGAGTATTTGGCATACTGACATACTGCTTAAGTGTGAGGAAAATGACTGCAATGTAGAAAGATGGTATCCTGTTCAAAACGTCTACATTTTGTATTCATTTTCCCTCATATGTATCCCCAGTAAACTCATTATTGGGAAATAACATCATCTTGCAAGATCCAATCAACTCTGTTGCTTTTATCTCATCAGTACCCTCTGACCCTTTGATTGGAAGGTGAAACTCAAACTCCTTCATTTAAGAAGGGGAATAAAACTGACATGTCCTCAAGCTTCTCCTCATTTCTCACCATACTGCACTCATTTTGGACTACTTTCCTTCTCCACTAGGCCCTCGCCCTGGAAAACATTTTTTTTGGTTGTTGTTGTTTATATTAGTATCATCAATACTTAGCACAATGCCTGACACATAGTAATTACTTAATAAATGTGTTGTTCACTTAGGTTAAATGTATGTTAACACTTATTTTAAACTGTTTCCCTTTGTTAAAAAAGAAATTCTCTTGTGGAGGGACAAATGTCTAGAAATGATTAATATGAAAAGGAATAAATATTACTTTAGGGACTAATAAAACATGTCCAAAAATATATTAGACTACCTAGATTCCAGAAATTGGGCATTTGGGCATAATTAAATACTCATAGGACACTAAAAATATATATATTAGGAAGAGAAAGCTATTTGTTATTTTAATCAGTTCAAGTTTAAAAGATGAGAAGAAAGGTTTCAGGTTCCAAATCTCTTTCTAAATGAAGGAAAGCACTTTATTATCATTGGCATACTTTAGATTGATGCTTATGTTTCATAAAGAAACAAATTCTATGTGAATTTTTTTGCTTGAATGTTTCTTTCACACTAATTCCTTCAATTTCTGTTTGGTGAAATTCTTCAATAGCAGTAAGCAAGCATAAATTTTCCACAACAGCAATGGATCTAGAGTCAGATGACCATTATATGAGTACTACCTTTTAAACCTACATAACCTTAGAAAATGTATTTAATTTCTTTTTGCCTCACTTTTCTCATTGGTAAAATGAGGTAGTATGACTATGTGATTTCTAGAATGCATAAGAAATCTAAAATCTCTGGCCCTATGGTCTTTCTTTAAGTTTCATCTTACATGACTTCTCCAGAAAGTCACCGTAATTCCCCAATTCTGGAATTGACCGGTCTAGAAACCATATGCATGATTTGACTTGTTTAAAATCAAGTAACAGGAAATGGTGGAGCTAGGGGTGAAACCCAGTTTGGCTGTACAAACTGAAGCCAAATATTCATTCTCCTAAAAACCACTAAAGCTAGCACTTGAAAAAAAAATGTCCTTTGTATTAGAAAATAATGGATTATTTAGTTAAGCCTATCAGTTACCTAACTCTGGGGTACACATGATGTACTTGATCCACCAGATTATTAAGATAAGCAGAGCAGTTATTAAACTTATCCCTCCCAGTAAAGAAAAAAATCTAAGAGGAATTAAAATAAGCAAAATAATGGTAGAAGGAGAAGAATCAGACACATACAAAAACTCATTGCCTACTGTTGAGTAAAACTAATAATTTGTCTTATAAATGTCCAAAATTAAGGTTGAAATTGCTTCAAAATCATCACAAAATTAAGATAATGGTTATCAAGGTCTTTTTTTTTTTTTTTTGCTTTTTGGAGGGCAATTTGGGATTAAGTGACTTGCCCAAGGTCACCCTGCTAGGGTTATCAAGGTCTTATATCATCATCATTGTTGTCTCATTTAGTCCTGTCCAACTCATCATGACCCCACATGGGGTTTTCTTGCCCGAAGTACTAGAGTTGTTTGCTGTTATCTTCTCTAGTAGATTAAGGCGAACAGTAGTTACGTAACTTATCCAGATTCACACAGCTAGTGAATGTTTGAGTCTGACTTTGAACTCAGGTTTTCCTGAATTTAGGCTCAGCACTCCATCCACTAAACCACCTAGCTGACTCAATAAAATTGTTATCTACCTCAAATTTCCTCATCAGTAAAACATGAATATAATACCTAATTCTCAAGGTGGTGAGATTAAGTTAGATAATACTTATAAAAGCACTTTACAATATCTTAAAGCTTTATTTGAATACATGTTAGTTATTATTAACAATAATATAAATGTTATGTTCTTAACTAAACAAGTGTGGAGAATTTGTCACATCATGAATTTCAGTGATCATTTTCATTACCTTGCATTTATGAAAAGAAGTCTTCTCATTCACAAAACAATTCCATAGCAGTAAGGCTAAGTAACACAAATTAAAGGTTTTAGCTTTTATTTTAAGAAGTATGGAGATTACTTTATGCATGCTTTTTTCCCCTGCTAGTAGGAAGCAGGCTGATAGAATGAAAAGAGGTCCTGAGTTAGAGGAATTAGAGTTAGAGGACCTGCAATCAAATCCTGACTCTACTATCAGCTTATTTCCTGGTTTTATTGTTTATTTTGTTGTTGTTTTTGGTAAAAATTTCCCTTGATATTTTAGCCAACTTATCTGTCCACATGACATTCATTATAATTTTATTTGATAGTATAAGAAAAATCCTTTGGTATTTTATGTGTATTTGATTAAATTATTGGAAATTAATCTCATTTTAGCAATATTAATCTAACTTATCCATGAACACTGAATAGTCTCATTATTAAGGTATTTTTTTATTTCAGTCAATATAACTGTATAGCTATATTTAGATCCTATATATTTCTGGTTAGATTAATACCCAAAATATTTGATTTTTTGTTATTATTGTGAATGGAATTTTTAATTTTTTTTAATCTTTGCTAGTAAATAAGTGTAAAGCTTATTTTGTGAGTTGATTACATATCCCATGGCTATTTCAACTTGATGATTGTAGCTCAAAGTTTAGTTCCAATCCTTTTAATTATTCTTAATGTAGACATGCTCAAATATTTACTAATAATTCAGATTGTAGCTCTTGAAAATTATATGTTTGAGACCAATACATGCCTGTAATCCCTGCTACTGGGGGAGGTTAAGGCTGAAATGCAGTAGGGGTAAAGTGGTTGAGTGTTCACACAAAATCCAGAGAGCAATGTAGCAAGACACTGTAAGTGATAGCCACTAGGCTACCTAAGGAGGGGCAAACCATCTCAGGTCTGAAATGGAAGGTGCTAAAACTTCTGTGTCAAACAATAGTGGGATTGGGCCTGTGAATAGCCACTGTACTTCCAGGGAAAGAAGGGCAGAAGAATGGAAGGAAGAAAAGAAGAAAAAAGAGAGAAATGGAGACAGAAATGAGAACAGAAATAGAGGCAGAGAAGGAGATGAGAAGAGAAAAAATGAGATGAGTGGAGAAGAAAATATTATATCCATTAGCCAATTATCCATTATGGAGTTTGACCTTTTATTAATTTTAACAGATTTTTCTGTATTTTAAATTATTATGTTATTTGACATAACTGTTCCTCAATCATTTTAATTATACTAGTTTTGTTATAATTAATTTTTAGTCAAGTAATTATATCCCAAATTTTATACACACACTTTACAAATTTACATATATATTAGAATAAGTCTTCTATCTTCCAAAATTGAAGTATATTATTCTACTTCCTTCTATATATCAACTATATTTTGTTTTGAGTTTATCATCCACTTGGATTTCAGTGAAGTATATGCTGTAAAATGTGAGCATTTCCCCTAATATTGTTATTTCTAGTTTATTTCTTCTGGTACTGCTACTAATCTTTCTTTTATGAAGATGTCATTTTTAGCACATTTGAATTAGCTGATTATATATTTTTATTCACCTTTTTTTAGTTACTATATAATGACCTCCACTTAATCCTTCAGTTCTCTCCCAGGTCATGACTTTATACTGGCCACTCTCTCTTCTTTTTTCCTATTTTAATCCCTTGGTGAGCCAGTTCAACTCCATACTGTCTAATTCTCAAGGCCCTGCCCCCCTTATTATATTGCTTATTGCATCTTTCAAGCCTCAGTCTCTGGTGATACCCACCATCTTCTACCTTTACTCCTATGTTTATGCTACCTAATATGAAGATGGAGAATACCACATCACTGCTCTGACTGGATCCATACAAATTCATTTTACACAAACTCTACTGGGCATTCATTGTTGATAGGCAATTCCATTATACCAACCTTACCAATTTACTGTCACACTCTCCACAAGTAATTCTCCATTTTTTTAACCTTCCTCAAACTTTCAAAATCTTCCCCCTCTCCCTATCCTGTTAAGTGGCCTTAGATAATGCCTCGCTATACAATGAGGCCATTTGCCATAGGTACCTTCTTTTCTTCACCCATCTTCCTCATCTCATATCACTCATATTCCTTCTGCAACTATCTCCTCCTTCACCAGCGTCTCATGTGAAAAGGTGGCCTTACTTCTTCCTACAGCTGACTCTTCTTGTTCAAGTGATCCCATTTCATCCTGTCTCTTCAAGCAGAATAGATGTCCCTTCTGCACTCCCAATTTTATCATTTAGTTTAAATATCTCCCTGTCGACGACCTTCTTCCCCGTTGCCTACAAGCACGTCCACATGTCCTCCACCTTGAAAAGCAAGCAAACAAACAAAAAAACCCTTCACATGATCTTCCTATCCATCTCTAGCTCCTTGAAAAGGCAATCTACTATATGTATCTTCACTCTCTATCCTTTCTCCCTCTCCTGAACCCCTTGTCATTTGTCTTTCCACCTCATAATTTTGCTGAAACCATTTTCTCCAGGTCACTAATCTCCTAATTGCCATATTCAGTGGCCTCTTCTCAATCCTCATTCTCCTTGACCTCTCCACAGCATTACGTACCAGTGTCATCCTCTTCTCCTTGATATTCTCTTCTCTCTAGGTTTTCAGGATACACTCTACCTGGTTCTCCTCCTGCCTTCTGACCACACCTCAATCTCCTTTGCTGGTTGCTCATCCAGATCATGTCCTCTAATCGTAGGTGTCCCTCAGCACTCTGTTATTCTGTCATGGGCCCTTTTCTCTTCCCTCTAGTAAATACTTCAACTAGTGATTTCTTCAGCTCCCATAATTTCAGTTCCCATCTCCATGCTGCTGAATCTCAGTTCTACCTATTCTGCCCTAATCTCTCTCGTGACTTATGTGCCTTTCATACATCTTAAACTGGACATCCAGTAGACATCTTAACCTCAGACATGTCCAAAATCAAATTCATTACCTTTCCCCCAAGACACCCCCCCACCCCACTTCTAACTTCCTTTTTACTGTAGAAGGCAGCACCGTTCTCTCAGTCCCCCAAACCTCAGTGTTACTCTAAACTCTTCACTGTCTCTCACTCTCTCACATACAATCTTTGGCCATGGCCTGCCAATTTCATCTTTGCAACATCCCTGGAGTTTTTCCCTCTGCTCTTCTCTGACTCTGTCACCACCACCTATTCACATCATATCTGGACCGTTCAATAGCCTGATGGGGGATCTACCTACTAGCTTTTCTGGCTTCCTTCAAGTCCCAACTAAAATCCCATCTTCTCAAGGAAGCCATTCCCACCCACTCTTCACTCTAGTGTCTTAACTCTTTTAATTATTTCCTATATATAGCTTGTTTGTATATTTTTTTGTTTGTTGTCTAAACCAAAAGATTTTGAGTTCCTTGTAGGCAGGGAAAATCTTTTGCTTTTTTTGGATTCCCAGTTCTTAGTACAATACTTAACACACAGTGGGGGAAATCAGATACTTTTATTACTTTGATTCATTTTTAATTTGATTATAGGATTAGGTTCCCTTCTTTAAGAAGAGTTAGCCCTAAACTAAGCCAGACTAACAGATAATCTCTTCAGTCCAGGTTACCTATAGATGTACTGAATAGATAGATTGAGAAGACTTTATCATTTAGAAACAGATAATTTAGAAGAATAAAATAATCATAAGATTAAAAGACTTTTCAAAAGGCTAAAGTCCTCTTTCTAGCAGAAAACAGGATTGACAAGAGGCCAAGTTTCCCTTCTGGTGGCTGGAAAAAGGTTAACCAGAGGTTTTGTTTTGTTTTGTTTTTTCATTCTTAATGAATAAGCCCCCCCCCTTTTTTTTTACTTTACTTAGTATCTAAGTTGAGTAATGGACTCTACTAACAAAGAAGGTGGGGTAGGGGTTGTGACTGGCAACCACTAACAAGTTCCTCATCCCCCGAACACATTCTGGTTACAAAAGGTACCACTTGGAGGAAAAGATGTCTTGCATAGTATTTAGAAAGGTTGAGAGAAGCTAACTTGTCAGGTGACCTGCCTTGTCCAAATGAATTATGTTCAAAACAAGTTTCTGCCATGTTTTTATTCCTCTTTTTTGTCATAAAAACCATCTCTCTAAATCACTCTTAGTCTCTGACCTCTAAGGACTCAGATGACCTGGTTTGATATGAAAATGCAGGATTTGCAAATTAAATCATACATAGCTGATTTACTTTGTCCTCAGTTTCTTTTTTGTTTCAGAAAATCAATTTTAACAATAGTAAGTGCTTAATAAATCAATGTTTATTGCCTGACTAATGCCCTTATTTGTCTCTTTTCCTTTTTTTTTCTATTTGAATTTGATTTTATCAGGTATCATTACGGGTATTCATTCTTTTACTGAAAATGCAGTCACATTATGTATTTCACTCAATCTTAAACTTTGTTATGCACTATTCTGTTAAATGTGATTTTTATTAGCAATATATTGATGAATTTTCATTCTTGAGCATTTCTATATCATTTTCATTTATTGATAGAATTATCATCATTCACCTTTATTGTTATAAATTACATGATACCGATGTACTTTCATACATTTTCTTGTTCTTGATATTCAGTGGAGAGAATGAGATCTGAGAAGTTAAGCAAGTATTTAGCTCTTTTACTACAATAGTCAGTATGTTGTAATGGAAAACATTTGACCCTTGAATTCAGGAGGTCTTGGAGTAAGTCCTGGGAATGGTAATTATTAGCTATGTGACTATGAGCCTCAATTTCCTCATTTATAAAATTTATAATACCTTATGGAAAAGACTGCTATGCAGTAGTTCATATGAAAAAGCTCTGTTTTTCTTTTCTGTTTTGGTTTTAACAGACTTTTATCTCTATGTGAACCAATGGTATAATAGAAGAAATAAAAAAAGAAATGTTATTATAAATTCAACAAATATTAAGTAGTTGCTATATGAAAGTTGTACTAGGCGCTGGGTTAGCATTGTCTTTTGTTTGTTTTTAAGACATCATCCCTGACCTCAATGAACTTACATTGAACAAGGTGGGATATAACATGTACCACAGGGGTGAAAATAGAAGTTTACTTTGGAAGACAGAAAATGCTAACAGCAGGGGTAGATAAGGCAACATTTCAAGAAGCAGTGGGCAACTTGGCTGAGCTATGAAGAAAGCTGAGTATTTTTAGAAGGGAGGGATGTGAGGAAGCCAGATATTTCAGGTATCTAAGGAAGTCTTTGCAAAGTCAGAGATGGGAGATTACATGTCAAGTTTGGGGCAAAGTTTGTTGGCTGGTTTGACTGAAATGTATATAGTATGAAGCTGACCAAGAGGAAATAAATCTGGAAAAGGAGGTAGGAAACAAGATATTAGAGGGCTCTGTCCATAGGTGTATCATGTCAAGAAAGGAGGAAGTGACAATCACACTGTGCTCTGCCATGGTTTGACCCCACCTATAATATTGTATTCATTTTGCCTTGATGTATTTTGGAAGGAAAATGGGAAAGTCAAATCAGATTAAATTAAACAAGAGTGGTCAAAGCTTTCAAAATCAGAGCTTAAGAAATGTTCTTTGGAGAAACTGGATATGCTAAACATGGAAAAGTGATATTGGGGGTAAGAGGGACGAATACTGTCTTCAGCTATCTGAAGAGGAAAAATCTCAGAGGGTATATAAGTGGGACTAAGAGGTAGAAGTTACAGGTAGCCAAAAAGAAACTTCTAACAATTATAACTCTCCAAAAGCAGAATAGGTTACCTTGGGATAGAATGAGTTACTGATAATTCAATATGTTTAAACAAATGCTTATTGAAACATATGAATCTGGTTGTGTCTGTATGTGTATATATGGAAGTAAATATGGAGGAGAGATGATAAGGGATTCATACTTCAGGCAAGGGTTGGACTAGATTAGCTCTTTAAACTCCCTTTAACTCCCTTATTCTACTCCATGTATACTATAAACTACAAAATCTTGCATAGATAATTTTTTTTAAAAAAGGCCTTGCACCAAATATCTGCAATCCAGAGCTCATGTGGGCATCTACATAAGATTCAACTCATTGAGGAAGGATCACTTTCTTGATGCTGGGTGACTGTGTAAGGGGATAGAGCTAGCAAAAGCTTGGGAGAGAAAAAATTCCTTTCCTGGATTCTGGCCTGGAAAGAAGAAAAACAGGGTTCTAGGATTCCCCCCCCCACCAACCCCTCAGGAAGAAGTCCCCAGAAGAAGAGAGAAATTCTGGCAAATGGTTGTCATGTAGAGGACTTGGCATCTGGAGCATGGTCCAATTTCTAAGCTTACTCTCTGTTTCCTCTCTCCACCTTCTCCTCTCTTCCATTTCTGCTCACTTTATGCTATCTTCCTTCTCTCTCTCTCTCTCTCTCTCTCTCTCTCTCTCTCTCTCTCTC
>NW_027187332.1:10208118-10223585 GCF_028583685.1 Petaurus breviceps papuanus | reverse complement strand
CTCTCTCTCTCTCTCTCTCTCTCTCTCTCTCTCTCTCTCTCTCTCTCATTCTCCTCCTCCTCATCTTTCTTCTTCAATCTGTGTTCATCTCATTCCCAGCTAGAAAACTCATTCACTCCATGTCTATGCCCTGGTATATTCTTATCTGTATAAGTGTTCTGACTTGTATTTGCTATCCACTTGGATAAATAGTTTCATTTGCTATTCACTATTGTAATGATCTTTGTGTGACTAGTATTTGGTAGAAAGAGAGACAAACCTTTGGAAAGTGTTTGGAAAACCCATTCCCCATTAAGGGATAGTGGCTTGAACCCCAAAATTGTTTCTGCTAAATCAATATTTATGAAGGCAAAAAGATATATTTCTATTCCTTTTTCTTCTAAGGGTAGCAAAATGAACCAGCCTCAAGGCCCCAGTCTCCTTCTCCTTTCCTGAAAAGAATCAAACTCTCCCCTGAGAAAGAATAGATGAGATTCCAAAGAGATCAATTCACTCTAACTTCTAAGCCTCACCTAGATAAACCCATGTAGACATACACATAATTTTCAAAGCCAGTACACACCCACTCCATATCTACTGTAAAACAATGGTGGGGGGGAATGTATTAGCTTTGTTAAACTCTAAAATAGGTAGATAAAGAAATTCGCTTTCTTCAGTTCACTTCCAAAAATGGCTCACAATGAACTGGCTTACTTGGTTTATCAGATTTACTCATCCATGTTAAAAGTACTTGAATAAAGTTTTTTATGAATGGTGAAGGACTCATCAATACAAAAGAGCTAAACAGTCTTAAGAGCATATCAGACTTCAGTCCTACAGCTTCAATTTCTCCTTTTTTTAATTTGACTTTGAGTTCTCTGTTTAAAAATTCTTGCCCTCAGTTTCCTCATATAAGAAGTGAAGGGGATTGAATTAAATGAGTTCTAAGTATACTTCCAGCTCTCCAAGTCCAAGAGCTTCCTACAAGGGCAATTACAGGCTTCTATTGTCTTCCTGTCTTTACAGAGGACAGGATGTCACTTTCCCTAAATGGAAGCATTCTGTCAAACCTCCATGGGCATGAAGGGCATGAAGGGGTGGAAATGTTCTACTCCTATCCTTTATTGTTCTGGAAATGTGAACAGCATATTATCTGGAGGTTTTTTACTCTCTGTATATAATAGATTTCTTTTTACCAAGGCATTAACAACTTTAATTTTCTGTAGATATTCCACATTCCTAAATTATCTTTTCCCTCCATTTATCCATGTATTTTCTGTTTCAGTACGAACAAATCACATGAGTTACCAGTGCTTAGTTGTATCCAGGGAGCTGTGGGCATTATGTTTGAAACAAGTGCTTGAGTTCTGAACATACTCTTAATTGCTTTCTCTATCAGGTCATGGTTTGTTTATATATTTATTTTCTCCCCTCTTGCCCCAGAGAATTTTTTTAGAAATATATCTAAGTTGAGTATATTCAAAATGCTCTCCAGTACTAAGGGTGACTAAAAGCTAAAATGACATAAGGCTGACAAAATCAGTTTTTTCTCCTTTAATGGGTTACAAGTAAGCGTTTTTCAGAATATTAGCTTTTTACAGTTTCTAGTTTATCCTCTATCTTTCCATTTAATGTCAGCTCTTCCCATCTTACTTATTCACAATATTCAGGAGATACAGCAGGAAATATTAATTATATTTCATTCATTCATTCATACCACATAGGTAATCAACTTAGTAATTTGTTTTCTATGTGACTTTAGAAGTGTGTGCTATCTGTGCAGTTGCCTTACATATACATGTTATTTCTAAGTGAAGGAGGCTATGACAAAGAATATTATACAATGCCAAAAGTATTTCCCCAAATAGTTAATTATAAATTGTCCTGCTGAGAGAAGACCTCTCAAAATATTTCTAAAATATATTTATCCTTCTTTCCTTATGTTCTTAACCACATAGCCCAACTACTAAAACCAAGTTTATCCTTGATGTTAAATTAAATTCACTGTATCTCCAAAATAGGGTGGAGATGATTTTGGCTTCAGTTACAAGGGTGTAACTAACATACTGATGATTTCCATGTGTTAAAACATGGGTGAAAGCTGCTTTTCAAGTCTAACATTATTAAGTCTTAACATGCATGAGAACATTATTCTCAGGTTGGATGTAAGCCGTTGGTGCTATTAATCTTCATCTAAAAGCTACATTTCTATTACTTTAAATTTCCGAAGCATGTACTAATACTTCATATTTTCAACAAACTAAAACAAAAAATGTTAATTTATAAAAAGTTTATTCATCTTATTTCATTACTACAGCAACTCAATGAGTGGATCATACTTGAGTAAACTGACATTCAGTACTACATTCTTTGCTAAGAATCTGCAAATATTGCTTCATGGAGCTACTTTTCATTAAAGTAAATAGGATTCAATATTGAGTTCATGAAGAATTTCACCATTTAAACACCGTCAAATCAAAACAAGCAAAAACTCAGACTTATCTCAATAACCAAAAGTGCTACTTTTTAAAAGTTCATTCAGGGAAGGTTGAAAATGGTCTCCGTGACTCCTTGTAGTCAAGGTGAAAGAGTATGGCATTTATAAATCCCAGTAAATAAATCATATTCTCATTCTAAAAGAGAGATACCTTTAAGAAAATCAGGGAGGAACCAAAGAATTCATTGGAAAAACATTCCAAAAATTTTAACAACCAACTGAAACTGTAATAGAAGAATGACCATTTCTCTGGTATTGGCTAAAGAGGTCATTTTTTTTTTCACTTTTTAACTTTTCCAAGAATTTTGGATGAAGGATTTTTTGACCATCTACATTTTAGTTTTCCCAATTCTTATTTTCCATTGTATTAATCTTTCTCTTCAAGTCATTTATTACCTCTATTTGCCTATTCAAGTGTGTTAAATCAACCCCCAAACAAAATCTTCAAATATGTTCAATATATTATTGTTATTGATTATTTTTTCTATTGACCATTATTTTTTTTTTAGCTAGTGATTTTGGTGACATTTCTGAATGGCTTTTCTGCATATTCTGGGGTATTATAATTAGTAAATGGAGAATATAAATTGAAGGAAAAGATCAACTATTATCAGAGGATACAACCTTTGCATCAGCTATAAAGTGCTGATGATTGTTCAAGTGTATCCTAGGAACACAAAGACAAATAAGCCATTCCTGAACTATTAAACGCAGAAGGATTGACTATAAGGGGGGGGGGGGAACTAGATACATATCTCAATTTCATTTAAAAGGTGTTTTTATTAAGTGTCTATTATATGCAGTACCTTGTGATTAAATAATGCAGAATATACACAAATTTCAAAAAGACATAGCTCTGACCATCATGGGATTTATTTAATAATTATCCTAGCAGGGAATATGGCATATACATCCATCCAATGCAAAACAGAATATGTGTGTCAGAGGGGTATAAAGAAAGCTCTACATGAGGTCTAAGACTGGAAATGGTCGTTTCTAATTAGGGCTGGGGATAGGAAAAAGAAATCTTCATGGCAGAAAGTAGCATTTAGATTGAGACTTACATTATGAGCAAGATTGCAACTGATTGTAACAAACTGCAATGAGCAGAAATAATAACTCTGTTAGGAATCCTAAGCATGTGCAAAGATTTGAACAAATGAGCAAAGGTGAGAAAATATAGTACAAAGATAGTGGGATGCTGGTAGCACTAATGAAGTTTGTTGGCTCATCATCAGCTGAAAATAAAAATTAAAAGAAAATGATTTTAAGGTTTTATATATAAAAAGTTTGATCCTAACCCAGAACATAGAAGGCAGTTCAAGTAACAGCTTCACAAGAAAGCCACAATGCAGTGGTAGAAAATGTATACAGACAACTGGGCATTGATTCCTGAAGATTCTGAACAGACTGATAGTTAATAGAGAAGTCATAGAATTTAGAAGAGACCTTGTTTTAGAAGAAAAGAAACGGAAACTGAGAGTATATATATATTTTTTACAAAAGTATTCATTCTGAACTTCATCTATTTAAATTGATATAGGAATTAATATATATTTTTGAAGACTAACAAAAAGAATAAAGCATATAATTATCATGTTTACCTAATTATTTTAGTTATATATTTAAAATTATTTTCTTTTAAGGAGTTTAAATAAATCTTCACATCACTAGTTTGGAGTTTTGTAACTTGGAGTGCATTAACTTGTCAGATACACGGATAACTGTATTTAAATATAATTTATTTCCTTTGTAGTCTCACTTTATACATTTAAAAATATTATTTTGATAAAAAGTTCCATAGGTTTCACAAAACTGCTAAGGGAGCCATGAAATAAAAAAGTTTTTAAATAACTGAAGGAAATGTAAATTTTCAGTTGAAGGCTGGCAAAAAATAAAGTTGTTTCTTTTCGCCATCCAAGAGCCTCTGAAGTCTATCCTTGGACCACTCTGGGCAATATGTGGATCCCTGGCTAACGACCTCTAGTTTGGATGATCAAGCTATGCTCTAGATGGAGTCATACCACTTCCTGGTTATGTGACTTTATACAAGTCATTTAATAGCTCAAGGCTCAGTTTTCTCATCTATAAAAGCAGGAGATTGAACTAGAGGACTTTGAAGATTTCTTCAAATATTATAGCTATGAGCCTACAAATTTCTATAACTATCATTATTAATTTTGTATAAAAAAAGTATATGGCAGGAAGAAACAAAACTAGCAATCAGGACTCTCGGAATTTAGTTCAAATTTTAAAAATGCTTGTGTCACCTTGAGGACGTCTTTTTGAGTCTCAGTTTCCTTCCTGTAAAATTCAGGAATGGAATAGGTTTCTTCTAAGCTTCCAGTGAGCTCTAATATCCTAAAATTCGAATACAAAGAAATAAAAATAAATAAATAGCTGCAAGTCAGTGGTAAAATCAAGAACATAACTTTGAACTCACTGATTCCTATCTACATATCATGCCATTTATTGTATTTTTTAACAAATAACTGCCAAGCAAATGTTTGATCAATTTCATTTGCATATTTCTAGAAGGAAAATACTCATTATTAGCAATAAAGGTATATACATATGTCTGTATATAGGGGGGACTAGAGGGTGGAACTGTTAATAAATCTTCATTGAGGGTATCTCACATGCTATTTCTACCATCTTTTTCATCAACTCATCAACTTTTGAATACCTCATATTTATATTTGCCTTCCATTAGCCTTCCATATCCATATCCTGGAAATAATAAAGACATGGCTTCTTATCACAGAGCTTTTCTTCTCTCTACACAAGCAACTCTTTGTCTTCTCTTCCTCTTGAAATCAATTTCAATATACTTTGCATTGGCTGATCTGTGTATATGTCATATTTGCTCATGAGAAATAAATGTACTTGAAGACAAACATGGTTTCTTCTTATATCTTCAACATAAACAGGACTATTTCCCCTTTTAAAAAGAACATTTGCTGCTATTGTGGCATTACTTGTTTATAACTTAAAAAGCTGGGGATATAGGTGTTGGGGTAAAGGTGATAGATCTAGAGTACTGTACACAGTCACAAGGTGGCAGCAGGCTTTAAGAAGCTCTCAATGTGTTGTAATTGCATAATAATGGGCTTAAATGTCTTTAAATGCCAAGGCCACTTTTGAGTCCCAGTCTGACTCTTGTCATGCCCAAAGCTTTATAAAAATCAAATGTCACAGTATTTTTTTTTGGCTAGGAAATGGTTTTGCCCTTTACAATAAAGTCTTCCACTCTTTTCCATGCTAATTTTATCCATTAAATAATATGGGAAATTATTTCAGTTGTTATCCACAAAATATATAACTACCAAGGCTGACCATGAATTTGATAGAGGTTGATGCATTTTTTAAAATTTTTTCACTAATTTTTTTTTCAAAATAACTTGAGTCATACTTAATAGCACTTAAATCTTTTCTATCTAGTTACTCAGAAATATTCCTATAAGTGGAAAAAAGGAAACTGATGAATGATAGGATTATATGGTAACAATGGTATTTCTTGCATTTGTGTTTTATCTTTATTAGGAAAAAAAATTCAAAGATCTGAGATTTTATTGGTAATGGGAATCTCTTCACCAATGCACATAAAAATCCCTCTACTCATTAATAGACAAACTTGGAGACCTCTCTACTCATTAGTAGACAGCCTAGGGCTTTTCTGCTCTCCCCATGACTAACTTCTTGCTCTCCTCTTTTTGAAATTATTCTGAATACCTTAAATTTATCTTTCTGAGTATGTTGTATCTCTTTGGCCAAAGGTAAGGTATTGAGGACAAAGACTTTCTCTATGTCCTTAATACCTAAAATAGCACCTTGTGCAGACTGGGTCCTTAATATTTTTTAAATGAATTGACCTTGTAATTTACTGTAATTTTTTTTTTAATCATCACCTGTTGATGGATCTCTGAGGACTTAATTAGGGCAGTCCCTCCATAAGACATATATCCTTGATAAGAAAGCTGAAGACTTAATTAGGGCGGACCCTGGATAAGAGACATATCCTTCATAAGAAAACAAATATTTGAAGTTTTGTTTTCCCATTTGGGCTTTTACTCCTACAGGTATTTTTAATCAATCAATCATTTATTAAGCACCTACTATATGTAAGTCTCTGTTTAATACAAAGGCAAAAGTGAAATCAGCTCTGCTCTGAATGAGCTTACATTCCATTCATAGAGACCACACAGACACATAAAAGCATATATAAAATAAATATAGATTTATCGATCTGCATTGGTTGAAGGTGGGACTTTCCTAAGGGGCTAAAACCTACCTCTTCCTTTCTAAAAAAATCAAAGTAATATTTTTGAAGGGTTGGGGGACCATCAGGAAAGAACCTAATGTTACCTCCACAGGACACTGATGCATCGGTACAGGTAAGAAATCTTAGACAATGACAAGAACCTTGGCTCTAGAGTAAGAGAAGCTGGGTACAAATCCTACCCCTGCCATCAAGCAAAGCCCATTATTTCCTTGGGCCTCAGTTTCTTTTTCATCTGTAAGATGGCAAAGTTAGACTAAATGGCTTCTTATGACCCTTCCACCTCTAGATTAAGGAACCTATTACTTAAGTGCTTGTATTCTGATGTTAAATCAACAGTTGAAAATATTAGAGTATTTCAATGCTGTCATTAAAGTTTTTGTATTCAATTTGGCACATGAGGATGTGTTTGTGGGTTTTCCTGCATATACGTGCAGGCATATATACATATCTATCTATACATGTATGTATATGTACAAATACATATGTAGCCATATACACATGTACAGATGCATATATACATATATGTATGTGTACACACACATACATACACAACCCCTTTTGGTTGTAAGATCCAAAATTAACCAGTTTTTTATTTTGTTATTTGGAATTGTTTTATTTTGTTATTTTGAATGATTTTGTTATATTGAAACTACCATAGAGTTCTGGTGTATTTGATAAGTTTTATTATCTGGGTTGATTTTTAATAATTCCTTTTTCAACTTTAGATTGACATGAAACTATTTGGGTGAAAAGTAATCTCTTTCATTGTGAATCTCTGCCAGGTTTCTTGGATGAACATGATATGTTGATGTATTCAAATTACTTTCAGATTCTGCTGGATTGTTCTAACAATGAAATTGTACAAAATCAATGACAGGAAATAAAAGCAATAATGTTTTTATTGGAAACAAAGAACCTGTTTGAAATGTGCAAAGAGCTGAGCAATGACACTTTAAGCCAGGGGCAGGAAGGGGAAAATTTTCCTTGTTGAAAATTAGTAAGAGTCTGATATAAGTCACATCATCCCAACACATACTAGTTTTATTTAATGTCTCTCATTTCTAACAACCATCTTTAACATATGGACATAATCACTGTCACTACAGTGATATCTTTTACAATTTAAATCAAACAGAATCCCACCCTGTTGGGGAAATGGATAGTAGAAGTGACACTGAAGCAAAGTAGAAAAATGGATCAGATTCTCCCAGTTTTCGACATGCATTGAAGCTGTATTCATCCTAGGATTCATAAACCCTCGATGATATTTCAATAGAAAACACTGAAGCAGTAACTTGCTAAACAGTACTACAGAATCTGAAGGAATTAATGTCATTCCACATTTAACTCAAAGCACTAGTAAATGTGCCTTCAATTCAAGGAATATTTTAGACACCAGGAAAGTCTAATGTAAGGAGTAATGTAAACTGATTCTTTAATGAACACCTGTATGATGTTTACAAGGGTAGGTGAGTTATGAACAAACAAAATTTTGTAATTTGATTTCTATAGAGTCTATAATTATACTGTGTACATAGAAATAATTAATATACAAAATTTTAGGATCAGAATCATCTGTAATAATGAAGGCCAACACTAGTTACAACACTTGGAGAAAAGATAAAGGCTGTACAACCCAATTCCAGGAAATGGTGGAGATGCAGAGAGGGTCATACTGCTTGCTGTAGGTGTAGTGATGATGGCAATGATAAGGACTAATAATAACCTAATTCTTGAGCACTTTGAAGTTTAGTTTAATACTTTTGAATCCCTTCCCCCCCAAAAAAAATTTGTTTCTCACATCAAACTTGTAAGTTAGATAATACAAGCATTCTTATCTCCAATTTATAAAAATAAAGCAATTTGTCCCGAGACGACCTCAGAGGAGAAATGTCATTGGATTAAGATCCAGAAGAAAGCTTAGTTATCATGTAGCGCACCCCTGTATTTTATGAATGAGAGAAAGTCAATTGTCTTGCTCAAGGTTACACAGAAATAAAGATGAAAGGAGAACCTAGAGCTCTTGCCTTCAAATCTATTGCTTTTTTTTCCCAATGTTATACTGCCTCTAAATTTCACAGATTAGCAAAAGGATTTACAGGCCCAAACTGGTTTAATTTTTCAGAACTAAAATTTCAATATGTTGCACATAAGGTACAGCCAAGGCAGGAACAGCAGGAACGAAAAAAACTCACATTAACTCTCTGCCCACTGCCATCTGTAAGATAATAATGGCATACATAACCAATCTTTTCAACTATAAATGATCACTTTACGTATGAAGAAAAAATTAATAATTGTGTATGACAGGGAAAATAATCAAAGTACCTAGAATCCAAATGTAAATATAATTGCCATACAACACGTGAAAACAGATAATAATTGTAACTATTTCGTAACAGAATCAAAACATAGCACCATTAATGACAGTAACTTATATATATATGTATATATACATATATATATACACATACATATATATAGGAGCAGACTTGGGATTTCATTAGTATAGGGAATGTTCATGAGGAAACCCCCTCTACAAATGCATATCAACATCTTCTTGGAATCTTATGGCCCTAGAGAATTGCTTAGAGACACTAAGTAGTTAAGTGACTTTCCCAGAATCACATAATCAGTATGTGTTCAAAGCAGGACATGACCTCAGATCTTTCTGACTTGTAGGTCAGCTTTGTATCCACCATTGTACCATATTCCCTCTTTCCCTAAAATCCTTTCATTTTTTACTAGACCTCTGATTTAATCTTGCTAGGGAGGACCCAGTTCCAATTCAGAGCAGTAACCTTTTCTGCAATTAATAGTGATAGACAGTTGCCAGAGGCACTTGAGTGACTTGTCCAGGGTCACATAGCCTCAGAAGTAGATTTTTTTTTTTTTTGCTTTTTGGAAGGGGGAAGGCAGGGCAGTTGGAGTTAAGTGACTTACCCAAGGTCACACAGGCTGTAAATGTCAAGTGTCTGAGGGTGAATTTGAACTCAGGTCCTCCTGACTCCAGGGCCAGTGCTCTATTCACTGTACCACCTAGCCATCCCAGAAGTAGAATTTGAATGCAGGTTGTCTAAGATGGGTTTTCTCTCTCTACTATGGCAAGCTGCATCTCATATAAAGTGGCATTTAGACTGCAATTTAAGGTTTGCAAATGTTTAAAGAAATTTCTGTTCCTTTCAACAATCTAATGAGGAGAATCCTATCATTCCCATTTTATCAAGGAGGTAACTGAGATTCAGAAAATACAGTGACTTGCTCATGGTCACAGAGCTAATTGGGGATGAGATTTGCACTCAGATCTTCTCTTATAAAACAGTACCAACACTTGGAACTTGCAAAATTCTCCAGCTGTAGGATCTAAATCTTCTTCTGTAAGAATTAAGTGATAGATTGGACAAAAGGGTACACAGTTACTAACAAGTAATACAGGAAGTGCCTGTGATCCTTATTTTTTTCCTTTTCAGCACCTTTATTTAAAGAAATTCATATCCAACACATGCAAGCCTTGATACAAGCCATCGTAAGGGGAGTGTGTGCGTGTGTCCATGTTGTCTAGTAAGGGGATGCCACAGATCATTAACTTTCTGCTTGAAGGAAATCTCCCATCCTCTGCTCCCTAAGTGTTAGCTTAGCAAACTATTCTGTTAGATCACAACATCACTTCAGGGATGGATGGACAAGATTCATGTTCCTAGAAAGGAATGTTTTCACCAGGCAGTGATTGTCAACAAAGAAGATAAGGCCTCGCTTGCTGACTGATCTTGAGATATAAGCTCTCAGCAGATAGTAAAATGACTTCTCTCTTCAGAAGCATTCATTTTTCCCCCTTTAGCTAGGCTGTCCATTTATATGCTGGAGATTATTGTGTGAGGGAAGAAAAGCTTCACAATAGCTAACTGTTTAAAAAAAACAAAAAGGAAGCCCATAGAAAGAACTACGTCATGTAAATCCATTTACATTATGGCCTAAATGACTCTTGTTCTGCAATAAAAGTGAACAGCAATGATCCCAGGAACCTATTTATTATTTAAAGCAGTTATCAAAACAATTTTTTATTCATTTGTTTGGGACCAAGAAGCTGAACGTATTTTAAAGAAATCTCTTCCTGCCCGTAACACTGAGGAAGAAGAGAACCAGTTTGTTAGTGTTATGTTTAGGATGATCAGTTTTACCTTCTTTCTACGCATGACCTAACAGTGAAGACTTGTATAAGCCCCACCCACATAAAATTTTGTTTCTTGATTTATTCCTAAGTTCAAATTAATTTATTTTCCAATTAAACGGATGCATGGAGTAAAAGCATTGCTGGTTCTTGTCTCTAAAGCTCTGTTTGGCTGGGGTTAAATCCTGAAATAAGTTTAATAACTGGACATAGAGAACACTGATTCCATCTTCAATCTACTGTGGCTTTTGAGCAATTGAATGAGCAGAAGGAAAGCCAGAGAATTTCAATAGGACTGATGACTGTTAATGGGCTTTATAACACAGTGGTTGTGAAATCTGAAACAGTTGTTTAGAAACTGTTTCAATGTAATACAAACTCTGAGATGGTTGTATGGGAGATTATTTTAATAAAATCACAAAACTTTAAGATTGACAATTGTTTCAATAAAGTGCCCTAAGATTTTTTTTGGAAATAATTCCAAAATGGTATATCGAGTTGCCTCTTCAATATATTTATACAGCTTCTAAACAACTATCTCAGAGTCTATAACTCTAGGAAGTGTGATAAAACCCATTAATAATGAATAGTCCTACTGAAACTCTTTGTGATTTCTTCATCATCACAATGCAATATCAGTTAAAACATTAAAAGGCTTTTTAATATAACTAGACATAATCATGGGCATCTAGTGGTGCAGTAGATACAGCACTCAGCTTGGAATCAGGAAGAATCATCTTCATGAGTTCAAATTCGGCCTCAGACACTTACTAACTATGTGACCCTGGGCTAGTCACTTAACCCTGCTTGCCTCAGTGACTCATCTGCAAAATGAACTAGTGAAGGAAATGGGAAACCATTCCAGTATCTTTGCCCAGAAAATTCCAAAATGGGGCCACAAAGAATTGGACATGATATTCAAGAACAAAGATATAATCAAAATGAATTCCACATGGGAAAGTAAGTAGGCAAGAGTGCTTAGGGACACACTAATGAAAAAAGCTGACAAAATGGTCATACTTTCTCAGATTTTAATACAAATGAGGTAGTTTTCATCAAAAGTCAATTTTATTCAATTCAACTAACATGTTTTTAGTACTTTGCTCTATGTGATGAAGTTAGGAAGAAAATAATCATCTTTGTCCTCAAGGGGCCCAAATTTTATTGAAAGTAAACAATAAGTGCACAGAAAATAAAAATAAGTATCTAGGATGCTTTCATTTCTCTTTGGGTTCAATCAGTTAATACACATATATTAAATCCTTACTCTATTCTGGGTACTATGCCAGGAAGTTGTGAAAAAAAGACACAAGCAAGATTTTTTGTGGAGTCAAAGGGTAGATTACATTCAAAAGGGAAAGTCAACATGTATAATATGTGGAATAACAAATACATAGAAAATAAATTCAAGGTCACCTAACATAAGGAAAGCATGAGCAACTAAAGCATCAGGAAAATTCAAATATAGTAGGTAAAGTTTGAGCTAAGTTTTAATGAAAACTAGAGATTCTAAGAAATGGTCAAGAGGGAAATGAGGAGAGCCAGTGCATTGGCATAAAAGAAAATATAAATTTCATGTGAATGATGGTAAGACAGTCTGTTAATTTACTGTAAGGCTGAAAAAGTAGGTTGGAACTGTTGTGGTTCCAACTCTGCCCACCCAGGGACATCAAAAGTTGTTGGGGTTTCATGATGTGTTCTGGTGGAACCACCTCAAAGACTTCAGAGTCAGGCCACCTCTAATCCAAGTTTAGGCATTTACTAAGATTGACACTTCTCATGAAGCACGCTAAGGTTCGGGAGGAATCAGCAACTTCATAGAAAGTAAGATGGATTTTTATAGGGTAAAGATGCAATTTCATAACAGAATATTTTTTAATTTTCCAATTTATTTCTTTATTTTTGGTTTTCAACATTCATTTCTACCAGATTTTGAGTTAAAAATTTTTCTCCCCGTGTCTCCCCTACCCCTCACCTAAAAATAGCAAGCCTACTGAATACCCTTCCCCCAAATTGTTCTCTCTTATATCCTCCCCCATCCCCACAACCCCAACTTTCTAGTAGGGCAAGATGGAGTTGTATACTCCAGTTCCTGTATATCTTATTTCCCAGGTGCCTGTAAAAAAACATTCTTTATAAAAATATTTGTTTTTAAAAAACTTTGAGTCCAGATTTTTTTTTCCCTTCTTCCCTCCCCAGCCTCCCCCACTGGGAAGATAAGCAATTCAATATATGTTGTGCATGTGTAGTTATGCAAAACACTTCCATAATACTTACATAGTGAAAGACTAACTATATTTCTCTCTATCCTATTCCATAACCCAATTATTCTAATTTCTCCTTTGACCCTATCCCTTTTCAAAAGTGTTTGCTTCTAACTACCCTCTCCCCTAATGTGCCCTCCCTTCTATCATTCCCCATCTTATCCTCCCCCCCCTATTTTCCTGTTGGGTAAGATACCCAATTGACTGTGTATGCTATTCCCTCTGTAAGCCAAATTCAGTGAGAGTAAGGTTGTTCCATCCCCTTTTACCTTCCTGCTCTTTCTCTCCATTGTAACAGTTTTTTTCTTGCCTCTTTTATATGAGATAATTTACTCTGATCTCTCTCTCCCTTTCTCCTCTCAATAAATTCCTCTCTCCCCTCTTAATTTTTTTAGATATCATCCCTTCATGTCCATCTCATCCTATGCCCTCTGTCTATGTATACATGTACATACATATGCCTGTACTCACATATATATTTATATACATACACCCTCCTATACATATGTATATATGTGTCTGTCCTCATACTGAGAAAAGTCTCATGAGTTATAGTTATCATTTTTCCATGTAGGATATAAATACTTCAACGTTAATAAATTCCTTTGATTTCTTTTGTCTGTTTCCCTTCTCATGCTTCTCTTGCTTCTTGTATTTGAAAGTCAAATTTTCTGTTCAGCTATGGTCTTTTCATCAAGAATCCTTGAAATCAGGGCAGCCAGGTAGCACAGCAAGTAAGAGCACTGGCCACAGAGTCAGGATGACCTGGGATGGAATCTGGGCTCAGACACTTAGCACACACCCAGAAACACCTGGCCGTATAACCTTGAGCAAGTTACTTAACCCCAATTGCTTTAAAAAAAAATCCTTGAAATCCCTCTATTTCATTGAATATCCATATCCCTCCCCTTCCAAGTATCACATTCAGTTTTGCTGGGTAGGTAATTCTTGGTTTTAGTCCTAGCTCCCTTGACCTCCAGAATATCATATTCCAAGCCCTTTGACCCCTTAATGTAGAAGATACTAGATCTTGTGTTATCCTGATTGTGTTTCCACAATGCTTAAATTGTTTCTTCCTGACTGCAGTATTTTCTCCTTGGCCTGGGAACTCTGGAATTTGGCTATAATATTCCTAGGAGTTTTCTTTAGGGGATCTTTTTCAAGAGGTGATCTGGGAATTTTTTCTATTTCTATTTTGCCCTCTGAGGGTTCTACAATTTCAGGGCAATTTTGTTTGATAATTTCTTGAAAGATGGTGCCTAGGCTCTTTTTTTTTTTTATCATGGCTTTCACGTAGTCTAATAATTTTTAAATTCTCTCTCCCAGATCTATTTTCTAGGTCAGTGATTTTTCCAATGAGATATTTCACATTGCTTTCTATTTTTTAATTTGTTTGGATCTGTTTTATAATATCTTGATTTCCAATAAAGTCATTAGCTTCCAATTGCTCCAATCTAATTTTGAAGGAATTTTTTAAGGTTTTGAATTTTGAATAATTTTGAAGAACTCTTCAGTGAGCTTTTGAAATTCTTTTTTTCCATCTGGCAAATTCATCTTTTTAAGGCATTCTTCTCCCCATTGGCTTTTTGGGCCTCTTTTGCCATTTGAGTTAGTCTGTTTTTTAAGGTATTATTTTCTTCAGTAGCTTTTTTGGGTCTCCTTTAGCATGCTGTTGACTTGCTTTTCATGATTTTCTTGCATCATTCCCATTTCTCTTCCCAATTTTTCCTCCACTTCTCTTACTTGATTTTCAAAATCATTCTTGAGCTCCTCCATGGCCCATGACCACTTCATATCTTTCTTGGAAGCTTTTGATGTAGGAGTTCTGACTTCATTGTCCTCCTCCAATTCCATGCTTTGATCCTTTTTGTCCCCCACAAAGGATTCTATGGTCTCTTTTTCCTTCCTCCACTTGCTTATCTTGCCAATTACTTGACTTTTGAGCTCTTTGCCATGGTAGAACTCTGCTTCCAGAGAGGAGAGCTTTGTTTCAAATTGCTTGGGTTTTCGTAGCTGCCAGAACTATTAGGAAGGCACCCTCTCTACAGCCTCACAAGCTCTGGCACACTGGTTACACACCCCAGGACCACCACCCAAGACCACGATCCAGATCCAAAGCAGGTTAAAGCAAGAGCGATTACCCTCATTGGTGAGTGCTAGGTGGCACAGTGAGTAGAGTGCCAGCCCTGGAGTCAGGAGGGCCTGAGTTCAGATGTGGCCTCAGACACTTCACACACACACACACACACACACACACACACACACACACACACACAC
>NW_027187332.1:10198544-10208108 GCF_028583685.1 Petaurus breviceps papuanus | reverse complement strand
ACACACACACACACACACACACACACACACACACACACACACACACAAACCCTAGCCGCGTGACCTTGGGCAAGTTACTTAACCCCAATTGCCCTCCATAAAGTGAAAAAAAAAAAAAAAGAGCGATTACCCTCTGAATGGTCCTTTGATCCCCCTACAATCATTGGGCCAAAAGCTCCAGAAGCAGTCATGCCGCAGCAGCTGCTTCTGCCACTTCTCACCTGGGGGCAGGGCCAGATTGTGCTCTTCTTTCCCCCTGTTCCAACAGATTTCCACATTGACCTTTTACTTTATCTTTGTGTTTATGTGTTGAGAAGTCTGGAAACTGCCGTAGCTACTGATGATTTTGTCTCCTGAAGTCTGTTCCTGGCCCCCGCTGTTTGGGGCCACCCTGGGGCTGGGACCTTTCAGCTCCAAGCCTGGTGTATTAGACCCTTCCTGTCAGCCTGCAGGGCTGCCCTCAGTGGGTCACTTTGTGGGTTCTGTAGCTCTAAAATTTGTTTAGTCACTTTTTTTTGCATGTATTGGAAGTGATTAGAGCAGGAGTTCACACCATGTTTGTGCTTCTACTCTGCCATGTTGGCTCTACCTCCCCAGAAAATTTTTAACATTGAAAAGGGGTTTGTTAAGGGATTAGGTAATAGGGGAAGGGTCCCAGCCACACTGGAATGGCAAATGTGATTACCCACAATGCATACAGAAAAACCCATGATAGGGTATGTATATATGGTAATGATATTATAATAAGCCTCTCTACATCATAAGTTCACTCTCGGTCAGTTCTTTACTATTACTGTCCAAGTGCCTTCTTAGGGGCATCCTGGTGGTGCTGCTTTCTGATTAACTGAATACTGTGGTCCTGCCTGAGATTAGATGGATGTGGTTGTGGTCGAGTGCATGGACACACCTGTTGTTTCTGTGGAGAACATGACAAATGGGTCTGGGGGCAAAGGCTAGCTAGAGGCATTCACTAGGATCCCATCACATGGACATACTTGCTATTCTGTGATAAATACGATTTCACAGACACACCTGTTGCTCTGGTGAGCAGTGAGGTATATATGAAGAAGTGAAGATATTGAATTTGTGGGGATGGGGTGGAGGGTATTGAGTTTCTAGGTAGAGGCAGTGGATTTACTATTCAGTGGGCCCTCTACAGAAGTTAGAATATTGGGGCTGGGGGCAGGTTTATTAGAATTCTATCAGAACCAGGTTGAGAAAGGCTTTAAATGCCAAGCGGGACTTTGCATTTGATTCTAGAAGCAAAAGAGAGCCACTGGAGTTTATCAAGCAGGGAACTGTCATGGTTATGACTGTAGTTTAGGAAATCACTCTGACAACTAAGTGGGAACTGAAATGGAGAGACTTGCAGCAAGTATGTCAATTAAAACACTGCAATGAGGCACCCAAGATGGCAGAATACAGGCAGCAACCTGGTTTAATTCTACCAACATTCCCCTCAAAATAATTTGAAAATGATACTTCAAATTATATTTTGAGGTGACAGAACCAACAAAAGGTCAGAGTGAGACATTTTTTTTAGCCAAATACAAATTAAGAGGTCAGCAGAAGTCTGTGACACCAGGATGAGGGCCTGGCTTAGAGACCAGCATCAGCATAAGCAGTGGCTTATGTAGGCAATCATGCCAGCAGTGCCGGCATAGCAGCAGCAGCAACAGCAGCAGTAGCTTCAGGAAATCTTACCTCAGAGATGACAAAGGGGCTGAACAACTGGTCAGAAAGAGAGTGCAAGAGTCCCTTGGCTGGTACCAGGTGTAGCTAGTGCTAATCAGTAACTTTACTGCCCATACACAGACCTGGGTCTCCCTTACAGGGTGGGAAACAATGCTTGTAGTCAGTCACAAGGGAGCAGGGGCGCTACCAAAAACTTCCAGACCCCCAGAACTAGCTCTTAAAAGAGCAGCACACAAAGGCCTAAAGCTTGTGACAATGCCTCGCTGGTCCCAGGTGGAGAAAAGCTCAACTTCAAAATAAAGTTAAAAGTCAAGAAATACACTGGGAAGATCAGTAAACAATAAAAGAGGATTTGACCATAAAAAGACCAAGATAAGAACTTTGAAGAAAACAACAATGGGAAACAGCCATACTCAAAGCCTCAAAGGAAAAAAAGCTGCCAGTGAGACATAAGCTTAACAAGAATTGCTGGGAGAGTTAAAGAAAGTGGTAAGAATGGTAGAGAAAATTGGGAAAAGTAATGAGAGTAATGGGAAAAAAAATTGAAAAGAGAATTAACAGCTTGGAAAAGGGGCACAAAATAATAGTAAAGAAAATAATATCTTAAAAATAGAATTGGCTTAGTAAAAGAGGCACAAAATTTCACTGAAGAAAAGAGCTCCTTAAAAAGCAGAATTAGCCAAATGGACAAAAAGGTACAAAAATTTGCTGAGGAAAATAACTCCTTAAAAGGCAGAATTGGCCAAATAGAAAAAAAAGGTATAAAATTTCCCTGAGGAAAATAAATACAAACATTAGCATTGGGCAAGTGGAACCTAATGACCCCATGAGACATCAAGAAACAATAAAACAAAGTCAAAAGAATGAAAAAAAATAAAAGAAAAAATGAAATAGTTCATTAAAAGAACAACTGACTGGGAAAAAGATCAAGGAAAACAATTTAAGGAGTACTGGACTGAAAGCAATGAACAAGTAGCTTAGATATCATATTTCAAAAAGTTTTCCAGGAAAACTGCCCCAATATCTTAGATCCAGAGAGTAAAACAGAAATTAAAAACTCCATAGATCACCTCCTGAAAGAGCTCCCAAAACGAAAATTTCCAGGAATACTAGGAATAAATTCTAGAACTTGCATGCCAAGGATAAAATATTGCAAGGAGTCAGAAAAAAAAATCAAATATCATAAGCCATAGTCAGGATTATGTAAGATTTAGCAGCTTTCATATTAAAGGAGTGGGGGGCTTAAATATGATACTACTGAAGACAAACAAACTGGTATTTCAGTCTAGCATAACATATACAGCAAAACTGAGTATAAAACTTTGAGGATGGGGGGTGTAAAATGAACCTTTAATGAAATAGAGGATTTAAAGTATTCTTGATGAACAGACTAGGTGAAAAGAAAATTTGACACAAACATAAGACTCAAGAGAAGTATAAAAAGATAAACATAAAAGAGAAATCTTAAGAGACTCAAAAAAAGTTAAATTGTTTACATTCTTATATGGCAAGATAATACATGAAATTCCTAAGAACTTTATAATTATTAGGGTAATTTAAAACAGTCTGAATAGACAGATAGCATGGGTGTGATTTGGTTATGTTGGGATAATCTAAAAAAAAATGAAGGAGAAAGAAGGAGCCACTGGGAGAAGGGGAAAAGGAAAGGTAGAATGGGGAAAATTATCCCACATAAAACAGACATGCAAGGAGAAACTTTTAAAGTGAAATGGAAAACAGGGTTGGTATTGGGAGGTAATGCTTGAACATCACTCTCCTCAGAATTGTTTCAAAGAGAGAATACATACACAATCCAGGTAGATATATAAATATACTTTACCCAATAGGTGAATAGGAAGGGAAGGGGAGAGGAAAAAAGGGTAAATGATAAAAGGAAGGACAGACTATGGGAGGTAGGAGTCAGAGACAAAACAAACTTTTAAAGAGGGACAGGATAAAAGAGAGAAAAAATTAAATAGAAAAAAATAGGATAGAGGGAAATAGTAATTATAACTGTGAATATAAATGAATGAGCTAACCCATAAAATAGAAGCTGACAGTAGAATAGATTAGAACTTACAATCTAACAATAAGTTGTTTACAAGAAACACATTTGAAACAGAAAGACAGGTAGAGTTAAGATAAGGGGCTGCTGCAGAATCTATTATACTTCAGCTGAAATAAAAAAGGCAGGGAACAATCATGATCTCAGATGAAGTAAAAGAAAAAACCGATCTAATTAAATGATTCAGAGAAACTATAATTTGCTAAAAGGAACTATAGATAAGGAAGGGATATCAAAAATTTTTACACCAAATTTTTCCACTAAAGGCCTCATTTTTCAAATATATAGGGAACTGAGTTAAATTTATAAAATAAGAGCCATTCTCTAAATGATAAATGGTCAAAGATATGAAGAGGCATTTTTCAGAAGAAGAAATCAAAGCTATCTATAGTCATTTGAAAAAAAAGCTCTAAATTAATTATTGCTTATAGAAATGACGATTAAAACAACTCTGAAGTAACACCTCGCACCTATCAGAAATAACAAATGCTGGAGGAGATGAGGAAAAATAAGTACACTAATAAATTGTGGAGCTGCAAACTTGTTCCCACCCTTCTGAAGAATAATTAGGAAATATACTCAAACGACTGTACAACTTCACATACCCTTTGCTATAGCAATATTTCTTCTAGATTTGTACCTAAAGAGAATTTGGAACTCAATTTAAATGAAAGGGCTATTAAAAATAAATAACAAATTAGAAAAATTATTTTAATAATAAAAAAAACTCTCATTATTTTGTTTCCAAGTCTTTGCTACTACAAAATGTGTTGCTATTAATATTTTGATGTATGTATGGATTTACTTCTTATCAATGACATTTTAAAGTACAAGCCTAGTAATGAAAGCTCTGGGTCAAAAGTATGAACTTTTCAGAATTTCTTTGTCTTCCTTTAAATCTCAATTAAAATCCTATCTTTTATGGGAAGATTTTCCCTAGCCACCTTAATTCCAGTTCCTTTCTTCTAGTAATTGTTTCCTATTTTTCTTGTATATAGCTTGTTTTGTGTTTGGTTGTATGTTTTCTCTCTCATTAGATTTTAAACTCCTTGAAAGCAGGGACTGTCTTTTGCCTTTTTGTAGCCCCAGCACTTATCCCAGTGCTTGGTACACAGCAGACACTTAATGATTATTTATTGATTGAATGATTGATTAATATGCCTAATTTGCATTTCTTGCCAGAATGGCGGTACTTATTCACAGTTCTTCAAAGAGTTTACTACAGACAGAGAATTCTATCTCTATAAAATACCTACAATTATTGACTATTCACATTTTTTCTCATTGTTGCCAATTTTTAAGGTGTACAATGAAAGCTCACTTTTTTAAAAAATTGTATTTCATCTATCAGTTTTTATTTTTAAAGGAGGAGTTATATCCTAAGTAATTTATATTTCACACTTGGAAAATGAGTAAACAAATTGTGGTATGTATGTAAAATGCAATATCACTTTGCTATAAGAAATGTGATATTGAGAAGCATGAAAAGATGAACTGAGGCAGATTAAAGCAAGATCTAAAATGTGTTTGTATGTTATGCGTGTGTGTGTGTCTGTAAGGACTGCAGCAACATCAATGGAAAGAAAAATTGCCAAAAAAAAGTGAATGTTGAAAAACTTACAGAAAACTAAATATGTTGATTAGTCTTGATGATTTTCTTTCTTTTCCCCCCTTTTTGTCTTATAAAAATAACTATTTACCATGTTGGCTGGCCTGCCAGAAGAGAGAGCAGGAAGTATACTGAGAAAAATTATAGTAATGTAAAAAACATTTTTAAAAAACATACAAAAAGACCATTAATACAATCCAGGCAAATGGTGATAAGGGTCTGAATTAGATCAGTGGGTTTTCAAATGGAGAGAAGGGGATGGATTGGAAAGATCTTGTAAGGGTAAAATAACATATTAAAATTCTCTAGATTCCTACTCAGTTCTTATATTTTGATAACCTTTGGCTTCCCTGACTGTTTCTTTTTTTGTTCCGAAAGATTCTAAATGTCTCTGGCCTCACACTTTTTTTCTTTAGGTCTATCATATTTTGTTCTATGATTCTGACCTTAACCCAAATATTCTTGCTCTCTCTAGCCTTCTTTTCCTTTCTAAAACCTCTGCAACTCAAACATCCACTTGCTGCTGATCTTCTCATGACCTTCTTCTGAAGGAAGAAGACTAGATTCATCATTTACTTCATACTGCTGTATGAAAAATATTGGCTAATGCACCAAAATGTGTCATTATATAGGGTAGGGCTCAGTAGGGCAGGGTAGGGCAGAATTGGACAGAGTCAAACTGAATAGGACAGGACACTACATAGAAAAAAATCAGAGTGATAGTAATAGTAGTAGAAAGATAAACATATTGTTACAATTTACTTTCATAATATGAGTTTGGTATCTTTCCACACTTTGTCATATAATTTTGCATCAATGCAAGAAATGAGAAGAGGATGAACAAGAAAGTAATTACAAATGTTTACAGATCATATAATCATAGATATAGAACAGGACGGATTCTTATACTACATCACAGATAAAGGCCTTCATTTTGGAGATGAGGAAACTGAGGGATGGGCAATTAAAATGATTTTCCTGATTTTGATCAACCAAGTTCTACTTCTCATTGGCTTTTTGGACCTCTTTTGCCATTTGGGTTGGTCTATTTTTTTAAGTTGTTATTGTCTTCAGCATGTTTGGATGTTTGGGTCCCCTTTAGCGAGCAGTTGACTCATTTTTCATGATTTTCTTGCATTGCTCTCATTTCTCTTCCCAATTTTTCCTCTACTTCTCTTACTTGATTCAAAATCCTTTTTGAGCTCTTCCATGGCCTGAGACCAATTCATATTTTTCTTGGAAGCTTTGGATGTACTTTGACTTTGTTGTCTTCTTCTGTTTGTATGTTTTGATCTTTCTTGTCACCAAAGGAAGATTCTATAGTCTGATTTTTTTCTCATTTCCCTAGCCAATTATTTGAATTTTGAGCTTTTTGTCAAGGTAGTTTTCTTATTCCAGTGGGGGGTGGATCACTGGATCCCACCCTTACCCCCAAATCTGTGGACGTAGAGCTCCAGAAATAGCAGCTGCCCCAGCTACTTCCCCAGGCTTCTCTGCCCCCCCTGATGCCCTGGGGCTGGGGCCAGACTGTGCTACTCTCTCACACAGGTCTGAGAGGTTTTTTTCCATTGACCTTCCAAGTTGTCCTCAGCATTTGGGGGTTAAAAAGTCTGGAAAGAGCCACAGATGCCAGTGATTCAGTCCCCCCACACCACCCCACCCCAAAGCCTGCTCAGGCCCCATCTGTGTTGGCACGGCCTACTCCTGACTCAGCCCCACTCCCAGCCTGGTGCAATAGACCCTTCCTGTCAACCTTCCAGGCTGTCTTGGGCTGATGATTTGTTTCACACTGTCATTCTGTGGGTTCTGCAGCTCCAGAACTTGTTTAGAGTCATTTTTACAGGTATTCTCTGGGGTTTGTGGGAGAGATCAAGCAAGTGCCTGGTTTTACTCTGCCATCTTCCCAAATTCTATTTCTCAAGCAGAATTACTTTTTTAAAAAATGCTCTAGCAAAAAGCAAAAAGCTAGGAAGGGAAATCTAGATCCCAATGGGTATTCTTCATACTTTTCTTCAAGTATGTTCCTTAAGTCATATTTTGATACCTGCTGATTAACAATTATCCAGTACCCAATCAGAATTCACTATGTAATTAAAAAAAACACAGCTGAAACATAATTAAGATCTGCATGCCTGAATTAGAACCCTTTGATGACAGAAGAATATTGCATCAAATGACTTAACATCAAGTCAGGTAAAAAAATAAACCACCTACCCAAAAGTCTTTTTGGAAGAGTGGGAAAGAATGGAACTTCTGCATTTCTGTGAAACATTACATTTATGGTGATCAATACAAAAGCTCATAACTCCATATTATTTTCATGCTGTTCAAAAATGGGTATGTCCCTAAAATCTTTTAAATCATTTCTAAAATTCAGATCACCCAGCAACAGTTGAGATTTAATGGGTTTAAATGAGTATTTTCCTCATTTCCTACATCCACATAATCTTGAAGTGATTTATGTGGAGTGGGAGTAAAAGTTTCATAAAACAAGCTATATTTGTATTTTTTCTGTTGTTGGTCTTCAGTCACATTAACCTCACTTTCAGGGTCAGCTGCTGATGTGCTGTCTCTCATTCTGTAGCTGGAGACTGTGGAACAAGAATAGTTGATAACTGCCATAAGAGAGGACAGCAGAATATGGGAGGTATAGATTGTGTCATGGAAGCAGCAAACATAAGCTTAGAAAGACTTCAGGAGACAGTGGAGGAAAGAAGGGGCTAGTGTTCTATAGGTCATATATTCTTGGACTCAACAGAAAGACTGAACTACAACAAAATCAGAAACTTTAATAAGAATAATTACCACTGGATTCAAATTGAAAAATGAATTTAAAGAAGGAAATGTATTTTAATATGACTAGTAAGTGTCTTGATGGGTCAGTTTTGCAAATAAATAAATAACAATGCTAATTTGGAAACATCATAGTACCCTTGAATATGAAGTGTTTACTGTCCTTACTTTGGTTACACAGAAGACACTTAAAGCAAAATATGAATACAACCAAAATCATTTGACCAGTAATGATGCTTTTTGTAAAGTCTCTGACATTAATACTGTCTACACAAACTTCAAGTTAAAACATCACGTCAGTAAAACTCCACAGAGGCTACTGTTGACAATTCTAGTAACGATGTACCATGTGGTATTGTTCATAAGGTCAAATGCCTTATAGGGAATGTGATGTGTGCTCCAAAATGAATTGGGTATGGTGTGTTGACATTTACAAAAGGTTAATTTTAGTAATGAAAGCAGCTTTGGAAGCTTTCCAACAATTTAGCCATTTAAAGGACAATAAGAGCTAATTTGGTTATGGGGGGAAAAAAAGGTAATACTTAGTAGATCCTTGAAGATAAGTACAAAACACGCCTGAAAATTTCTTTTGAACGTCTAGTTGCTATGAAAGCACATGAACAACAAAACATGTTTTCCTTTTGACCCTCTCATAAGACTGCCCACGCCAGACAAGTTGTGAAGTGGAAAACGTACATATGTTGGAATCAGGATATTTGGAGTCAAACCTTAATTCTAATACAAATCTTGTACAAGTCCCTAATTCTTCTGAGACTCAGTTTTCTCATCTATAATATGTGAATATAATAATCACAGTCCTGTTTTTATCATGGTATTATTTTAAGAAATGTGTTTTGTGACACTTTTGCATCATTATTTGTAAGTCTAACTCTTTATACTGAAATGCCAAAAAAGGCTAAAAAAATGACATGAAAGAAGGGAACAAGGCATTTCTGCATGCTAAATGCTCTTTCACAATAGTGGACCTTAAGATACTGTCTTGAGAAATCACAGTACAGGGAGAAAAATAAATACTTACTGAATGTGTAAATTGTGGCACAGGAAGAAAGTTAGAGTTGGAAGGACAATACAATTATTTTTAGGAGGTAGCAAAAACAAGTCATAAGTTGTTAAGGATTACTAAGGCATTATAAATGCATGTAACAACTATTTCAGCTAACCCTCTGAACTTAAGATAAATCAATAAATGTCTCAAATGAGACAGATCATAAAATCTAAGAAAGAATGATAAGAAAGTAAGAAAGTTTCAACTATTTTTGATGCAAGCTAATCACTTAAAAAAAACAGTCCTTCCCTATTGCCATAAAAATGCATTCTTTGCTATGAATTTACAAATATATATATATATATATATATATATATATATATATATATATATATA